>NW_024884778.1:18930941-19048269 GCF_019232065.1 Centrocercus urophasianus | reverse complement strand
CGGGGAAGGGCGCGAGGGCGGCGGGCCGGGCCGCGGCGCGAACCTTGGGGCGGCTCCGTCTTCGCCCGGCCCGGGACGAGCGGCCGTCCCGCGGGCGGCGGCCGGGCTCTGGGAGGCGGGGCCGGCCGGAGTCGGCTCCGCGGTGCTGCCGGGAGGGCGGCGGAGGCCTCGCGCTTTGCGCCCCCGCGGCGCCGTGAGGGGCGGAGCGCAACCGAAGAAGCGTTCTGCTTCCGTCGCCCCGCGGCCCGGCGCCGCGCTGCCCTGTGCGGAGCCCTCCCGGTGCAGCCCGTGCCGCAGTGCCGGCAGCGCGGGGCGCCCCTTCCTGGGCCGCTCGGTCGGTGAGGGACGCCTTCCGATCGGCGCGGTGAGCCGCCTCTCGCCACGCTGTTAGGCGTGACCGGAGCACAATTGCCGTCTGCCTTCACGCTGATTTAGAAACTCGTGGCGGTTCGGCGTCTCTCACCACCTCCTTCACAAAGTTGTGTGGGAGAGACCTGCACGCCCGGGACGAGCGCCGTATGAGCTGACCGCCCGCTCGTGCTGCTGGCGGACCCCGCCCGGCCCCGCTGCTGCTTGCCTTGCACGATGACTCTGCTTCGGTTGGTAGTGACAGATGTTAATCGTGCTGCTTAATGCAGCCGTGGACGGCAGAGAGGCATCACAGTAATGAGAAGTGTGCAATAACCTTGCCCAGAATAGAACAGTGGAGCTGAACAACGGCTCATTTATCTTTGCAGGCACATCTTTTTCTATTCAGAGCTCATTAACCCATGTCCCTTTGCATTCCAGTTTGGAGATGTAATGTCTGCTGAACTACAGAAAAATGATCAGAAGTCTGCTGTGGTAGTTCTTGAGATCTGCACCGCTCTGCTCCAGAGGTAGCTGTGTTTCACTAAAGTAATTGTAGGCCTGATGTCACATACAGAGATCTTATAAATGAAGTTGTGCAAATACTTCCTGTAGGATCATCCCATGGTGTTTTGCAACTCCTGATCATTTGCACAATAGAAACATGAAACAATTAAAGCCTTTCATGTTTTCAGTATGAATATATCTGTCAAATTGCACAACTCCAAAATGGGATCAGTTTTAAAATTAATACCAATAATTAGCAGTGCATGAGTAAGCCTGTGTAGGTGCTTTCATGGGAGACTAGAAATACCATCTTTAGTAGCAGATGGGGACCGGTGCAACCCACTGCTTTAAAGAAGCTGCCTCTGCAGAGTGCATGGGCTGAGGGACAATGGAGAGGTGCACAGTGCAGTGACTTATTAATCACCAGCCACCACCACAGCAGGGAAGTTCTACTTCTAGTGGTGAGGTGCTGGAACAGCTGCCCAGAGAGGCTGCGGTTTCTGCATCCCTAGAGGTGTTCAAGGTCAGGTTGGATGGGGCCCTGGGCAACCTAGTTTAGTATTAAATGTGGAGGTTGGTGGCCTTGAGTATGGCAGGGGGATTGGAGATCCTTGATGTCCCTTCTAACCCTGGCCATTCTGTGATACTTCAGGGTGATTTTTACTGGGTCCAAAATACAGATGTGTCAGAGCTGAGTGCCATTTTGATGGATGAGATCTCTGAAACTTTCTGTAAGTTGAAAGCAAAAGAGGAAAAGAAGAGAGGTCCTGTTATTGTCGTATGGATGAAGGCTGCCTAGCTCATCCTGTAGCAGACTGAAGACAGAGGGGTTCTGAGACACTACACAGCTCTGCCAATTGCTGCAGGGAGGCCAAGCTGAAGTAGCAAGTGGTGACTGGCCTCAGCTCAGTTAAGTGGTGACTGAACCACGCAGGACGTTGGGGGCTCTCAGTACCTCTGAAAAATGCACTTAAAAAAAAAATTGAGTGGGCATCTGTGAGCTGCTCTCGAAAACTATACTAGTTAAGCTGTGGAAAAGGTTCTGCCATCTCTAAGAGCTTTGCACTGTGCATCTGTTCTCATTCTTTCCTAGGAAGAAACTTGTGTGGCTCCTACACAGAAAAGCCATCATTGATGAGGCTGTGAGGTAGATCACACGTGAGGGTCCTTGAAACGAGGGGAAACTCTCTGGTGCTGTAGCTGGCACCTGTCTCTTGAGTGGAGGGCACAGCAGCTTGGCAAAAGACGCTAAGAGCTGGCAGGATGAATTCCAGCTCACCTTCTGCACGTGACTTATACCACAGCAGCACCACAACAGCCAAACCAGACGCAGGAACAACTCTGGATGCAACTGTACCAGAAACAGCTACTGTGAGCCCTGAGACTGCTAGCTTCAACAGCACCAAAATCCCAGATGTGGCCAGCAGCGGACCCAGCATGAGCGCCATGCTGCTGTCCTTTGGGATCATTACTGTGATTGGGTTGGCTGTAGCTATGGTAAGAGACACTACTAGTATTTCTATCTGCTGCGGGTGAAGGGTGGCAACGGAGTTCTAGGGCTGATTTGAATTAACTTCTATATTATATTAAAGGCATACCTAGAGCTGGTAGGAATGGTGCTCCAGTATTTCTTCTGTCTCCCTGGGGTCTAGGCAGAGCAGGCTGCTCAGCAGGTCTAGAGGAAACCATAAATAACATTAGTATTTATTTTTAATAGCAACAGGAAGTTCAATTGAAATAAGCAATGGCAGACTGACAAGTCAGTCTGTTTTGACTTGTTAACTGGAACAGCTGCATTGATTTAAACCTTGTCAACACCAGCGTCCCATAGGAAAGTTCATCCGGCTTAACTTTTAAAGCAGGCCGGGACCCTGTTAATCTCCTCTGTGGGCATGTCTTTTTGAACTGATGCAGACTGAATCCGTTTTTGCTAGACTCATTCTAGACTGCATTTTTGAGGTTCTCCTTGCTCGGGTATCAGCAGAGTCCTCAAGGATTTGCTGCATGTAACTAACCCTGCCATTAATCAACAGCTATAGTTCTGAGTCTGACAGACAATGCAAGCACTGCAGTTCTTTCAATATATAACTGGATCATTTACCTACCAACAGAGAATGAAGGTAGCAGCAAGCTCACGTTCCTCGTGTGAGGAAGGGCTTCGCTAACACAAGCAGCAGAGGAGCCTATGGAAAGGGACTACTGCAAAATTTCATTGCAGACCCAAGGAGGAGTTTCTCCAAAAGCCCCTAAAGAGAACCTGGAAACACTGTCCTGGAAATGGTCATAAGTTCCCGAGAGCAACAGCCAGCGTTCGTAGTTCTTGGAACAAGGCTCTGGAGGCCAAAAGCCTCACTTTCCTCCCAGGACAGCCACTCTTACTGGCTGACACGAGGCAAGTCACTGAGCATGCCCTCTTTCCTTCTTCCCTTTGTACTGGGGAGGGGGTAACTGCTTCTATGCTGTAGGAAATCTTCAGGAGAATACTACAAAGAGAAGGTTCTTCAACCGTTCTAAAACTGCAACATATGGCCTCCAGCCAATAGAAATCTGCTGAGCTACACTTAAAACACACCTAACATTCTGACTACTACTAACACACCTAATAGCAGGCCACTCAAGCACTAGTGTCAGCCTTGATGCACTGTTAAGCTTACACTGATGTATACAGAACGTCAGTTCCAGTTGTCACTTCTGTCACTTTTTGCTTTCCTCTGCTTTGGTGCACAATGACATCAGACTTGCTATACCTCCTCTGGGTGCTCTCTACCCAAAATTCTTCTTCCCAGTTGTTCCCCATGCTGCTGTTTGTAATGATGATTTTCTTTCTCCTTCAGGTTCTGTATATCAGGAAGAGAAAGAGGTAAGTAACATCTCTTGTTAGCTGTAAGGAACTCAGTGTTTCAAAATCCAGGTAGGGCTAGGAATTGGAGGGGAAGATGAGGAGAGTTCAAGGGAACAATCCAGCATCTGACTGTAAAGAACACAGGGCAGGGGCTCTGCACTCCTGGTGTTGGCCTACCTTTAGCAGCAGAGCTTCAAAGGCTCCTGTGGAGCTTTGAGAAGGAAAAACGTGGTTGAGCAAGAGGAGGTTAGGGATCCTGCAAATTCTTTATGCTTCTTATGTTAGATGCATTAAAAGAGAGGAAAGGATTATGAGTGGATAAAGCTGGAAACTCTGTTGTGAGAAGTGTGGGTCTCATTCCATGATCTGTGCTTTCCAACAGCCTGAGTTAATGATACTGACCTTGCAAGGCTGAAAGCCTCTTTAGCCTCAGTCACAGCAATGCCAGCAGCATAGTGCAGAAATGCAGCTTCCTATTCCAAGACTTAGTGTATTAATTTCCTTAAGCTCTTGGCGGAAAATAGAGAGGAGAGCAACATGCAGGAAGATGTTTCTTGATTCTTTCATCTTTGACAGCAAAGACAGTGGTACACAACCTTTACATATGGTACCTCTTCCCTGCCTAATTCCTTAAGGCAGGGCCGCAGACCTTCAAGAAGTATTGCTGCCTGTTACAAAATTTTCAAGCCCAGATCTGGGTACTGCTCCAGGAGGAGCTGATGCTTGGCCTGTAAACATAGCTGCTGGAGATAATGGCTGTGTTGGCACAGCAGGAGTGTGTCATCCTAACAGTTTCCAAAATAGATAATTGTGGTGACACTGCCGGTAACAGCTTGGATATTTCCCTCCCCTAACCTCAAAATGCTCAGATACAGCTTAAGTATTTTCACAGGAATATGTCCACCCATCCATCCTCCATCACTCACCTGCCCAGTATTTAGGGAGACCCTCTGGGGCAATTTGTTATGTCTGTCACTTGAAGCAATAAGATTAAGAACAGTCTGCAGGCATCAGTCTCTCTTTCCTATTTATTGCATTTCTATTTATTATTATTATTTTTTAAAATTATATATATATATATATATATATATTTCAAGTCCATAGTTGAAGTACTGCTCTCAAGTTGCTGGAGCTAAAACCAGACCCCTTCTGGCAGGCATAGTGTGATTTGGCAGGGCTGGATGTCACAGGCAGAGAGACAGGGAGAAGAGTTGCAAAATGCACAGCCATTACATTCCACCCTCTTGTTTTTCCCAATACATAAGGCTTGTTCTGAGCTTTTAAGGTCTGCAGGAACTTAAAATCCAGTCCCTGTTTGACTCCTCTGTGCGTAATGCCTGCCAACATAGATTAGTGAAGGCAGTTGATCCCTGGAGCTGTTCTCTAGGCATCTTCCACTCCTTCCAGCTGTATAGCAGGTTCTTATCCTCCTTCCCATAGGATGGGGACATAACTGCTATCTAGCAAGCAGCAACAAGAGCTGAATCCCCATGCAGAAGGAAAAACAGCTTGCAAAATGCCTCAGTAGTGGAGCAGAGAAGACAGCCTGAGCATCTGTCCTTCTGTCTATTGAGTTTTTCAACCAAGTCTTTGCTTTCCCTTCCACGGCAGGTTGGAGAAGCTACGACACCAGCTCATGCCAATGTACAACTTTGATCCCACTGAAGAACAGGATGAACTGGAGCAGGAGCTCCTTGAACATGGGCGAGATGCAGCATCTTCCCAGGCATCACAGAGCAAGGTAAGCAGCAAGATAGTAATGGCCAGGATGTTATTGCAGCCATTGGCTCCTGCCCTGCTGTTGATGATGTAGCAATTGGATAGATCAATACACTGGGAAAGCTGTTACAACAAAGGTGTGATGACAAAAGGACTAGCACAATAGAAAGGTGCTATAGAGAAACGGAAGAAGATTGCTTACCCCTATCAGAAAATTCCAGGTTCACAGGAGAAAGCTTCACCGAGGAAGAATCTCTAAAAAGAAATCCTCCTCCAGTGACAGTCAGCCCTCAAATGAGATCTAAGAGAGGTGCAGCCAGGCTCCACCCCTTCCTGTCTCACAGCTGAACTGCCTTCACTTGTGCTCCCAGAGCTGACTCAGTCCTTTCCCCACGTGCTCAATGCATGACTCAATAGTTCTCATACAGATGAGGAGTTTCTGTGAAATTGTACTGTAAGGAAATCATGTGAGACCTCAAGAGGGCTCCCTTCACCTCACCCAGTTCTGGAGATGGGGGCCTCGAGAATTTTAGAGTTTAGGATGGTTTGAAGAGTCAGGCAACTAGGACAACAAGCCTGGGAAGGGTAAGTGCAGGCACAACTCAGCTAGAAGAGAGAACAATGCAATTTCTTCAATTGACTTTGAGTTTACAGCAGTTTACCACCTAGGGCAAATAGGATGAATGGGAGAGGAGAGGAGGCTCCACTGCTCACAAAGTACTGAGGCTCTCTGGTGCCAGCCCTGAAAATAAGACATTTCCACCCAGTTTTAAGGTATATCTGCTTTGCTGAAGGCTACAAGTGTAGAACAAGGTGTTGTGAATGTAAAGCAAGTAGTTGTGACAGTTAACCACAGGTCCTGAGGAAGGCTATCAGAAAGCCTCATGTTGTTATGGCATGGCACATCTGATCTTGGCAGGACTTCCAGGCCAGCCTTGCTCTCACCATTGTTTGCAGTTAGTTTCATAGTGTTCTCTGTTTCTTTTGTCACTGCTATCACACACAAAAAGCCTTTCTCAAAGACAGAGCCAGCAGGGATAGTTGGAACAGGTACGTCTTCTGGCAAGTGGTGCAGCCTCCCCTTCGAGTAGACATGTCTCCTTTTTTGAATTCCTCTCCAGATGTTCCATGTTGCTCACTTCTTCCCTTGCTTTTCCAGTTCCAGGAGCAGGAATTCTTCCCAACATGCCTCAGTTTTCACATACTTGACACTTTCAGGTAACCTGTAGCAAGCTTGGTGTGGGCAGAAGGGAAGAAAAAAGAAAATAAATACAATTGTAATTATAAAATTATTCACTTTGAGGGATGCTTCCCAACCTGCCAAAGAACATGCTGGAGATGTATTAGAACATGGAAGATAAACAACATATTCCATACGCCATTTTAGGAAAGCAGAAGAATACAGATGTATGAAAGCAAAGGATCCTGTCCTATGAGCAGTATGTACAGGGGAAACATCAGGTTCCTCTGTCAGAGCACACAGAGGATTTCCCTTCAGGTAGTAAAGAGGGGAAATGACAAGGCTAGAGTTGAACTTAGAACAATAAGAGTGTATCCTCCTTATGTAGTGCTTGGCCAGCAGAATACCTATGTTCCCTCTGGAGCTTGCTAATGCACAGATACTTCTACTGGGAAAGCACACTAGTTTAATGGCTTACTGTAGTGAGAGAAGCAGTCTAAAACAGCAGCCAAGGTTCAGTTTTTGGCATGTTTCCAGATCTTCTTGAGATTTCAACTCTTTGCATGCTGCTTTTGCACATATAGATGGTGAAACATACATGGCAAGTCTTTGCAGTCCTAGAAAACCTACACTCAGTAATCCATGATGTGAGCATTTTAAATTGGCATGGATGTGTTGATTTGTTCTCTGGCTTATTGTATTTTTCTTATAGCCTTGTTGATGCCATGTTAGTATATCAGCCCCACCTTAAGAGTAGAGAAGAATAAAAAAGAGAGTAATAGAACAGAATAGTTCAGTTGGAACAAAGGTCATCAAGTCCAACTGCCTGACCACTTCAGGGCTAATCACGAGTTAACATACATTAACATACTGCATTGTCCAAATGCCTCTTGAATAATGACAGGCCGTGGGGCACCAATCCTCTCTTGGAAGGCTGTTCCAGTGTTTAACTCAGCAAAGAAATTTTCCCTGCTGCCCCATCAGACCCTCCCATGGCACACCTCTGTGCCATGCCCCTCCTACCATTGGCTCCAAGAACCAGTGTGTGACACCTCCCTCTGCTTTCCCTTCTTGGAGAGCTGCAGAGAGCAGTGAGGCTACCTTTTCTCCAGGCTGGACAGCCCAGTTGTCCTCACAGAACATGCCTCCCAGCTTTGTTACCAGCTTTGCTGTCCTTAGTAAGGGGCTGAATCTAGTTACAGTGCTGCACAGCCTGTGCCCTGGGCTGTGCACCAAAGTAAGGCGGACTTGCTGGGTCTCATCTTTCACTGCTTCAATGCAGGTTCTGCTGACGAGCCAAGGAGCCCTCCAAAGACCCAGCCGTCTTGTGTTCACAGACGTTGCCAATGCCATCAATGCATGAACAGTACCTGCCCCTGCTCTGGGATTGTGCCGAGATTGGGAAGGATGGAGCCACCAAACCAGCGACTTCTCACGAGTGTGGCTGAGTCACGGAGCCCAACTGGTCACGCTGCTGGGTTGCGTTACAGATGGGCTCACGTGCTGGAAACAGTCACCGCTTTGGGAAGGAAACCCTTTACAATGGCAGTAGCAGTTTTAGGTGTGTCCACTACTACTACAAGGTCCTGAGCTGCCATGCTGCTCCAGGTTCTGGGCTGGTGCTGACTGACACCACCTACCAAGCTGTGTGCTTAGAAATAGCGCTCACTCTGTTGTAGATTAACTATCCAAGCACATCTGTGTGCTCTCTGGATCAGGGAAAGAGGAGAGATGCATGTTCCAGACAGCTTACCTGTTGGGTTTGTGCCACCAGATCCCAACGAGAACAGTGAATGAGCATCTGTGCAGCGACCACAGTATTGGCAGACCCTGGAAGGGTGGCTGGTGGCAAAGCCTCCTCCTTTAGCTGGGGAAACTGATGGTTCTAGCTGAGTGGTAAATTGGAGGCACATACCATGGAGGCACAGGGGAAAACACAAACCATGGGCTTTTCCCCTTGTGGCTTGTGTGATGCTGACAAATGTGTGCCTGGGCTGGCACTGCAGCATGGGGAATTTGCTAGTTCTAAAATGTGAAATGGTGAACATCTGGCTGGTAACACCCTAGCTGAGGAAGTGGCTGAATATCCCAAATTAAGGCTGCCGTGTAGAAGGAGGAGAAAACACACAGCTGGAGGCAGGGCTGCCATGTCTGGCTACATGACTCCCTGCTGCTGACCTAGGAATGGTGGTGCCTGAGCCAGAGAGAGGAGTCAAGCAGAAGTGGGGCTGTGGTACCATGTGTCCTGCCTGCTTCAGCTCAGGGAAGTTTTATCAAGCAGAGAGAATATTAAACCTTAAACTTTTTTCTTTTGAATGAAGAAAATCAGGTCTTAGCTCTACATTACAATGTCTGCCCAGAGGTGGCTGAACATCTGGTTACTTCCTTACCTGATTGACCTGCAGAGCCTTCTTCCTGCTGAAGGAAACAAAGTTTTGTGTTAACCTCTGCTTGCATTACTTGCTAATGCAGAAGGTGGGTCTTGACAGATAAGCCAGTAGTTCTCCAGTAAGCCTGAAACACCTCTCAGCCATTATTCCATCAGGGCTGTGGGAAGAAGTGCAATAGGGGTCTCTGGCCATCTTGGCGTGCTGTATGAGCGCTGTTCTCTGCAGCCTTTTTGGTGGCCACCAGCCCAGGGTGCTACTGGCCAGCACAGAGACTAGGGAATGGCAGCAGGATCCAGGCTGTGCTCTCACAGTGCGAACACAGAGCATGGCAGAAAGGACTATGGAGGGTCCAATATGGCCATGGCATTGGGTAGAAGCCATGTCCTCCCTGTCCTGTTCCTCAGCCTTGTAGCTGCAGAGGAGATTAAAAAAAAGGTATGTGCTTCTGTCCACCCTGTTTGGCCATCAGTGACCAGGGGGAAGGAGTGCTCCTTTTTGGTAATCTGCAGAGATTGTCTCTCACTCCTAGATGGGTGGTGGCTTGATGTCCCTGGAGGTGAATGCACAAATCAGACTGTCTCACTGCTGTGTTCATGGTGCTCTGCATGCACAGCCTGCACACAAGCATCAGTGCCCAGCTATGTACTGATCACTACTGATATTTTTGTTTGGTTTTGTTTTTTGTTTGTTTGTTTGTTTGTTTTTTGCAGCACCTGCTTTTGTCAGATCCTATTCCATCCACAGCACGAGTTAAAAGGGAATCAGGGCCAGCCAAAATTTGAATGCAGATCTAAAGGTGAGCTTTTCGTAAGGAGGTGTTTCACTAGTGGCAATTCAGGTAAAATGCTTTGTTGCAAGTTTGGGCCTCCAAGCTAGTTTTGTTCTCCTAAGTGCTGTATTTTGCTCCCCACTGTGATTTTTCTTCTTTTGAACCCTTTTCTGGACACATGCCACTGACCCCCGCAGCGAACAGCTCACTAGCCCTGCCTTCTTCATTGACCCAGCTTCCCTTCTGACATTTTTGCGGGACTAAGTTGCTTTAATTTTTCAGTCTCTCTCTCTTTTAAAAACCAGAGAGCTATGAAAGGGAAGTTTAAAAGTGTCAGTACCCGTAGAAAATGGCCTGTCCACAAGGCCTGGTAAGGTATGGCAGGAGACATTCCCAGGCTGCTGGTGTTGGCACTCTAGGGAGGTTGTTGGAAGGAGGGTGTGGGTACAAATACTCCATGTAATCTCAATTTGGAGGCCACTGTTTTTGGGCCTTCCCAGAGGTTATGCTTGTGTGAGCAGTTAAAAAAGCAGACCCGTTCCCCCAGCCCTAGCTTCCGTTTCTTTATCGCCTCCAAGTGCTCACTGAGAACAGCCAGCTGCAGAGACTTCACATTCCTCCCTTCAGCAGCAGGCACTCATTGCCTGTCACCCTCCTGTGCTCTGCAGCAGGGCAGGGACATGACTGGTGGCATTGGTGCATGGCTATCCCAACCTGCCAGCATTCGATCCCTCTAATTCTGGGATGGAAACTTGTGTTGGTGTTGTCGTTATACACTCTGGAAAGGGCAACCTAAGCTGGGCTGTTTCCTCAGACCACTGCGCAGTGCTGAGCAGTGCATGTGCCAGCTGCAGTGCAAAACCACACACCTCATTCTGCATCAGTGCTGAGATAAAGCTTGTATAACAAACACTCCTGCGGGGGAATTCTCTTCAACTCTTCTTCCTGCTGCAGTAGGTTTTGTCCTGTGACAACTGCCCTTGGGTTAAAGAAGTATGGAAAATAAGACTAGAAGAATATTATGGATATTTGCTGGGCTTGTACTGGAGTATTCTTTTAGTTCAGTAGCACCTTCGCTCACAGTTCTTGGAAGTGTATGTGCAACCTAGCAGAAGCATTATGATGTAATTGAATTCAAGTATTCTGTGTTTTAAGCATTGAAATATAATGAAAGAATTTACATGAAATGTCGTGTGATTTTCTTTTTTCCCTGCTTACATTTTCTGGGGAAAACTGGAGTGTATCCTCAGTACCTGTTGGTAAATTTGTACAGAGTGAATTCCCCTCTTCTTTCAAAGTCTGAAGGAAACATGGAAGGCTTCAGATGGCAAGCTCTGCAGTCAGCCACCTCTGAGTGGCATAGACAAAAGCTGTAGGGAATTCTAAGTGCATGGATGAAGCAGAATTATCCTGTATCCTGATCAAGCCATTCACAAGGTGCGGGAAGATATACGGTAGGCACAACACTTGGGTTTAGGCAGGGTGGTTTTCCTTGCATCATTCGTGCTGGTTATTGTTTTCTTATAGGTCTGTGGGTGCTCCGAGTAACTGTCATGTTTTATAATGCTTGGCAATCTGGTTCAGATACAGAAACAAGCGTGGCTAGTGATGTGAGCGTGTGCTGAGGCTGTTAAACACAGAAGAGGCAGAGCAGATGCCTGAGGTACTAGAAGTTTTATACCTTTATTAAAAATAAACTCCAAGGTTCATTTGCAAATTGTCAACTCTTTTTATGCCTACGTCCAAACTGGAACCATTTATGAGAATCTTAAAGCTTTGCTGGATAACAGATCTCTCATCTGCTCTGTTCTAATCCAACTGCAGTGACCTGTTTACGATTCAGACCCAAACTGTCCAAGCTTAGAAACATTGGAAAGGCATTTACTTAGAGGTAGGATTTGGCTGGATTTGGCTGCACTGACCGTGTGATTAGCTATGGCAAAAAGAAAGTGTTGGTTATTTCAAATAAGAAAATCCAGGGTGAGACCCTATTTCTCTGAAGAAGACTGGAATTCCGCCTGCCTTTTGTAGACTTTCATTCCAAGTCTCTGCATAAAAGTGGAAGCTGAAGTTATGGATTGGGATTTTGACTATGTGCAGAGTAGCCCAAATGAGCATGGAATTCTGCTTGCTCTAAAGCAGTTACATTTTCAGAGGCTCCTGTTTTCTTCCATGGTTTCCCAGCTGAGAGGTAGCAAATGCTGTATTTTTTGTTTCCAAGAGAAGGAGTACTTATATTCCCAACGCAATGCTACTAATCTGATCCCAGAGCATTTACTATCTGGCTGAGGCAGATTCCACCCCTGCACCACGTCACCAGCTATGGAAAGTTTGCCTGGTTTTCATAGGAAAAGCTCGAGACATACAGATGCCAAACCAAATCCATTTAGAGAAGCTGAGATTTCAGTCCCTCGTGGTTGCAGTTACTGCTCTCAGGTAATAGGGCTCAATGAAGTACACAGTACACTCTTGAAAGAAAAATACTAAATCTGTCTCAATTACCAATCAGGCAAAGAAGTTGGTAAGATATCTTGGTCACTGGAGTGCCCTTTGAATGCAGACATGAACGGCAGATGAATTCATGTCCACTGAAGACCAGTTTTCTGCCCTGAATTCAGAGGAGCAGTCAGCAGGGACAGACTCACACATGTTGTCCCAGCTGATGTGAGCAGGCAGCAGGAGGCAGTCTGCCTCATCCTGCGGGTTCAGGTTGCCCCCTGTGATGCACCTGATCCCTGATTTCTCTGCTGTGGAGCAGGGGAGGCACAAAGAGTTCTCTGATGGGGTTTTCTGCCCAAACCACCAAACTGCATACACAAGAAACTACTGTTAGGGCAAACCTGAGAGCACAGTCACCGGGTCAGGCCCCTGGTTGCTGCTGAACGGGGCAGATTGGACAAAGTGACCGAGAGGGAAAAAAAATGTGTTTTTTTCTATTCTCTCTCCCCAGTCAGCCCTTCCTCTTAACTCCTATGCCTGCAGGTATTTTCTTGTATTAAATACATTCCTGCTAAGGAAACAGACACGATGAAAGGATAATAAATGAGCTCAATACATACCACCATTTCATGGGTTTCTGCTATGAGCTGCCATAAATTTAAAGCCAATTATGTTCTGTTTAAATATTTAACACTGTAGAGCTAGCCAATTTTACATCCTGTCAAAGATAATTGAAATACCCAATTTATTCCTCTAATAGGCAGGCAGAGAATCCACCAGATAGAAAATACCGTCAGGATTTTGCTGTTTGCAAGGGGATAAGGGAAATATCCCCATTCCTCAGAACGTAAGCAAGATGCTCTTCGACATTAGAAGCATGAGCTGACGTGAGTGCTGCTGGCTGAGAGGTAGCAGCCAGTAACACTAGAGGACAGTACAGCAGCCAGCTGTAACACTAGAGGACCCCACAGAGCACATTATGCACGCAGGTGAAACGGTAATTTCAGTTGTAACCTGAAGCTCTGCAAAGCAGCAGCCATTGAGTCACTTTGGTTCTCTACAGACACTCCTTGGAAGTGATGAAATCCAGTGGCTGTAACTAAGCTTTGTAAACATGTTCATGAAAATTGCTATAAATCCAGGGGCTGTGCCATGAGGCAACAGCGAGGTATGGAAGATGGCCCTGAGCTGCTAGCACCAGGAGAAATATTTCTGAGTCAATCCCTGAGGTGTGTGTTGGGGTGTGAGCTTTCCTCTAAAGCATCCAAGTTGCTGACCACTGGAGCAACAACTGTAGGTAAGCTGGAAATGCCATCAAGTTGGTTTTTGGTTGTTTTCTCCTTTGTGGTATAGTGAGGGGAGAACTCTATCTTTCAGACGCAGTCCCTATGAGCAAATCAACAAAATTTAATTCCTGGACTATACCATCATGTACCAGAGGTGGTATGATGCGAGTCCAATGGCCAGCTATGCAGATTGTTTTCCTCTCCTGTATGTGTATATAACTGAGACAACACCATCACCCTATTGAACTATCACTACCTGTGGCAGCTCAAGGCACTGTGTCACTGTAGCACTGTTAAAAAAGTTCAGTATCCTCAAAAAACGTACTACAAACTGAGGAAGGCATCTCCCTGAGATATCATTTGTTGTTTTGTCCCTTAAGTCTGCTTGGATGTTTGGGGTAAGCCAGCAGACAACAGAGGGGAAAGCGCAGCCAAAATCATCGCAGAGAACAATTTGAAATATGACAGTAAGAATGCTGCTTGCTTTCCTGTCCTCTGGCTCCAGCAGGACGTGAGCAGGCAGCACACTACTGAGCTGCGGCGGCGATGCTGCTCAGAGACCTCCGAACAGCAGCAGCTTTGCTGGGCTTGAAACCGTCTTTTCCAGTGATGCCTATAGGGAAAGATGATGGGAGACAGAGAGTTAGAGGTCTGCTCAGATGCCCTATTGCAGAGCCAGAGCAAGGTTAAAAGGCAGTAAGGATCTGTTCCCAAGCACTCAAATTACTTCTCAGCAGCATTTCCGTGCTGCTGTGCTGGCTTCAGGCTGAAGCCTGATGTGAATGGCAGCCCCTGGCAGTGTGCCCCTGAGTGGGGCTACTGAGAGCCTTTGAGCTACAGTCTTTGTGGAGTTCCCTGGCTTCTGCTATGCAAACACACATGGGAAAATCAGAGCTGGATACCCAGCTGCAAAGGCCATGGGAAAAATAAAAGGCTAGCTCTAAAGCAGCTCTTCTTTCTTTGCTGCCCCAGGGCAGGCTTGTAAGTTTTGCACATATCTTGTTCAGCTCTTCCTGCTTCTTTATTCTCCCCAGAAAGGCCTGACTGAAAGGCAGGGAGGTGGCCATTGTTTATTTTGGGAATTCTTTTTAATGCTGCAGACACGAAGTTGGGACAAATGCCTTTCCCCACTGAGAGCTGTGCAGGACCAGTCTGCAGGACCAGGAGGCACACAGCTCCTCTGGGCCCTCCTACAGCATGGGGACTCAAAGCCCCGCACCTGAAAGGAAAAAGCAAACTGATCAACCCCACAGTAGCTAGAAGCTCTGTCTGTGCCCAGAGCAGAAGACCATGCTGCAGGCTCCTAGTAGCAGATCTCAGGGCAGCATGAGGAGCAGTGATAAGCAAGTTAAGCCCAGACCCACAGAGACCACAGGGGTGCTGCTTCATCACATCTGGTCCTACCTCAGTGCAAAGGAGGGAAGCATGCTCACGCTGCTGCCCAGACTGCAGGAGAAGGAACATTCACACAGGCTGCGGATTTGGGTCATGCCCAAGTATTGGAAGGTGCTGTGGGTGAGCTCACCGCCCATAGCCCCGCTGCTGTCAGTGCACAGCTGGGTGGCAGGAAGCGATATGGGAGTGGGAGCCCCAGAGGAAGCTGAACTGAGCAGCTGAGGCCAACTGCTTCAGTTTTATCACACTGCATTTCCAGGGACTTTGTATGAACCCGGGGTTGGTTTGCCCGCCTGGTGTCAGTTGGCTCACTTCTCACACGGTGTGCTGCAGGAGCACAGGGAGCAGCTGTGCTGACCACATGGCAAAGCAAGGCAACATCTGCCCCTCCTGGGCTGCTGGCTCTCTGCCACCTCCCACTCAGGGGAAAGCACGTAATGAATCACCTCCTGTGATGCTCCCTGGAGGTAGGGTTCAGCTGCGTGCAGGTTTTGCTGGCCCTTAGTTCAGGGCAGCCCTCAGCAGCATGGGCTGCATTGAATTTGTACTTTCCCATGGCTGCAATGCAACTGGGGCTCTGGATGGTGCATCTGTGTGTTCCCAGGACAGTAACACCTGTTATTTGTCACCTCGTCTCAGAGCAGCTCATAGCCCTGCCTAGAAACGCGCCAGTGTCATGACTGCTGTGCTGCTGATATGTGAACATCTCCCATGTGCTGTCACAGAGCACAGCTTGGAAGGAGAGATCCGACTACAAGAAACAGACTGGGACAAATCTGTAACACCAGCACATCCCAAATGCTGAGGGCTCTTCACAGTTTTAGGTAAGGTAAGACCTTCACTAGAAAGTGAGAGCCTGCTATCTTAACACAGCCTGAAGATTTCACTCAGCTGTACCACAGCAGCAGCAGATAAATTTATCTTAGTAAGAAGTCATATAGAGACTTTGCCCGTCCCCTGCTTTCTGCCTCCCCTTCTACTCAAGTAGTCACCACCAAATCAGATGGCAGAAATGTGTTTCCCTCCTGTGTTTCTGGAGCCCTTCCAAACACTCCTCTGTTGGTCAGATCTGCAGAAGCATTGCAGCCAGTGAGCGGCTGTGGGGACATGCGTGTGCTTTGCTAGGAGCACGATTCCACACTGAGCCCTGGAGGATCCAGGTTGTCTAATTTCTAACCTTGCGTGGCAGACGCTGAGTTTGTGTCCATGTCACCGCTTCCCTGAGGGCCGCCTTCCTGAGATGCTCCTTGTGTCACCAGCTGAGGCTGTGAGGAGATACACCAGAATGAAAACGGCCATGTGGCATCAGTACAGGGAGACAAAATCGCAAATGTGCAAAGTAGATGCAGAGCACGATGCTTTCAATCAGTGCTATTTACACCAGGCTGTGCAGGGCTGGAGGCGTGCCCACTTGACATCCCTTCCTGTAGCCTAATGGTTAGCAACCCTGCATGTAGTGGGGGGTTGGAACTAGATGATCATTGTGGTCCTTTTCAACCCAGGCCATTCTATGTCTCTATGATTCTAACGCACACGAGAGCAGGCAGCAGTGTGTGGTGTCCTCATACAATCACAGCAGGCTCTGCATGGTGCCTGAGTCTGTCCTGAGCAGACTGCATGTCTGATGTGAGACCTTGAAAAGCCTCCCCGGTGTGGAGAACTGGTTTTTCAGCCTGGAAAACCCCTCTTATATTTCAGGACAGTTTCCTGTCCTGAAATGCAAAGTGTTTTGTCCTCTGAAAATTCAAAACCAAAGGTCTGCTCCGCTTCTTCTGTATTGGTTCCCCTTACCCTGAAAAAAAAAACCTCTTCTGGTATTAAATGAATTTTAAACTGAGGCATCACAATGCTTCATTAAACAAAGTGAGAGCAAAACATTCTGAAGCATTACGACAAAAGAGTTGGTGTGGAAAAAGTTTCATCTTCAAATTGGCATGCATTAAAGGACAAAGGTTTTTGACAGACTGCTCTGCATGTCTTTGTGTGCAGCAACGCCTTACGTAACAGCTCTGGCACACAGCTCCATGAATTCAGCCCCTCCTAAGCCCAGAATGGCAGCTACTGCTGTCTGTAACAGCAGGGAATGGTGCTGCCTGTCCCACTGGTACCCTTAAGAGATGTCAGGTGCTGGGAAGGACTTCAGCACACCCTGGGTGCTTGCAGGCTGGGCACCCCAAGCACTGCTCTGCAAAACCCACTCTGAGCAGGGGTTGGCACAAGTGGACCTCTGGTGGTCCCTTCCAACCCTAAGTACCCTATGGTTCTGAAAAGGAGCACAGGAACACACACGGTCCCTCACTGCCACCACCAGGCAGCTCTACCAGCAGGTGTTTTACAAACAGGCTCTGAAACCCCTCCCCAGACTGATGGAGCATTTACTTCACTTCTTTGCCTACCAGAACTCTCCAGTAACAGAGCTCCGTGGCTGCAGCCTCCCTGCCACAGTTCAGCCTGCATCACAGTGACAGCCGAAGTGAGGACTGAATTTATCCCTCCCACAGAGCTTTGTTGCTTGCTCTGTTCCCTACCAGGCTGAGAGCAGAACTGCACTGCTTCAATTGTGAAGGTTAAACCTTCAGGCTTTGGGCTCTCCCAAACAACCTGTAAAGCCCTGACTTTCCCTGGTCCCTGGGAAGGACCAAAACCAGCCCCAGACTGCTGGTCTGCATGCAACCACCCAAATACCAGCCTCTACCCTGGCTTTTACACAGTGAATGCATACTGCCTGGTGTTGCTCTGCTCTCATCAGTGCTCCTTTTCAGCACTAACACTCCTCTCCTGATATTTCCTCCCACATGAGCTGTAAGTTAAAATAGCTTCTAATGGTCAGCTTTTGTGCTTCCTGAAATCCCCCTGTTTGCCTCAGGAATCTGAAATTCTGCTGTAAAGCAATTTATAACTTCTGGTGTGTTGGAGACTGCTTGGACTCCAGTGAGTGGACTCCACAAGCACTGACAAACCTCTCATTCATGAGAAGGTTTCAGACCACGACGCCTTCAGGGAACACCTCTCTGTTTATTTTTAAAGTGATACCTTCAATCCACGGAACCTGGGGAACAAGAGGCATGGCTCCCAGCTGCACACCTCTGGATTGCTGCAGTGAGTGCACAGTGTGGCTTTGGCCTGCAATTCTCTGTGGTAACAACTGTGCAATAAATAAAGTTTGTGAGATTTGTGTGGCTTTGTCTGTGTTTTGTTTTGGTTTATAAATCACCTGCAAAGAGAGATCCCAGGCCATTACTTGTTTGCAGGACTGAATATCCTTATTGATTATAAGCGTAGGTTTTTTTTTCAAGCCTTTATCTTCCAGCTACCAATTCTCACTAATCTTTTGCTGGTTGCAGAGAAGAGCCTCCTGCTGGCCCCACT
Organism: Centrocercus urophasianus; assembly: GCF_019232065.1. Classification (NCBI taxonomy): domain Eukaryota; kingdom Metazoa; phylum Chordata; class Aves; order Galliformes; family Phasianidae; genus Centrocercus; species Centrocercus urophasianus. Next base: position 19,030,025 of record NW_024884778.1, on the reverse strand, counting down.
CACTGTTTTGTCACTACATTTCCATTTTTAATTCTTTTTTTTTTTTTCCCTTTTTTAAAAAAAATTTTTTTCCAATTCTAAGTTTCTTATTTAGAAACAAACAGACATGCTGAGCAATCACTGCAGTGTTTCAGGACTCCTGAGATGACAGCCCCTGTGCCTCAGAATGGAATCTGTGCCCTGGGAAACTGCTGTGATGGACTGACACGTCCTGAGCACAGCAGCTCTCCCAGCCTGCTATGGGAGCTGAGCCATGGGCTGGGGCACTGCAAGGGCACCCAGAGCTTCCCACACGTGTGAGGCCACCAGGCCAGCTCAGCTCTGTGTCACTGCAGAGAGACTGAGAAGAACAAACACAGCAGAACCTCCCACTACCACCCAAAGCTCTGTGCCTGGAAGAGAGGAGAAGGACTGAGAACTGCACTCACCCACTTGCGGGGCCTTCCTCGGGGCCTCTTCCCAGCAGGAGGTTCTACCTACATTGAAAACAACAGATATATTTTCATCTCTTGCATCTGCTGGGCACCACCATTAATGCACTTCACTCGGACAAAGTGAACTCTGCACAATGATCTTGCAGGACAAGCAGCAGAAGCAGCCAAGGCTGGAGGAGGACAGCTGGGGAGGAAGCGCCCACCAAATCGCGCTGATCGTACATGGGAACCATGCAGCACAAAAGCAGGGAAGTGCTGAATAGGCAGCAGCAGCACGGGAGGGCTGGGGCAGCTTGGACAAAGGCCACAGAACTGGTAGGTCTAACAGCAGCAGCTGATGGTAAACCAAAATAGGGGCAGCCTTTCCCTGGCCGTCAAGAGAAACCTCCCCACTTGTCCCTCTCATACAGCCAGCATCTCTCCTCCCCTTGCTAAAGCACACAAGCCACTTGCTGTTACCATTTGTCCAGTTACAGTGCTCATTTTCTTGCTTCCTTTTGGCCTTCCTCGTGGCTTTTTCTCTGGCAGTGAGCCCACAGCATCATCCTGCAACAAAGAGAAAATTCAGCAGGGTCACACCTGACAAACCTATCTGGTTGTCTCCGCTTTTCCTGATGTTGAAACACATTTACCACTACATGTACACTTTGTGTACTTACCACTACATGTACCACTACCATGTACATTTTGTCTTGGTGAAATGGATGAGTTGCTAGGATCCCGACCACAGCATCTGGAACAGGGCCAGAGCAGCCTGTGCACCAACTACCAGTGCAGAAACAGAGGGCTGTGACACCTGAAAGTCTCCAGACTGCAGCAGAGACCTGAGCAGCTCCTCCCATTCCACTCCCTCGTCTGAGCAGCTTTCCATGTGGACACCAGAACACCTCTGACACCCCAGGGCACACACACTGCTGCTTTCCTGAATAGCCTAAATATTTACTACAGAAAACCTTGGCTTCCCTTGCTCTTGGCTGCCTACAGATCCTACCAGGTTAACGCTGGGCACCTCAGGCAGACTCTGTAGGTGACATGCACTCACCTGTGGCTGTTTCTTTGGTCTTCCCCTCTTTCTCTTCAGGCCTTCAGTCAATGGGGAGGGACCAGGGTTCTCCAGGCTCTCACTGCTCATCTTGGCACTTTGCACAGTTTCCAGACAATAATCCAACAGCTTGTTTTCCCATAGAATAGTAAAGAGAAATTGTCTCCTCTTTTCTTCCCAATCTTGTTAAAGATTCTCCTCTACGTGCAGGGCTGGAGAGAGAGAATCAGGTGTGACAGCTTGCAATAGTTTTTATCAGCTGGGAGAGCCTGGGACTCAGCAGACATTTGGAAGCATAAGTGTGCTGTATAAATGTTAATGAACTGTTCTCTTACACAGCCCATTCCTTGGCTTTCTGGGATTTTTAGCTAAAGGAGGTGATTGCTACAGGTGAGTGAATGTGTTGGTGTCTGCATCTACTCTTCTCCTTTGCTTGCCAGGCTGGCAAAGATGTCTTCAGCTCTCTGAAATTTCCTCTTTGTAGGCTTCTTTGGTCTGGGGAGGAAGCAGGTGGGGGGCAGAGCGGCAGCAGGGAAGTCATAACCACCACAGTCAAGAGTAAAGCTTCAGTTAGAGCTCCTGCATTATCAGATACCACAGCAGAGCACCTTACACCAGAATGTACTGGGGTACGAACAGTCCAAGAAGTGAATTTGGCTCTGGAGCTGCTGCCCCAGTTTGTTCCCTGTCTCTGGTTCAATAGGCACCATTTGGGCCACAGGAGTGACGAGCTGACATAGCACAGAGAACTGAGCCTCTGTGCTCACTATCTGCTTGTCACCCAGGCCTGGATTTTGCTTCAATCCTGAGTGCTAATTGGTCTTACACAAGTTCTGTATTAGCAGGATCACCAGTTCCCATTCTCCCTTTAGTGCCTGCTTTGGTTGGAATGAGCCTTGAACTGACTTCTTTGTTCTCAGAAATAACCACGATCATAAGCTGTTGAGAGAACATAGGAAACCACTGACTTTCCTTGCTTCTTGAGTTTTCTCCTCTGGTATTACTGCTGGGAAGACAGCAAGCTGACTGCAGGCCTCCATGGCCTCACACCCAGAGCAGGTGTCAGAGGGAAGGAAACATGAGCAAAAGCTCAGCTGGGACAGCATGGGATGTGGGGTCATTTCTCTTCCTTGCACATGAGGCAAACCCCAGCCAAGAAGGTGAGTACAGCTGCCAGCTTGCTGATGGGCTTGGACAAGGCACGTGTCCTCCCCTGGGACTTTGTTCTTCTTGCACGAGAGGAGGAAGGAGCTGGTAATGCTGGACGAATCCTCTCTGCTCTGTGAACCTCATTGCAAAATAAAAAGCTGGTAACTGTGCTGCTGAGAAAGCAGCATCCCTGCTTGCTAAAGAAAGCAGAGGTATAAACATGCCCTGTACAAAACACTTGCCTTCTCCTCTCACCTAGGGGTTGCAAATTCAGTCTGACTTTCCTTTAGAAGCTCTTCTACTCCCCATCTACAGCTGTTTGCTTCACCTGCGTGGTTTCTCCCTTCTTCCTTTAACAGTGAGAGATAACAACAGCATCCCTAAGCAGCTTTGTCAGGTTTTTGCCTTGAGTGTTGCTGAGGGCTTTGTCTCCCCGGCAGGCTGCACCTGAGGTGATAATGGCAGCGTGGCCGTAAGGGCACAGCAGCCCCTTGTAGAACAGTGTGGGCGTTTTCAAAGTGATGCTGTGAGCAGGAGCTAGTTCCAGTTCCCAGCTACCTACTGAACGCCCTGGCAGTCCTCTGCACGCGCTGCTGTGGCCCAGCTTGCAGGTGCTGCTGCACACTGAGTGCTTCTATCAGAACTCTGATCAGAGGCTGATGGAAAGACAGAGCTCAGCTCAGGGCTCAGGCTGCATCTGGAGGGCAGGTGGTTAGGAAAAAAACATGTCTTTGTACTTGCAAGCCACACACGGTTGCTACCAAGTCCCTGAGAGATAAACATGAAACGCATTGGCAGTCTCTTTCAGAGAGAAGCTGTGCTTTAACAAACTGTTACTAGAGCTTTGTAGATTGATCAGATGTTCATGTTACAATGACAAGAGAGCCTTAATTGAGATGATAACAAATATTCTGCCCTCCGGTCCAGCTTTTTTACTCTTCCCTTTCCAGGCATTTTCTGCCCAGAACTGTGCCTCCACTGGCCCTGCGGGGTGTCTGATGCCTGGTGAGCCCCAGCCTGCCCCTGTGCCCGCAGGAAGGCAGTGGGTGTTGCCAGAGCAGGTAAGTGTGGGCCATATCCCTGCCAGGAGGTGAGCTGCTCTGGCAGCATGGCTTCTGCCTCACAACACGGTCTCTGGAAAGCAGGTTGGTGCCTCTTTGGATTCAGGTCATAATGTTAGCATGGAAAAGTAATGCTGGAAACATGAACACGTCCTTGAGAAATATATGCGCCTTTTTCCCCCCATTTATCCAGGTATCACCAAAGCATAAGGGATGGGATGAATGATGGGGTATGCGGGCACTGTCAAAGACAACGCATGTACCTATGCCTGGGTGATAAAAGTCTGCCCTCCTATCAGCACAGCACAGTTAAGCATTTTTGTTATTTATTCTTCTGCGCTGTCTGCTTGGTCACATCACAGGGGACGTGCAGAACCCTCACACCACCTCTGGCAGAGGCAGCAGGAGAGCTTCCAGCCTTAATTCTCTATTCCTGAGAAAAGCGTGCGGTCGGGACAGGCACTACAGCCATTGCTCTTACTGACACAGCCTCTCTCGTGAGCTTCCTGTAGCTGAAACCTGCATTAAATCAAGGTCTTACGTGACAATAATCAAGTGGGAGCAAGCACTGCTTACAGAAGTCATTTTTCCCCAGATGCAAAGAAAGCCGCTCCTTGCAAGATGATCATTTTCTACATCTTGCCAGACTGACACGCTCTGCAATGCCTCTCACATAGCTGGCAGGCTCTCCGCAGCCAGGAGGGCATGCAAGCACACAGACTGCTGGGAGACAGCTGAGTCTTTGTGCATCCTTCCCATAACCCACCTAAGGCACACGCTTCTCGAAGCCTGGTCTGAAAGGAAAGCGCTGGCAGAACTATACAAGCATCACTCCTTTGAGCTTTTGTAGGGCTTACAAGACTCAACAGAGAGGAGGGTACAAAGCAAAAGCAGACATGGCAGTTCTACTTCAGGCTTTGTAATAAAGCTTCCCAGAGAGAAAAACAAATCAATACCATCTCTCACTGCACACCAAAAGCCAAGGATGCTTTCTAGGGTCGCTGCGCTCACTGCTGGGAGCATCCCAGTGTGGTGCTGACTTCCTTCCTGCACATCCAGGAGGGCGGCAAAACCCACCCACAGGACTGTGAGTCCAGGTGACCTTTATCTCAGCCGTGCATGCATTCTGAAAATGACACCAATGGGTGACTGTGTTTTTGGCAGTAGTCAGGCCTTTGCTGTGGAGCCCTCACCTGAAGCAAAGCATCTTGTGTCCCTGATGCAGTCCCAGCAGAGCTGCATGGCCTAGCGCTTCCCATCCGCCTTACAGATGAGCTGTAGAAGGGCACACCACAAAACTCTCCCACACCAGAGTTCTCAGGGGAGAAAAGCTCCTCCTGATGGCGATGCAGCTGGAGACCAATACGTGGCACTGAGTACTGTTCCCGAGGGGCTTTTCCCTTTCCATAGACTTCAGAGTGAGCCTCGGGAACTGGGTGCTGACTTGGAGAGGCAAATCACACAGCAGAACCCATCCCTGTTGCTTCCCCGGGGAGGCTAAATGTTGTGTTACGTCTCTGGGAGAAGTACAGCAGGACACAGGGTGCTGGGGGTTTAGCACTATGCCTCAACCTGTGATACGCAGCAAGCACTGCCAGCAGACCTAGGGCAGTACCCACGTACAAAATGCAACGTTTTTCTCCTAGAGGAATGGGAGTTATGCTTATGATTATGGGAGAGCCCTCATTATAGCCTTAGCACTGCTGCTGTCTCTGAAATAACAGGAAAAAATACCTGCGAAGCACAACTTCCACTGCTGTCATGTGTGACAAAACAAAGCCAGCGGGCTTCACAGTTGCAAACGTTGTCCCTCTCAGTCCCCCCTGCAAGAGGTGGGAAGATGTGGTCCACACCCTGCATCAGACAGAGGAGAAAAGGCATCTACAGAAGGGAATTAAGAAATCAGGGCAGAAAGAAACCTTCATCTCAGAGATTGCAGGAATGATCTGCACACGTGTTATAAGAAATCACTTTCACCTTTCGAGAAATCAAATGCTCACATCTTTTCAGAGCTCATCCAGGGCAAGAAGTCCTGCAGCTTGTCATGGTGCCCCATGGAGTTCTCTATCCGAGAAGCAGGGCAGCACACTGCAGCACCTCCCTGGGGAGGAGCAGTGGCAGTGGCCTTCTGGCAGGCACCCCTTCCTTATCTGGCAGACTCTTCTGTGAAAATGAGGAAGTTCTGGCCACTAAATCAAGCTTGTGTCAAAAGCAGGTTAACTGTCACAGCCTTATAAATCACATTGCAGGCATAAATAACATCTCTAGATGCTTTCCCTCACAGCTTTGGGCGGCTGGTCTACATCTTCTTTGGTCTTATGCTCTCAAGGCCAATTTAGCATCATTCATTTTTGCACCACAGCCCTTCAGCAGCAGTATTTCTCTCCTCCATTTGGAGCCCACTCTACCAGATATATTTAAACACGTGGGTCAGATCTCCTCCATCTTGTGAGGCTGGTTCCGTGCAGGTGATCATTTCTCCCAAGCATGTTGGTTGTCATTTATGGCTTTTCCAACCTGAGCTCAACACTTGTGAATATGATAAGATTCTTACAGGTCTATAAGAACAGCCTGACTCAACTATCTGAAAAGCATAGGCTGAAGAACATTTAGCAAGGGAAAAAAAATTAAACAATTTGGTGCCTGTGTATGTTAATAGGAAGAACTTTCAACGCAGTCCAATTAGCAAGCCAACCTCCAGCAGATCCCTGCTAGTAGAACAGCCAGCTCAGAAAACAAAGCATGTAAGCTTACAGAGGACTACAGATAGAGGACCTGTACAGATTTCCATGCTTCACATCACTGCTAGAGACCAGCTCAAGGCATGAACAGGAACTTGTGCATTTCTGCCTGCAGTCACATTTCCGACTTCATTTCGGAACTCTGCATAACCCAAATGAAAGTGCCTGCATGCGTTTCAGTTCCCCATCCACAAAATGGTGTGTAGCTCCCAAGTGCTCAGTGTGCTGAGGCTGAGGGGAAGAACCTGAGCGGGGCAGGAGAGAGCATGTTCAGCCAGCTGGGCCAGGTCCTCATCCTGTGAGTTCCTGTCCACTACGAGACAGAGCCGGACGCGTGCACAGCTACTGAGGAGAAGAAACGCTGGTGACAGTTTCAGGCAATGATGTGGACCATGATGCTGCACCATGGTCCCATTCACACTGGCCAACACAGGACACTCCTGGTGGGCTGCCAGGCAGTCCCATGCTGCTGAGCACCAGGACATGCCCCACTGGGGCCAAGCTGGAGCTCCTGCCCCAGGCACAGGGCACCGCTGAGTGCAGGGCAGGGCTGCCCACCACTCTGCCCTGAGCCCCACAGCACCTCTCCCCAAAGCAGGGCTCAGCTCACATCTCCATCCAAGGAATGTGTACCAACATCAGGACCTCAAGTGTTGAGGCCAAGCCCAAGGTCTCAGATCCTCCTTCAAAAATCAAGCCACACGGTAGCATTTAATGCCTCTGCTACAGTTCAACCTGTAGACATCCCACCACTACACATTAGGAACACGAAAAGATTCTGCCCTGCACAATTTGTATGGAGCCCTGGATGTGCACTGAAGGGCTCTCCTGCCTCTTGGTGACCTTGTCCAGGCACCACTGCCAAAAAGAAATACAAACAGTCGAGAAAAAGACGGTATCTGAGGGGGGAATAAGAGAATAAAGAGAAATCTGTGCCTACTGAAACAAAATCAAGTCCTCTCTTATTTGAGAAGGCATCATGCCTCACTCGCCTGCAGTTACCATCATGGTCAGTCCAGCCACGGACACGACAGCGTGCACAGCTCCAGGAAACGGCCCTGTGCCTCCCGCCTGGCACCGGGCAGCCCGAATCCTGGGCCATACCCGCTCACAGACTCTGTTACCAAGAGGTGGATTCTGAACCCCAGCGCCTTGCGGACGAGCCCTGCAGAGCAGGCGGTAGGAAAGGGAGAGGTTACCTGGAGAAGAGTCGGCAGCACCAGAGCGCGGGCAGGGGGCAGAGCCCAAAGCCGGCACCCTGCGCGCAGGCAGGAGCAGCTACACGGATCCTCTGTGCGCGCTCATTCCTGGAGTCCCGCAGCGAGCCGAGCGCTCCGTGTGTGCTATGGAAAGCAGTGTGAGCACTGCCGGCACTGCCCTTCTGATGGCAGCCCTGAGCACTGGCAGAGGGCGAAACCGCGCTGGCCCGGCTGCCGGGAATCACAGAGCACTGGCAGCGACAGAGCAGAAACCCGCAGCCCGGCCACCAACAGCCGGCCGCCCAGCGCTGCCCTCCCTGAAAGCAGGACCTGCTGCCAGCTGTGACGGGGTGAAGGGGACACGTCGTTTCACAAGTTTCCCTCTTTACGGAGGCGTGCAGGAATCATGCTGACCCTGAAAAAGCAAAGAGAAAACCCAACCAGGTGGCGGCTCGGGAAGGCTTGTGACGACAAAGTCGTTAATGCAAGTGCCAAATGCGTTCGGAGCACTGCTGGTAAGTCACAGATGAAGTCGGGAAGCTGACTTTTCAGCTGAGATTACACACCTTAAGAAAGGAGATGTCGCATGGCTCTGATTTAGGCACTCTACGTTCATGATGTGAACAACCCTCAGAGCTGAGAATACTCCCTCAGGTACTGGTGACCACCTTGGTATCTGTCAGACACACATGGGGTCCTCAGCACATCACCATTAGCAAAAGCAGGCAGTTGAGAATTGCAGTCTCTACAGTGTTCGTGGGAGATAGGGGATCTGATGATGTCTGTAAATATCTGAAGGGAGCTGGGAGGCAAATGGATGAGGCCAGGCTCTTCTCAGTGGTGTGCAGTGATAGGACAAGGAGCAATAGCCTAAAACTTGAACATAGGAAGTTCTGTTCTAACATGTAGAAGAGCTTCTTTACTCTCAGAGTGGTGGAGCAGTGGCACAGGCTGCCCAGAGAGCTGGTGGAGTCTCCTTCTGTGGAGGTATTCAAGACCCATCTGGACACCGAGCTGTGTGACCAATTGTAGGGAACTGCTTTAGCAGGGGTTGGACTCAGTGATCTCTTCAGGTCCCTTCCAACCCCTGCAATTCTGTGATTCGATGAGAGCCCAAGACTGTCCAGCAGTAAGTTGCTTATACAGACAGCACAACTAAATAACCCAAACAGTAATGTTTCTTAGAGCCACCCACACAAAAAATCGAGTTGAGTTCCTGAGCAACTTCCAACAGCATCACCAGAGGAACCTGAGCCACTGCAGAATATTACTCGTGACCTTATTAACACAGGAATGCTCGCCTGCATGGCTAAGGATGCACACAGAGCTCAGGCAGTGTGCAGGATCCCAAGCTGCCACACAAATCCGACGTGGCAGCAGGGAAGTCCCTCACCTCGGGGGGGGATGGCACACACAGCAGGCAGTGCCTTGCTCATAGGTAGGCAATGCTTGGTTTGGAAGAAGAGTTTCTCGCTGTGCATCTTAGGCAAAGCGGCTCTGTCAGAGCTCCTAATAAAGCAACAGCAGCACTGATGTTGGGAAGAGCCACTGCAACATGTAATCCAAAAATTGCAATGGAGCGGATGGATTTGAGAACCTGGAAATGATTTTCTCTTAATCCAAAGCCTCACTTCTGTGCAGCTCATCTACCAAATACCACACTGCATATACCCTACCGTACTGTTACTGAGATATGCAGACTTTTCCCTTTTCTTACAAAACATTTAGTATTATTTTAGCATTATTTACTGCTATTTTAAAAACCTTCCCAAAGGCAGAGCTGCATGTGTGCTGTACGAGCAGGCATCGTGGCTGGGTCAGAACCCCAGCTGCTTGCCTTTGCATGAAATGGAGGAACCTGCACATGGCAAGCAGAAATCAAACTCCGTTCTGCAGCACTAACACAGAGCCTGCTGTCCTTTCAATTTTATCAGTGCTAAAGAGCATTATTGGTGTTGTAGAGATTAAACTTCTAGTTAGGAAATGTCAGATAAACAAATTGGCACATGCAGCCCGGTCTAGTCCTTATTGTGCATCTAACAGATGATAACCACTGCCATCCCATCATTACCCTTGGCCAGAGCACGGATCTTTTATATTGGACTGAAGCATCTCTCCCAGAAAACGACATATCCTCGATCTAAGGACATCATAGGACGGGGAATGTGCCACCACCCCTGGACACTTGTTCCAGCATTAATCCCTTTAACAGGATGCTTAATTTACAGTTTGATTCCCGTGCTTTCAGACTGCGGGCGCCAGCTCTTATCATCCTTCCCTCAGATAAGCACCCAGCCTACCTGCTCCCCGCCTCCCCTGCTCGGCAATACTTCTACATTGTTATCAAGGCCACTCACACTATTCTTCAAATAAAAATAAAAATAATTAAATTAAGCCGATTGAGCTTCTTGAGCCTCACACTGCAAAGCTTTTTTTTTTTGCTTTTTTTTTTTTTTTTAAATAATTTCTGTGTCTCTTTCCTCAGTTTTCAACATCAGTACCTTTTAAGAAGAGGGCCACCAAAACGGCTTGCCATGCTTCAGAAGCTGCTTTGACCCCCGTTAAACCACAGGTAAAATTAATTCCTCTGTGTCACTCCTGTGGTTTAACAGCTAAGGATCATACAGGCCCTTTAAGCAACAAGAGCATTTTTTTACAGCATTCCTATCCATTTCACAAGCTGTCCCTTCCATCGACTTAACAACTCTTTCCTCCCTTGCTGACCAGTTCCTTATTACACCACACAATCCTTTTACAGAAGGTAGAACTGCCTGTTTCAGCCTGGACTTCATACTAGCAATCCTTATCCTGCCATTTAACTGCTCTACAAATGCAATTAAGTGGTGAGTCCATTGCTGCCACGTGATATGGGGTAGTTGCATCCTCCAATCCAACCCACCACCAGGGCAGGTTCCTTCAGTAGGTTGCACAGGAAAGCATGCAGGTGGGTTTTGAATATCTCCAAAGGAGACTACCACCTCCCTGGGGCAGCTTCTTCCAGTGCTCTGTCACCATCTCAGTAAAGACTTCTTCATCACGAGGCAGCACTGAAAAGAGACTGACCCATCCACTTGATTCCTGCCCTTTTGATATTCATAAGACCCCCTCTCAGCCTCCTCTTCTCCAGGCTGACCCCAGGTCACCCAGCCTTTCTTTGTAAGGGAGTTGCTCCAGGCCCTTAACCATCACTGTCACTTTGCTGGACTCTCCAGCAGTTCCCTGTCTTTTGTGCACTGAGGAGCCCAGAACTGGATGCAGCACTCCAGCTGTGGCTTCACCAGGGCACAGCAGAGAGGAGGATCAGCTCCCTCGCCCTGCTGGCCACCCTCTTTGCAGTGCACCCCAGGATACCACTGCCCTTCCTGGCCACCTGGGTGCACTGCTGGCTCATGGCCAACCTGCAGCCCACCAGGACCCCCAGGTCCTTCTCTGTGCACAGCTCCCCTGCAGCAGCTCAGCCCCTGACTGCACTGATGCATGCAGTTGTTTCTCCCCAGTTGTAGGACTCCGTGTTGCCCTTGTTGAAGCTCATAAGGCTCCTTCCCACTCAACTCTCCATCCTTCCCAATATGCTCATTTGAGCTCTCTTTGCAGCATACAAAAGAGCTGTGCTAAAACTGACACCTGCATCCTGGTCATCCAGCTGGAATATTGTCCTCACTGCTTCTGCTCTCAGAGCCCCGTGGAGGAGCTGCTACAGAGAAGGGCAGGATCTGGCCAGGGCTAAGGCTGCTCATGACTGCATCTCCTGAGGAAATTCCTCTTGACACAATCTCATGAAGGAGGAACAAGTGTGAGCTGAGCCAATCAGCAGAAGAATAGTAGCAGCCTCATGTACAGGAATCTCTGAATTCCTTCTCCTTAGAGATGAAAGAAAGCCAAATTAGCAACGATTCTATTCTTGAGTCCCATTTCTGTCCCAAAACAGATTTGTGTGTTTGCACTGACACTTGCCCTAGAGCAGGGCTGCCGTGTGTCTGCGAGATAGATACCAGCTTCCTTTAGGAGACATTCTGATTTTACCATAGTGCAGTGCAAGCCTCTGCCTGCCTTCCTATCCCTTATCTTCTCTCTTCCAGAAACCAGGCGGTCACTACGGTATAGCACGATACATGCAGGCTAATACCAATAGATTCATTTGTGTATAATCCCTTTCTGTTAGACAGGTGTAAATAAAGTGCCCTATTCGCCACTATCCTGATCTTGTCAGAACCTCTCATGTGCACAAGCCTGCTTCTCATAATTGTAATGAAAACTAGTGCCACAGTAATCATATGTATTTATCATTCAGGCTGTATTAATGAATATTTTAACTGGAGATTAGGCTGAGGTGTGATTTCCACACGATAAGGAATAAACTTGCTATGCTCTATTTTATCACTGTAATAGAGGGCTCCATAATACTGTATTTCTTAATTCTTTTACATTATGCTCAACAGCATTTCCAACTCTCCTGATGACACAGGGTTGCAAAATCTCACTTTGAGAAAGTTGTGGACTTGCTGGAAAGTCTTCAAAAACCAGAGGCCTGGAAATGCGAAGTGAGAATGAGAAGTGGAGTGGGAGCAGCTCTGCTGCAGGCAGGTGAGGCGCTGCTGGAAATAGAATTGTGCCCACCTTGCTCAAGGCAGCCCTCTGGAGACCTTAAGATAGGCAGCCTACAGATGGCCCCGACAGAGCTCTGAAAGACAAAATCAGCCTTCCAGCAGCTGATAGCAGAACACAGAGAGCTGAGTGTGAAGGAGGACTAGATCTCAGGGAGAAAGGCTGGACTGCTCTCACTTGTGCCCAGATGCAGCTAAAGGAGCAATAGAGGCAACAAACACTGTGCTCCCTTCTTCGACTCTGCAGCACAGAACCTGCGTGAAGCTTCAAGACATTTACTGGAACACTTCTAGGTCTTAAAAGAGTGGGGGAAAAAAAGTTGCAGGGGGAAACTCACATATCCTTCTGAAGGCCACCAACGCTCTTATGATCAGGCTGAAGAACTCATGAAAGTGAGCAGTTTTGGAAAGATGTCCGTGAAGAATCAGGCAGCATACTGATGAATTAGCTGCAGGGCTGCATTGCAAGGGTACAGCCCACAGGCTATGCTCCCAGGCTATGCTCCCAGCAAGGTGCTTTCTGTTGTGTTTTGCCCATTTAACCTTATAACAAACAACTGAGCATCAGAAGGAAGTGTTCCCTTTTCCAGAGCAGAACCAAAGGAAATTTGCGAGCCACAGGTGTAACATGTAAGGACCTAGAGCTAAAAGGCACTGAAAAGCAATCATAGAAGTGAGAGCTACCAACTAACACCAATGACCAAGTGATGAAGGATGCCAGGGCCGGGGAGTAAGAAGGCTTTACTCTCAGTACAAGGACTGTTGGGTGCAGAATGCATTCTGTATTTGGGGGGTGATGACAGTGGAGCCCCATCACTGTCAGAAAAGATGCAGAACAGCACAGCTCTAAGTCCCTGAGCAGGAGAAACTTGTGTTGTCCATGGCTGAGACAGTGTGCAGCAGACTGTTGAGAGAGAACTGCAGGACACAGCATATTTTTTGTGTTCTGTTCTTGTCCTTTGTTTCACCCTCCCTTGAGGAAAGGCAGGACGTTAACACACACCACAGATGAACACATTTTGTTTTACCTTTTTCAAAAGATCAGGAGAGAGAGAGAAAGGCAAAAGACAGCAAAATGGGGGTGTGTGATGTGATGCTGCTGTTCCTCTACAAGGAACAACCCAAATTCTGGGGAGAAATCAGGAATACTCCCATTAACTTTGAAGAGATGCTGCAATACGTGGGTGTCCAACCTTTTGCTTTTCTTGGGCTGCAAGCAGTGAAGTGGAACTGTCTTGGACCATAAGTAATTCTGAAAGTAATGCCTACTATTTATTTCCATGAAAAGTACAATAAATACAGGGAGCACAATAACACTATTTGAAAGAGCGAATTCTCAGCTACAAAATGCTGTCATCACATTAGCAATGCTTTTTTTGCCAGTGGTGAACAAAAGCCTGCATGCTGCACTGAGAAATAGAGGTGACCCACTGTTGCTTTTCCCACTAAAACATACCATGCACCCCACACTGCTCACACCCACTGTTTGATCTCCATCTGTGCTCAGAAAGTGTCAATGACTGTCAATGGGTGCTGGTTTTTTTTTCTGCATGGAGGAATCCAACGATCCACCTTTGTGTCGTCTGTACTTCCATGTCAGATGCCAAACTGCCCACACAGCAATGATGCGTCACAGGATGCAGGAGAGGAGGTTCAGTCTCTGCTGCCGTCCCACCACCATCCACCTCTGACATCACGGACCAGCAAAATAATACAGGATGCATTACCTTTGGAGCAGCTCCTGTAAAATACACAATACAAAAAAGAAAAGAGAGCAACAAAACCGTGAAACCAGTGGGATGTTTGACGTTTTGTTTGATGTTTGTTAAATTGCTACTTTTTTGGCAATCTGGAATCCCATCCTCAAATTCCTTGGTCACAACGGGAAGCAGGGCTGTGCATCCTTCTGCTGGGAGCCCCGTGCCCACCAGCCCGAGCCCCGGGACGCACCCAGCCCTTTGCCATCTATTAGAGCCCTCCGAGAGAAGGGTGAGCGGAATTCCCCGTGCCACCACGCAGCGGCACTCTCCCCATGCATTTCCCAGAGGCACAGCCGCATTTCTTCCCCATTAGGAACGTATCCGTGCAGACAGGGATTTCGGAAACCAGTGGTAGCAAACACACGCAACGTGGAGCCAGCAGAGATGGTCAAACGCCTGCACAAACAGCACAAGCGTTTAGCTGCTTGCAAGCTGTTAGAAATCATATGCTAGGAAAACTGGATTTAAAAATTGCTGCTAAATCTGTTCTTAGAATTTTATTTTATTGTCTCTCCTCCCACCTTCTTTACATGCTGCTCTCTTGCTTTTCAGTTGTCTGGCTTCACCTTTTTGAGGTGCTTCGTGCCACTGCTGTCTTCCGCAACTCCGGAAGCTGAACTCTGATATCCAGCAAATGCTTTTTCCTCCCTGTCCTCCCCCTAAGGAGACGTGCACCCACCAGAACACCTCAGCGCCAGGCACTTCCCATGGGTTTATTCAAGGTGGGAACGGTGTGCAGATAGGACTGCTGCAGAAAACAGCACTGGGCAACAGAGAGTGATGGAAAGGCAGGGATCACTGCAAAAGCGTCCTTCGCCACAAGCTTTTCTGATAAGCACTGTTTTTTCTTCTTAATTGGTGAAAGTCCAGGGACAAACACAGGCTTTGATCTTGATGACCTAAGCGCTGCACACTCATTGCACAGAGAGCAGCTGTCAGAGCTGATATTTGTGATGATACATGTGAATGAGAGATGAACCTGACGTGGTGCAAAAAATCTTGCTCTGCCCGCCTACTTGACCTCTGGCTGGGGCTGTGCACTTCCAGCAGGTGGGAGCCTGCCTGCTCATGATGAAAACTGCCCACCCCAATCCTTTCCCCTGCTCCTTAAGCCATAGTTTCCTTCCAGGGGGGTTGCAGATAGCAACTCGGTTGTATTTATCCTCCAGTAAGAAAGACAACAGCTGAATACCTGCAGCCAGTGCTCTGAGCCCTGGGCCCTGGCACTTCCTTATTCCACTTTTTCACTCTCCCATTTACCCATCTCTGATGAAGGGCCTTGTGCTGTGATGATGGATGAGAAAGGTGAGTCTATAGGTGATGGTGAGATGCGGCAGCAAAGTACACAGTACCTGTAAGGGCAGAGAGGCCTCCAGAAAGGGTCCTATCAGTTTCCAACCATTTCGGATCAGTCTCCACCTCTGCAGCTGCCAGTTCAGATGAGCTAGGCTATCTGCCAGCCACCCAAGCAGAAGAACCCCAGATGCCTACAGAGATAAAAAAGATCATCATGCATGTACAGTACAAATACCAGTGACAGCGATTCATCTGGGTGAAGAAGCTCTCTCCTCAGCCAAACCTCTGTTTGGAGGCTGAGCCAGAACAGTGACTCCAACGATTACCACAGAGGATTTTATCTGCAGAGATTTGCCTACCGTTTTCTGGTAAGAAACTTGGGTAGGAGAGTAAGATTCCTTAGGGGAGGCAATTCTGTCACATCCGAGAAGAGTCACTCTAGAACACAAGAGAAGCACGTTCAGGTTAGTTAGATCAGTCTGAGGTTTTCTTGGGAAAAGTCCTGTTTTTGCATTGGGAGAAACAGTGGACAGACAGCCCCTAATCCTGCTCCTCCATCCTTACTATAGTCCTTCTCATGCCTATCTGTTCCAAGCTGAAGGTAACTTCTTGTTTAATTCTGCACAGAAACCACTCTAGGAACTCAAAGCCCTTTATGTGCACAGCAAGGACGTCTTCTCTGCATGCCTCACTTTGGTTATTTACATGAAATTCCATCTGCCATTTTACTGCCCATTCATTCCATCTCAAAGCTTTCCAACAGCAGTTCACTGCTGACCATTGTCTTTGCAGTCCTGAATAGCTTAAGTTTATCAGCAAAGTTTGAAGCTCGCTGCTCACTTCTGAATACGTTCTGCAGCACAGGCTCCAGCACAGTCCTGTGCACCTGCCCTGGCAACATCCTTCCGCTCACAGAACATTTCTCCCATTTTCTCCTACTCTCTGCTTCCAATCTCTTTGCCAGTCATTTACACGGCTTAGAATCTTCTCTCCTAGACAGTGCCTGCTCAGCTTCCCAATTTTGTTTGCCAGAAGTCTTATAGAAATCCAGTATCACTCATACCTACATATTCAGAAATGAGAGGCTTGCAAGCCAAACCTCTAGTCTCTGCAGAAATGCTGATTATTCCCAGACTGTTTGTATTTATCCCTTTGTTTATTGTTTTCCCTATTATGTCTTTCACTAGTTTATATACTATTTGTGCCAAGCCTTCAGTTTCTGAGGTCCTCCCCAAACCATTTTTTAAAGATTGATGTAGTATTTACCCACCCTCCATGCTTCAGGTGCCAGAAAATTTTTAAGAGAAATGTTACACACTGCCTTTGGCAATTCAGCTATTTCATCCTTGAGTTCCTCAGACCTCAGGTGAAACCTTCCAGTCCTGGCAATTCATTAGCATTCAAGACTGCTCAAATGTTCAATTCCAGATCCAAATCACAATTCTGTTTTGCCAAGATTTTATGTTCTGTGACAGAGTAGGGGAGCAAGAAGAAGCTATCAACATGCTCACAAAGCAGCCAGGAGAAAGACATTGGAACAAAAGGAGAGCTGGTTATAGAGCCACATGCACGTCTTTCTACACGTATCTTCCCTCTCACACACCCTGTGTGCGGGAGTGGGCCTCCCCAAAACGTGCTGTACTGAAGAAGAAGCAGAAGCAGTGAAGCTAAACAACATTTCCCCACTACTAATATATACCAAAGCCATCTTGCAGTAGTAGCTGCTACACATGGCCATGAAAGGGCTGTTTTCAACTAGTTCTGTAGTGCACTGATTTGACCAAGCAAAGCATTCTGCCACTTGGGTGGTTATCTTGGAACAGATGCACATCTTTCAGGTTAACCTGTCTGGCCTGGTCACATCAGCTGTCCCATTAGAGAGCAGAGCCCTCTGTGGTCTTTCTCACCACCAAACTGGGCTGCTAAGATGAATGGACAGATGATCACACTCAGAGACAGGCAGAAAAGGAAGGTATCAGCAATTGTGAAGGCTTTGCTCTACAAAGAGCTGAAAGAGGAGTTGTCATTTCACTGCAGAAACATGTATCAAAGACCTTGTCCACCTACAGACCAGGAAGGCTGGGACAGGAGTTATGCTGACCAAGCTCTGCTGGCCTTCCTCATCCCTCTGTCACCCCCAGCCATTGCTCCTAGCAGCACAGCTTGCCCCACAGTCTGGAGGTGCAAGGTGGTCACTTTCGTGCAGGCATTTCACAAACAGGAAGCAAAAAGGTAAAACAGAAGTCTCCCCTGTGCTGCACTCCACTCCTGACAGCGGGCTCTCCTGCCAGTACATGAAAGGCAAAAAGCAAAGTGCAGCCCAGACCTTCTGGTCCCTGGGAGCACGATGCTGTGAGAGGTCCGAGTCCCTGTTTCGCAGCCCAAGGGCTCCAGGTTGAGTCTCCTGGTTGCAGGGAAAGGCACACACTGCTGCTGAGCCCCTGCAGACAGAAGCACTGCATACAACCTCACACCTCAGAACCCAGGCTGTATTTCACCTGTACTTGATGTCCCAGCCCTGTCCTCCTTCCTGGTATTTTAAGGATTCTCTGCAAACCTTCCTTTACCTTTTTCACACCAGAGGCTCTGGGAATTCTTCACACTCCTAAAGGAATGTCCCAGTTCAGCTCCCATCCTGACACACACACTTCACACATAGCCCCTTATTCCACCTAGTTCTGTTTACCCACCTTTCAAGTTCCCCCTTTCCAAGGACTTCAGATGCCCCGGATTTTGCTTCTTTATCTCAGTGCCAGCTGCCCGCTATGCTGAGCAGGCTGAACCTCTTTTCCCTCTTCAACCAAATCAGTCATTTTCTGCCCAGAAATCAGCCCTGGACATCGCAGATAACCAGGCGCAGCATCCAGCAGTAGCAGGTCCCAGGCGGATAATGCAGAGGTAGGTGTTTTTTACTCTTCCACCTTGGTACTTTAATAGCCAGATCGAATATGATAACAGCATTACAAAATGGAAATAAAGTATCAGCAACCTGGTGCTGGGCTGGTGGGGGATTTCCATGGCTAGGGGTGAGACAGAGGCTTTGAATGTTGTTACCTGGATTCCATTTCAATCAAGGTAGAATTCAGAATTCATGTGTGCCAAAAGATGAAAAAGGAAGGGGACAAAAAGAATGATCCTGGGGAAAAAAAAAAAAAAAAAAATTAAAAATATATATATATATATATCTTAAAACATCTATTTTTAAATATAACCTCATCCAAAGCAGAGAACGGAGTCTTTAGTCCGTCATCCAGGCCTGAAGCATGCTATCCCACAGAGAATGCAAAGGTCAAGGCATGAAGCACAAGGATACATGTAAGCCCGAAGTGCCCACAGACCAGTTGCCATACATTGTTGAAATGATGCCGTTCTGGTGTTGGGCAGTCCCCTGCTGGCACCAAGACAGTGAGAGAAACCTGCTGTGCAGCCTGCTTGAAAGTTAAGGAAAGGCAGTAAACATATCCTTCAAAGCAATCTGTTTTTTTGATAATTATCTCCTGTTCCCAGAGACCTCTGGGTTTATCAGACAGGTAGCAGCATCTGGCTCTTTGGAACGGAGTTCATCCCTTTCTGCTGCAGCCTTCCCTTGGCTAAGCACTGCTGCTTGGAAGCCTGATGCCCGGTGTTCTGCAGGCTGCCAGGCTGGGAACGGCTCGCTTAACCCCGTAATCCAGCAAGGTGATCCAAGCACGAAGGGGCAGAGCAGACCCAACAGACAGCATGCATGCATGCCATGCAGGAGCTCCAAAATCTCCAACTCTTTTCTAAAGGAAATCGCGTGGAGATCCGGCCTGGGTTCATCTGCAGGGAAACGAGCAGCTTTCCTTCTCCAGCCCTTCCACTCCTACAGCACAACGGTGACATGAATCCTCCCCAGCTTCACATCCCAGGCCCAGGACTGCTCCCTCTGGCACAACACGAGGCCATCCCTCCTGCACTCCTACAATGTCCATGGCAGAGCTGAGGCACGGCTCTCGCTGCAGCTCCTCGTCACTGCTCAGAATTTTCCATTGCCCTCTGCAGCCCTCATGGTTATTATGCTCTCATCGCCTGGGCAAGCGAACTCAATCTTCGCTTTTCTGATTTTCCATTGTCTGTTTATTAGATGGACCCTTTGTGAACTCAGCAGTTCACACTCTCCTGTGGTGCCAAGTGTAAAATTAATATTGACTAAAAAATCTGGGCACCTCTTTCTGGCCAGAAAGGAGACATTTCAAATTAATGGGAATGTTACAGTGTTTCACACCCACTGCCATCCTTCTGAAACCACAGGGCTCATTTCTAATCGCAGGCATTAACTCTTAATGGGCTTTGTTTGTTCCAGGCGGGCGGTGCTGCCCCACCAGCCCTGTGCCTGCATGTGGCCTCGGCCGGTGCAAGGGGTAACTTGGGGCTGTTTGGGCAAGGGCTGAGGAAACAAACCTTTTTGCTAAATATCAACAAGTATCCCCAGAACGAGCTTCTGCCAGCTCAGAAATTAGGAAGAAATCATCTGTCTGTGAAGCATCCTCTTGGTGAGGACACCCGTGCCGTGAAGCCCAATCACTGGGTCTCTCTCCAAACACTGCCCCACTTCCCCAGAGAAGTGCCTGTATCTCCTACCTGGCATTGCTGCCCCAGCAGCACAAGGGGCTGACCCAGAACACAGCACAGCTCCCTGCTGGGCCATGGCACTGCCAAGCCTGACTCCACAGTGTGGGCCACGTCCTTGTCTCACCAGTCCCAGCATAACTAACCCCAGAGGCAGGAATGCCTCTCATTCAAGCTGCCCTCAGGTTTTAGAGGTGCTGGCAGTCAGGTTTGGGTTCGGTGAATTTCCACAGGCACTCATGGCTCAGTAATAGATTGGGGTTGTCAGTGATGGATCAAAATCCCCCCAAGGAGCTCTCAAGGAACACAGTCCAGGGAGGAAAAGAGGATTAGTGAGATGCTGAACATGCAGCTATGATCTTAGGCAAAACAAATCTTGCTCTTGCATTCATTGCACACCCTAACCCCTCTCAGGCAGCCTCTTAAAACACACAACGTAAAGCAATTACGCTGCTGCAACACCGGTACCGCTGGTACCTTTATGCACTTGCACAGGAAGTGTACAAGGGGAGTGCTCAGATTTGTTATCACTTCAGACAGCAATAGCAGCATGAAACATTTGAGGAACGCTGAGCTAATGTAACCATTTTTTTCCCGTTGTTTTTCCCACTTTCATACATGTGCCAGCTCAGACCAGCCTGCTACAGAAGTCTCTGGTATCACTCCTTTCACTTTCAAGAGGAAGATAACATTGGATAAACATCTGTTCTCCAACAAAACCAGACTGAGCAAGCGATGCAAGGCTCTCCTGCTCACACGAAGCACATGAGGGACTTCAAGCCACACTATAACCAGAGGTGTGGTGTAGCATGAGTGCTCCTATGAGAGGGCTGAAGCTTGTCACATCAATTG
This sequence comes from Centrocercus urophasianus, assembly GCF_019232065.1. Classification (NCBI taxonomy): domain Eukaryota; kingdom Metazoa; phylum Chordata; class Aves; order Galliformes; family Phasianidae; genus Centrocercus; species Centrocercus urophasianus. The sequence goes on along the minus strand of NW_024884778.1, from coordinate 19,009,297 downwards.
CCAGTGGGCAACAAAGAACAGAGCTCCCGCCCCCAGCCACGACAGGGAAAACACAGCCCTTTCAGAGAAAATTAAGAGACACACGGTCTCTAATGCTTCACCTGTGGATACTTGAAATAATTGGATCTGGACGGATTAAAGGCAAACAGCAGTTGCTCGGATGAATGCGGTGTACTAGATGGATCTATAGAAGTACTTGATTTTCAGATTTTACCATCCATAAAAAATGTGGATCTCAGACTGCTGTTAGGAGAGGACTGCAAACGCTTTCCAAATGCAGCATCAGACTATGGCAACTCAACACAGGCACCTGATAAGCAGGACAGTGTGCACTGATGCCCTGCCCAGCTGAGCTGCAGGTGTACAGCTCCATCCTGAGCACCGCCAGGAGGATCTGCAGCCATACATACCCACATCCCATCCTGCCCACCCCTTCCTAGAAAAGTGGCAAATTTCAAAATGTGTGACTGGCTCAGCTTTTCTCACATCACAGACAACAGTAAAGACAAAGTTATAGCTTTTGAAATCGTCATCCTATGGCTCACAGGAGGATACATAATAGTGAAGACGCACAGAGAGATAAAAGACTTCATGCAGTGTGAAGGACTTCACTTTGCTCAACCAAAAATTAGAAGTGTCCTTTGAGAAAAGCAGCAGATTTTTCATCTTGAAAGATCTTAGAAATGGAAAAACAAGCACTCCAAGCTCTCCCATCCCTTTATGATAAATCAGCCTGAGGGGCAGATTCCTTCTCCTGTGCAGTCCCTTGACAGCCCAGCAAATCATACGGGCAAGATGCTGGGAGGACAGGTGAGCACCAGCTGGCTGCAGGTACCCAGAGAGCAGCCCCTCCAGCTCAGGGCAAGTCAGTCATGCTGCACACCTGATGGGTACCTTTCTCCAGCCCCTCATCTCTACGCCTCAAGAAGCAAGGAAACTGAAGCTTTGAGACAACAGAACTGGCTCTCCTGCTAGAAAAACAAATGTCAATCTTGGCACAAAATGCGAGAACAATCCCCAGGAAGATGAAGCTAAGCACATGAGTGGGTGATGGCAGGACCAGACAAATGAGAATTTTACTGAAATACAGCTGATACACTGCTTTTCCTTCTTTGGATGAAGACAAAACAAGCAGGGAGGACCCTGTCTGTGCTTGGTATGACCACTATTCGACAGCTGTTCTGTTTGTTGATACGTGGCTCAGACTTCCATGCTATCATGCAAGATGTGGAAGGCGCGTTTTATTCAGCAGTTGTTTATGACTGAAGAAGGCAAACTTCTTCAATAACCATTCAGTAATGATTAAGATGTTAGATTTTAAAGCTCTAGATTGCAATAATCTTTAAAAATAAATTGTTTTCCTCTGCTTTGCTGCAGGGCAGAGAAAGGGTGGTTAAAGGCACCTTAACTGCACTTCCACTCCTGGCATGTTTTTTTCACACTCTCACTACAGTTCTGAAGTTTCCAATGCTCCACTTGCAGGGATGTACTCTGAACTGTAAATCAAACAAACAAAAAACCAAAAGCATTTCCTGAAATGAAACAGCCAAACAAATGGGCTGAAGGGGTTAACATTCACACACAGCTTCATATATCGCTTTGGTGTGGGAAGCTGTGCCAGAGCATCCCACATCTGAGTGGTCCAGGCTCAAAACTGCTTCATGGTGACAACCCTGCTGCCATACATGATGCAAACAGGTCCTTGCTAGCTCGGCCAGATCAGCACTGCTCAGCACAGACCCTCCTTGGCACACATCCTCACACCTTTTCCCTCAGGATGACCTACCAGCCAAAACACAACCCAAACACTGCAGGCAATACAGGCAGGAACGAAGGGGGATGTGCAGAGGGCTGCTCTGACTATCAGATCTGTCAGCATGGCAGGCTTGGGGCAGACCTGCCAAGCGCAGCCATCAGCGACTCCTGACAAAATTCTGGTGTGTTTGTTCAGAAGTTAATCTGGATTGCACTGCCTGCAGGTAAGCAGTGGGATCTTTTTGTTCCTCAGATGGGAGTGGCTGCTTCAAGCACAGGGTCACTGTACCAGCAAGCCTGCTCCTCACCACGGCTTTAATAAGATGTATGAAGGTGCAGCGCTTGCTCTCAATTTGTGGGAAGTGGTTTGAAAACTGTTCTCTGCCTCCCGGGCTCACGTGTGATGTGGCTGGATTTACAACCTCAGTTAACTTATGTTGGCTTTCCAATTTGCATCTATTTCCTGAGAGATTCAAGCCTAAGGACAGTGGATGCTAATGGAGAAGCCTGTATTTGGATTGGTGAAGCAGATAATCCAAGATTAATTTCATCTGACAAAAGACATTTATTATTACAGTGTCAAACTCTGGTGCGCAGCTAGTAGCCCTCAGCAAGATCAGAGATGCAGCGCAACACCTGTGCTGTGCACATAGGTGCTATTTAAAAGTGCCTTGGGAGATCAAAGTGATTCTGACCGAGGCAAAAGTCTCCTTAAAAGAGTGGCCAGAAGGATCCTATCTTATTACGTGGCTTTGGGCTGGCTGGAGCACTGAGCCTTTATGTGATATTGCAGCAGCTATCAGGTGTCTGACTGTGCTGGTCATTGATAGCTTTACAATAGCCACACAGGAGGAATAATGCATCTCTGGCTTGTGGCTTGTGTTTTAGCTCCTTCACAGAGCTTCACACATGGAATTTCCTGCCAGGGAGAGTCGAGTCAGTGCCCTGCATACAGTCCCCTGCCACACCAGGAAGCCAGGTTAGAGATCTGCCTCTACTGCCCATGTAAGCCACACGTCATCCACAACAACCCTGAGGGGTGCAGTGGTCCTTACGAAGGCTACAGAGCAGATCCAGTTCTTCACACAAACACAGAGGTCTACTCAACAGTCAGCCACCTCAAACTATGCAGGTCCACTGCCTGTAACCATGAGTGTCAACACCTGACCCATCTCCCATTACATCTTCTGCTTGACAAGAGATGTTACCCCAACTTGAGCCATTATGGCAACATTAGCTGCTCCTCCTGCACTCAGATGCGATTGCCAGCATGATCTCTATCTTTTTGGACACACTGTCTATTATTCAGACATGACACATCCATGTGCTTGTGTAAAGTCTACAGCAATGCTGCCATGGCTTCCAGTCCTGTCCCCGTATGAAAACGCTGCTGTCCCCAGAGGTTCTGCATATGTGAAACGTCTCTCTGTTGATTCTTTCACAGCTGGAAAAGGAGAGGAGATAAACTAGTTTGTGCACTCCCCATAATTTACAATGCACCATTCCAGTGCAGTTTTTAACCAAAACATATGGCTGCAAAGCATACAAAATGAAAAATAGTAGACCAATTCCAACTGAACGAAGCACACACACGAGTTGCTTGGCACAAGAGGCTGGCTTTTCCACCAGCAACTGTTTTATTGAGACAGTGATGCCTCCTGAGGCTCTCAAGAGGAGCACTGGGTAGCATTCAGGCTATACACACACACTGCAGCCCATTATATCTCATTTACTGAAAGTTGTTAGGACTTCACTGATCCACAGAGCCATCCCCAGTTGCATGAGCTGTCTGTTCTTCTACTGTTTCAGCCACATCCCAATGTACTCCCTCAGCCCTTTAATTCTCTGCAGTCACCCAAATCCTGGCTCCCCAGAGCTTTGGCTCTCCCTTATGCTGCTGACAGTGACCATATCCTTCCAAAACGGGTTTGTGCAGCTTCACCTGCTGCATGCACTGCACTCTTCATTTCTGTCCCTTGCTCAACACCAGCATGTACACCTGCAAAGGCAAAACAAAACAGCTGCTTGTTACAACACATTATGAAACTTATTAATCATTTCTCCTAATTATTAAAGGACTTCTTCATCCTTCATATACCTGCCAGGACCAGGTTGACTTGGTGACAGCTGCTGACATTGCCATGGGCAAGGCAACAAGATAAGTGCTGCATTTCTTGGCTCTGTCCTGCACAGATGAGGTCACTGTGAGCTCGGCTTCTGATTTCAATGAAAGCAAACAGAAGATTGGCATTATGAAGGCCAAGCCAAAGTGTTTTCTGAATTCTTCTGATGAACTCCTAGTGCTTCTGCAAGCTTGCAGTCCCAGAGTGCTGTACCAACACCCATTGCTTTATTCAGTATTTTGTTGGACCACTAGCTTGAGAAGAGGCATGGCAGAGGGAGGCATTTGCCCAGCCCGGTGTCCTTGCAGGCAGCAAGGTGCCCAGGGTGACACAGCCCTGCAGAAGGCTTCTGGTCACTGACAAAGCACCCACTGCTTACCTGGCTCTCTGTCTCATCCCATTCAGTGGGCTGTGAGTAAAGTGAATCTTTGGAATCCAGGCAACACAGTGCAAGTGCAAGGAGAGGAAGATGTCTGGGAGTGCAGTTCTGTGAGCGAGCAGTTTTAGAAGTCACCTTCACCAAGCAGAAAGCAACTGAGTAGCTCTTTATTAATACAAGTTCCATGTACCACTGTGGCTTCCCTGATAAATGCAGAGCAGGGGCAAGCCATTATCCAGAGGAGAACTCAGAAGGAGGCAGGCAAAAGCAGCCTAGCTACTGGATGAAGCCCTGGCCCCAAGGAACTCACTAGGTCTAACCTATGGAAAAACAAAGCTTTGCAACCCTGGTTACTGGGTGCAGACAACAGCTGCCTCCTGGCATCACTCTTGGAAGAGACCTTGAGCACACACACCCCTCCTTCTTAAAGGGAACTGGGCAGGCCCAGGGGGAACACCAGTACAGACCAGCAGGAGCCCCCAGTCTAGGTGATTAATGAAAGAGCATTAATGATATTTAGCAGACTTTTAGGGGACACTGACCTTCAGCACTCTGATACATGCAACCTCAAATATTTCAACCTTCAGAAGAATGCAAAACCCTCATAATGAAACACTGTGCAGAGGGGAAATAAAGGAATGAGACCTTCCCAACCCCTGCTATGCAACCAGCTTACATACTGGAGCACAGGATTTATTCATACCCATCTCAGCATGAATAAATGCCAGACCTGAAGCAGTCTGTCTTTCAGGCTGTGGCAAAACAAGCTGGCTCAGTGACCTGTTGGGGTAGCAATTGCCCCTAATGGTAACAGCAAAAAATAAAACAAACTCCATCTGATCCATGCCCTGAAGATTATTTGAATTCCCCATGCTTGCCTGAGAGAAGTCATAGGGATTAGAGACTTATGCCATCCGTGTTGGGATCCTAACTCCTCATGTATGCCCCATGGAGCAGAACCATGTCATGAGACAGGACACTGTCTTCCTGCTGTCAAACTGCATCAGTTTCCTTGGGAGCAACAACTCATGGTGACACATCACCACCACATAAAGATGCAACACCACCAATACTGCAATGATCCATAAATCTTAAAATAAATCTCGAGCCTTTGAATTGTGCTGGAAGCTACAAAGACCAACAGGAGGAAAAAAAAAATGTCTTTCACATTGTGGAGAAGGTGACAGCTCAGAAAACAAGTGCTGGGGAAACGCTTTTTAAAATGACCCACAAAAGAAAAAATCACTGGGGTCTGATAGAGATCCTCATCTTTCCTGCGTTTAGCTTATGTGTCACATTAGCTCAACTCCCTGTCAAAACAAGTTCTGTTTTGCTGCTGTCAGCACAGTGGGCTTAACGTAGCTTAAGAAAAACATCTCGCAGTATTCTTTATACTTCATATATCATCTCCAACAAGGCAGATAGCAGAAAACAAGCTGCTACTGTGCAGCTGATTATTGGTGATCATATATGCAGGCAGGCTGAGTGATGGAAGAACACTAGTAAGTTGTGCTAAGATCTGCCTTTAGCTGGAGAGAGTAACAACACTGGGGGAGCCTTGGGCTCAGAAACATCCGGACTGCCTGTTAGCTACAGAAACACAATTCCATGTTTTCAGCACTAGTAACCACACTGGAAGAACAGACTGAGAAGTCCCTTTCACATGGCATCTATTGTTAAAGAGCAATGGAGTTGTTGTCCACATCAGGAGAATACATAAAGAGAATTTAAAGGAAGAGACGGCAGAGTTAAGATGGAATAGGTGCTGAGAAGGAGTGCTGTTACTACAAATGTTAAAGCAAAAATGCCATTTGGTCTTTTCCTTCCCCAAACAGTTCAGTTACTAATCTAGCAGAGGCAGCAAGTCACTCCATTCCTCTTAACTATCTTATTTTGGCCAGCTCCATTCCTGTGGATGGTATCTTTCTCTGAACACACAGTAATTTAATACAGCTGCTGGCTTCAGCCACAGAATGTTAAACAGTTACCTATCGTTGTTTAATTGCTGCAAATCAGGACATCCTCTAACAGCATGGTAATAAGAACTTGGGAGATACATCCCTGAAATAACTCATGTCAATTTTCATGTCAATTTTTTCAAAACATCAGCCATTTAATTTAGGAGTCTCCCAGAAGATATGAAGATTATTTCCTTATATCAAGGTAGTCCTGGCAGTGCTTCACCGTGAACCATGTATCTATTTGGTTTTGCATCTCTGCCCTGTGAAAATGTCTCATCATCATTTTCCACTGATATTCAAGAGGGACCTTGCACTGCTCTCAGCAGCAGGCATTAGAGTCCTCATTCTCTCCACAGAGATTTGATGGTTCATTTCCTCTGCCCAGACTAACTTCGTATCGTCAGTGTTGCCCTGCAGTTCTGTATAAAAAAAGGAGATGCAGAATATTCTTTTCCTCCTTAGAGTGGATGGCTCCTCATCTTGTAATTTCCTTACACAGCAAGCCAGTGGCGATGAAATAGGTTTAAACTACAGATCCACACTAAACCTCTCTTCTTCCCCAAAGCTTCCATGACAAATTCTCAGTCATTCCCAGAGATGCATGTGGTCTCCCCCAGCTCCTTGTGGAGGGCCACCGTGGCGCAGCAAGACAAAACTCCAGCTTCCAGTTGTTGGAGGCCACTGAGAATGACCCACCGCATTCTGCCCAAGAAGAAAAGCATCATTTTAAGCCAGCCCATTCCAGTGTCCCAGCTTACTGTGTGGCAGTAAGAGAAATAGCTAAGCAGAAGGCAAGAAAGTGCAGACTGGATTCACCACCTCAAGCAGCGTGGCCTGCCCACCTCTCAGGGATGGGCCCCTCTGACAAGCACAAAACTATGACTGCACCCACCTGCCTGCACAGGCAGCACAGCCAGCCGGCTGCCACAGAGTCCTCACCGAACTACTTGTCACTTCACCAGGCAGCAGTGGTGCGAGTCGTGTCCTTCACACACACCTGCTTCACCTCTTCCTTCATCCAGGCAAGCCTTAGGCCAGAGAAGAGCAGCCACTTCTTGTAGGACACAGCACCTGCCCCTCACCTGCTTGCAGTAGCTTTTTCACCTCGTGTCATCTCACTGGAAGAAGTTGGCTCTGAAACTGTTAAATGCAGCATGCTAAACGCTGTCAACCTGTAAAATCCCACTGGGCAGCTGCTGTACACGCTTATCTCTGTGCAGCCAGGCTCTGCCACCTCATTGGCTTAAAAGAAATGTTAATTTTCCCCTATGGAAGAAGGAGTTGGATTCAATCCCTATTCCTACCCCTTTCTGCTCACTCTCTCACAGCACTTCTCCCCCTTCCTTTGTAGCCTAAGGCTGCAGTGACATCCTGGCAGCCTTTGGGGCCAGGCCACCTCCTGACACCTCTGCAAATTTTCTCCAGCAGAGCAGGCAGTCAGGACTCCTGCTGCTCTTTATGGCTCCCCAACAGAAGTCTCACTCCTAAAACCTGTTTCACATTGAGATTAGCCCAGTCTTACTATGGTACTCGAGACAAAGAACACCAAGGGATCCCGAGCAGCCAGTAGGGGCAGGGATGGACTTCAGTGGAGCACCTAGCTTGAGCAGCCCCATGCACCAGGACAGCATTAGCAAGGAACCAGCACCTCACCTTCCACTCACCAGAAAGCTGTCCCACTGGGCTATTTAGACTGAATGAGGAAGACAGAAAGTGAAAGCTGCAGGATCAAGAAGAAACTCCAACATTTCTTAGGCAGAATGGCTGCTGTTGTTTGCATCACTCCTGTTTTGTTGGCGAGCAGGAAGCAACAAACACATCCAGAGTGACTGCAGCCAGCAGGTGTCATGGCATAGCACACCTCTGGCTAGCACACCTCTCCAAGCACTTGCGGTCAAGCTCTGTGTCAGGCTCTGCAGCTTGCACTGCAATGGACCCGTCCTGAAAGAGAAACGTGCTACCAGACTGCGGAAGAGCAATGTTTATATGGTCTTGGTGTTACCATGTCATCGAGATTCAGAATGCAGCATTAAGTGCAGCTTGTTGTTTCTTTTTAAGAGCTGCATGCCAGGAAGCAGAAAGCTCTCACCTGCCTCTGAGCCTTTCAGACCACTTGGATTTAATCTCTTGTTTCAAATGACAAAGCCATGGCTCACACGCTTCCAGTTCACTGATGAAAACAGGTGATCTTGTCAGAAAGCCAGACTTAAGTACAAAACCCCTTATTTCTGTTCCTCATTCTGCCTCACATTGTCTCAGTCACATCACCTCATCTTTGCTTCTCTGCTTTTCCCCTTTGCAAAGGGGAAGGCTCTGCTTCACCTGGCTCTGCTGAGCCTCATTCAGGCAATCCAGAATCTATCATCACTACCAGAGTAAATGTTTATTTCAATTTCTGGAAGGCAGATAATTTGCACTCACTTGCACACATGCACACACACTCACACAGTAAGCCTCTACCTAGGAAACCATCTGAGCATTTCATGCTACTGAAGGCAGGAAAGGGCACAGGCATGGCGTGAGAACAGTACAACCCCGTTTCTTTCCGTGTGGACAAGGAACAATGTTTCAGCTCCCCCAAGATGTAGCCTCCCCTTATTTTTCTGCCAGGAGTCTGTACCCAACACTGGATTGCTACAGATTTTCTTTATCCCAGTCTTTTCCTCTTTAGCCGTGTGTTCCTGCAGAGCTGTTCTGAATAGACACACTTCCCACCTTTTGCCTCCATTCAGACAATAGCTAACAAATGCATTTTGATCAGCGCTAAAAGCCAATGGCATGTCCAGTTCTTCTAAATGCAGCCCTAAAATGACAGTCTTAATAAAGCCCATGTTGCCAAACAAGTCTCTCAAGAAGAGAATAATTTTCTTATTAAGGTGGTAAGGGCATACTGCTGCCTCTAACAACTGCTTTGATACAAAGGAGAAAAGTGAAGTGAGGGAGGATAATAAGCCATCAGCTGGAATAAACTGTCTTGCATTGAGCATTGCTACCTTTTCTGGAAGCCAGGTTGAAATTTTGAACTTAATTTTAGCAAGAAGGAGAGATTGTGCACTTTGCAAGAAAAATTGTGTGTGTATTCTATAGGGAATAAAGTGATACTGGTTCTGCAAGGAGTGGGAAGAGAAGGGAAGTGGTATTTTTAAAAGCTTTAGTGCACAGAAAAGCGAGATATATCATGTGGAATTCCTTATGTCAGAGCTATTGTAGGCCATGCCCTTTCTCCTTGATGGCTGAAATACAGAAAGGAGAGTGACTCTACGCCTGCTTTTATCTGTCAAGATCTGATCCGTGCAGGCAAATACAAGCATATACATTTTTAAATTAACTTTTTAACTTAACTTTTTAACTTAAGATTCAAGTGTTCATGAAGTTGAGATTCAACGATTTTAGTTCAACCAGGGGAGCAGCACGGCGTGGCCATGGGGCTGCAAACAGTGAAGTGTCCTTGGAAGCAGTAGCATGTGGAAACAAACACATTACATTCTATTCTAGCTCCACTCTGATGCAGAACAGGCTGTCTTCCCTCAAACCATGAAGGTAGCAGCTCTTCGTTTTGATGGCTTAAACAACAGCACTCCAATGCTCAGTGAGGATAACTGCACATGGCTGTTCACTCCCTGCAGCTGAGCTTTGCTACCTTGACCACTTGCAATTATACAATCTTAGACTACCAAATAATCTGTCTAGACTACGGAGAACTACTGTCTAGGAAGTGGTGGTTTTTCCCCCCCTCAATATAGCTCTGCTTTAAACGCCTACACCCAAATTCATTTTGAGCCATGAAACCACATTGCCTCCCTGCACTGCCAGGTGCAGAGAAGAGGGCCTCAGAAGTGGGCAGGCTTTCAGGCACATCCAACTGATGCTGTCAGTGACAGCACCAGAGCCAAGCTACAGAGTCCTGCAGTACATTAGGACTTTGGCTTGCTCTGGGCTGCGGCAAACAAAGACCACTAACTGGAAAGTTTTGCCCACTTGAAAGCAAAAAGTCCTACACCTATCTCTGTGGTCAATGTGAGTGCTTGGGAACAATGCCAAAGTAATATTTCTCAGCCTGGCTGAAAGGATTGTAACTCAGCTGTGCAAGTTCACATTGGGGTGAACACCCTCATACAGAAAGCAGTCGCTCTGGGAACACTCAGTGCAAGAGTTAGCATGTTGTTTTGCTTGTATCAATTAGCAGACACATAGAAAATAGCTTTGAAACGAGCTGCCCTGTGCCCTGAACACTGAGCTGAGTGCACAGGGCAGGTTGTGTGAGCAGCACAGACAGCACCACAGCACAGAGCAGAGGGCTGGCATTACATTGCAGGAGAGTAGCGGGAAGGGCAGCAGCACAGCACCCTCCCTGCTTTAAAGCCATATGAAACCTGGGTGGCTTCTGCTGGGAAGGAGTGCTGGGGAAAGGAGGCTTTTCCTAGAAGCAGCTATAATTACTATCTCATGCTTTGCTGTCCATATTCCCTGCAGCACATCTCTGTCACTCAGCTAAGCCTTATCAACTGCCCCACCTCACATAGATCAGCTTGTTTCTTAGGCCGCACACTGCAAGGACTGCCCTGCATCAGCCTTCTCCTTGAGGCAGCAAAATGCAGCTTCAGCTGTACTGCCAACAAGTCCTTTACCAGATTGCCAAAAAGTTCTATGTGCTGCCCAGACTGCTTCATTCCAGAGAAGAAAGGCAAACTGTTTCCCCTCACCTACTGCTTTGTTAAAGGAAATTTAATTACACATAACAGCTGAGCCAGGTAAGTAATACCATCCCATTTGTGGCATCTGGGGGATCGGGTCCAGCCAGTGTGGGTTCATGAAAGGCAGGTTGTGCTTGACCAACCTCATCTCCTTCTATGGCTGGATGACCAGACTGCTAGACGAAGGAAAGGCTGTTGATGCAGTCTACCTAGACTTCAGCAAAGCCTTTGGCACGGTCTCTCACAGTACTCTTCTGGGGAAACTGGCTGCCCGTGGCCTGGACAGGTCTACCTTTCTTTGGGTAAGGAACTGGCTAGAGGGCAGTGCCTAAAGGGTAGTGGTGAATGGAGTGGAGTCCAGCTGATGACCAGTTACGAGTGGTGTCCCCTAGGGCTCAGTACTGGGGCCCATCCTGTTTAATATCTTTATTGATGACCTAGATGAGAGCATTGAGTGCACCCTCAGTAAGTCTGCAGATGACACCAAGTTGGGAGGTGGTGTCGATCTGCCTGAGGGTAGGGAGGCCCTTCAGAAGGATCTGGATAAGCTGGATCGCTGGGCTGAGGTGAATAGGATGAGGTTCAACAAGGCCAAGTGCCGGGTGCTGCACTTTGGGCACAACAGCCCCATGCAGTGCTATAGGCTTGTGGATGAGTGGCTGGATGAGTGTGAATAGGAGAGGGACCTGGTGGTGTTGATTGATGCCCAGCTGAACATGAGCCAGCACTGAGCCCAGGCAGCCAAGATGGCCAATGGCATTAGAAACTGTGTGGCCAGCAGGAGCAGGGAGGTGATCATCCCTCTACATTCAGCACTGGTTATGCTGCAGTGCTGTGCTTGGTTTTGGGCCCCTCACTACAAAAAAAGACATTGAAACCCTGGAACGTGTCCAGAGAAGGCAACAAAGCTGGTGAGGGCTGTGGAGCACAAGTCTTATGAGGAGTGGCTGAGGGAGCTGGGATTGTTCAGTGTGGAGAAGAGGAGGCTCAGGGGAGACCTCACTGCACTCTGCAACTTCCTGAAGGGAGGCTGTGATAAAGAAAGGTTTGGCCTCTTCTCCCAGGCAACAAACAGGACCTGAGGAAATGGCTGCAAGCTGTACCAGAGGAGGTTTAGATTAGACATGAGGAAGAACTTTTTCTCTCAGTGGTCAGACACTGGAATGGCTTCCCAGGGAGGCAGCAGAGTCGCTGACCCAGGCAGCGTTCAAGAGGCGTCTGGACGAGGAGCTATGAGATATGGTTTAGTGCTTGTGGTAGCAATGGTGATAGGAGGATGGTTGGACTAGATGATCTTCTAGGTCCTTTCCAACCTTGTGGTTCTATGATTCCATGTGGCAGCCCCTGCTTCCTTATCTCCCATCCTGGCCACTGAAAGGTGCTTACCTGAGTGCAGCCTTTGCCAGGAGCTCCAGACGATGGAATCACTACAGTTAGGGCCTGATGTAGCCACAAAGGATGGGAAGGGAACACTTGTTCCCACATCCTGCAAGGCTTAAGTGGCTGGGAATGAGCCGCCTTCCTCCAGCTGTGCAGATAAGGATCTGCAGACTCTTCAGCATCCTACTCCACTCATCCCAAAGTTACAGAAAAGTTACAAGTACAGGTAAAAAAATAGACAAGAAATATACTTAAGCACAGCAGTTGTCACTTTTTCTTCCACAAAAAACTGTTTTCAAAACTGGCAGAAACAAAATACCCCACATGTGGGTCAATGCCTACCAAATAACGCTAAAATCTCAACCAGGGAAGCCTGAAGAAAAACCACCAGCCCATTACCTTGGCTTTAGGCTATGCTGTTGACCCTGTATGTTCCTCAGCATCACTTCACAACTTAAATGGAAAAAGAAGATAGAGATTAAAAATATCCCTTTGAACCTTTAAATCCCAGAGGCCCAGTTCTTCCTCCTTGCCTTCCCAGCAAACTGAGCCACTTGCTCGGGAACATCTCTGTAACAATGGTCACAGTCAGAAAGCAAAGGGCCCTGACCATGATATCAGTCTCACTTTATAACCCAGCGCTGTCCCCGCAGGAGCCAATTGCTGCAGCAGGGAGGCTGGAGGCAGCAGATAAGCCTCAGCCAGGTGATAGAGATCAGCTGCCCGGTTATCAAGGGAGTACAAAAATCAAATAGATTTTGATTTGGTAGCTACAGCTTTTCATATATCCTGGGAAAAGAAAAGAGAAGGAGCAGAAGAGGGGGAGGGAGGAGAGAGGAGTCTTTTCCAGGGTGTTATGGTGTCAGATCTTTTTAGCAATGGATTTCTAATTTAAGCAGTTACTGAGACATGCGGCTGCAGAGAACTACAGGCAGCAAGTTCAGGCTATTTGTGGGAGAAAACTGAAAGCAGTGGTAGAATAGCAGAGCAGAGCACATCTAAGGGCTGCAAACCCTGCCTGAAGTAAGCAAGATGCAGTACAGCAGCTCCCAATAGACACGGAAACAAAGAATAGCAGCACTGCACCCTTACAGATGCACTTTTCTGACTCACTCAGCTCATCTCTCTGATCCGGGGGGAAGAGTTAACCTTGTCCTCCTCTCAGATGTGACTCAAGCTGTGGCCTGCAGAGCCGACAGTGCCCATTGGCCATAGCACCATGTGGCTAGCATTACAACTCTTTGGCAAGACCAGGTCATCACCAGTGGATTAGATCAACAAACATCAGCTGTGTTGCTGTTTTAAGTCCAAAGGCAGGCAGATGAAGATAACTGACTGCATTACAGTGCCAGCAGTAGAATAGACAATAGGTTGCAATAGTCAGCCAAGCAGAGACCGGCAGAGAGTATGGCAGAAAAAAGACAGTCCTTTGATTATATGGTTTGACCCAATAAGCCTGAAATTTAGATACAATTCTGCTATCAGCGGTGACAAGAGCTACGTTCGTAAATTGCAGTATATTCATCTAAATGCTAGCACCTCTGGCATAGTTTTCTAGTTAGATGCTTTGGGAGTTGCAGACATTTTAGTCACAAGGAATCATTCACATGGCGCAGAAGAACATTATTCTTTAGCACAAAACGTCTTGCAACTTAAGCTTACAGGAAAAGCTTGCAGGAATTTGGTTCAGAGTTTGCCCTGGCATCGCGGGATCAAGCTCAAAATCCAGGCCAGTCCACCAGAGCACTTCTGGTCGTCCATGAGCTGTTCAGTCCAATGACATTGCACAAACCCCAGTGCCAGTTAGGCACCCAGACCCAACTGTACCGTTAGGCACAAAGAGAGAGAGAGCATCTCCATGGCTTTCTGAGTGGGACTCATGAAATGTCTTGAACCATTCTTCAACTTCAATGAAGAATGAAGATGCTGTATTTGTACTCCTGTAATTTACTCCCCAGCTCCCACTCCATCCCTGTTAATTACTGTCACAGCAGGAGAGTTTCTGGCACTTCAAAGAATGGCCCCTCTTACTAAGCAGGAAAACAGAAGATAGCAGGCAGCACTACATGCACAGAAACTGCCAGAGGTGCTCTCATTTCCTACGTGGCCCTCTTGGTTTTCCCTTGGTCAAAAGGTGGAAGAGCTGCAGTAATTGGTGAGCAGCTCCTGGTAACCCTGTCCCTTGAGAGAGCCGGGAGGCAGGGATGCTGGCTGTGCAAGGCTTGTGTCTGATGCCCCCCAGCGGGGCACAGGGCAGGGAATCTAACAACAAGAGCTTTGGCTGGAGCCCAGCACACTCTCCCTGGGGACAGACAGCACACAGGGCAGAAGGGACGGCTCTGGCCACGCAGTTCTAGGCTCTCCAGTATCTAGTTGTTTCTGAGTATATTTCTAGTCCAATTTCAGATATATCTGCTATTGAAGCAAACCTGGATTCTAGCACTGGCTGGTATCCTGTATAAAACTGTCTTTTGTGAAAGCCAGCCCTACCTGACTCAGATGAGCAAGGCCATGACATCCTCATGCAGATAAATCTGTTCTTTTCAGTTAGGACCTGCTTCCTGGCAGCCTTTCCAGACTCAGATTTTAAATGCTTCCTATTGAGAAAACCAGGTTATTTAAATAGGGGAGAAAAAAAAAAAAAGTAGAGCTGTCTCTCCATCTCTTTGTCTTTGGAAACGCAGGACTGGAGGCTGCTGTCCCAGAAGACTGAGCGGCCCTTATCTGAGGCACTCTGTTAAAAGACCTGGAATCACTTATTAATTTAGTGAAAGCTCCTTAATTTTGATCCTTTGTATGCATTAATTGATTTGCTATCAATAACCGGCATTGATTAGGCCTCTGGACCTGGCAGATGCTGAAGATGAAGAGACAGAGACTCTCTTTCAGAGCAAGAGTTCAAAGCCTGAAATGATTAAAAAAGACGGCACCAAAATGGCTGATAAAGAAAAGAGTGTCATTCTTTTTCCACACAAGAATGAAACCATATGCAGTTAACGCTTTCGTACCAAAAAATGTGCTCAGGTTCAAGGTATTTGTATAACCTAGAGGTATCCATTAGATTTATTCTGCTCAGCCACCTTAATTAAATTATTACCTATGAATGGAAATACCTGTCAGGATGAGAGCTGATGGAAGATGTTATCTGCCTCAGCCACAAAGAGCTCAGGGAAAGCTGCCCAATCTGCAGGTAGAGCTCCTGGCTCCCCGGGCCCCTTCCAGCAGATGGCATTGTAAATGGGTGTAGAGGATAGATTTAATTAGCAGCACATCCAAACCAAATGCAGCAGTAACATTTAACAATCATCAGTTAAATTTCTGACAGTAGGGTTCTGAGGGCTGAGAATGGCTTGTTAGTCCAAGGGTGCCGTCACACAGCTCTCAGCTGCTCCCTGCTTCCTACCCACCATGCGTGAGCTGCAGGAGGGACAGGAGGTGTCCACGTAAGGGTTCCTCCAGCAAGAGAAGCAAAGACACAGGCTGGGGAGAGCTCTCAGACCGTTTAAGAAAGAATATTGAGGGACATACCCTGGTCACAAGAAGCCTTTGTCCTCCAAAGGTGCTTCTCTGAGTCACCAGACCACCAGGACACCAAGAGCACGGCAGCGCTGAGTTTTTTCCACCTCAGCTGTACCAGCAGCTTTGAGGAGCCCTCACCTATGCTATGAGGCCTCCAGCAGGGCACCCTGCTCGGCCTGCAGGTTTTCTACCAGAACATATTGCCCTCCAGAAACATGTACCACTGCTCTTACAGCGCCTTCAGAGGCAGTGCAGAGCATCAATGAGGTACAGCACCAAGTAAGGCACAGCTCTTGCCCTGCAGAACCATCCGCTGCTGTCCAGAACCCTGTTGGATGGCTTTTTGAGACTCCTCCACAAATGTAAAATGAATGATAAATCATGGTTGAAACATGCCCTGCATGACAGCTTAACACATCAGCACTTCCAGCCCATGTAGCAGTGCTTCTGCACAAGGGAACTGACACAAGCATAAATGGTGCCCGAGCTTCTGCATTTCCATTTTGACAACAGCATACAGCCACCAGTACTCCATGTCTTTTCCTATGTATTTTTGTCTCTCTTTTTCACGTGAAGGTCCTCAGACCTTCCAGCATATTGTTTGATTCCCTCCTCCCTTTTTCTCCCTTCCTTCCCCACATCACAGTGGGTAATACTTTTCTGGAAGAATGAGGAATGTGTCAGCCATGTCCCAGTCTCACATCTTAAGGAGAGGTCACTCCATAAGTCCTCAGGCTGAAAAGCAGCTCTGGAAATGGTGACCTGAGAGCTTCTTTCTTCCAGTTGCCCAACCCTGGTCACAGGGCATGGTGTCCAAGGAAGGAACCATCTTTCACATCACAGGAGAACCAGCCCATTGGAATTAAAGATCCCATATTTTCTAAAAGTCCCTTTCTTTTGGTATAGAAGCCATGTCAGCCTTTGTGTCCTACACAAATTAAATGTGAATAATGGTTAGGACAGTTGAGCACTGGAGTAGATTGCCTTGGGAAGTTCTGAAGTCTCCCTCACTTGGATCTTTCTGAACAGGCTAAACAGTCATCTGTCAAAAACGGTTTGGGTATTAAAGTTCCTGCCTTGGGGAGCAGAGGGAAAGGAATAATGACTTCTTAAGCTCAATTTTCTATTTCTGTGATTTAAGCATCTTCTGTGCAGGCTGCAGCAGTGACATTTGCCTTCTCGGCTGACCGCAGCACATTTGCTCCTAAGCGCTTGTGTTTTGAGTCCACGCCTCCAAAATCTCCATTCCTCAGCCAGGGTGGCTTTCCTCATGCAACAGCTCAAGCGATCCCTTCAGATGCTTCCTACACTTACAGAATGCTGAGGGCTGGAAAGCACAATGCTGTAAATACCTCCGAACCTCCATGTTTCAGAGAGGGACTTTTATTCCTGCCTCCAGCATGTGACCAGCAGATTAAAGTAGTTGAAATCTTTATCTGGTATCTCCCAGATACTAATGCTCTGCATACATCTATCATGGTGATGTGCTCCATATGAGAGCCGAGGGAGGTAAGTTTTTCCACCCACAAAGAATAAAAATAGGCTTTTATTCGGAATGCCTTATTTTAGACTAAAACCAAGAAAGAACAAAAGCAAAGTCTCCAGGAAGCGGAGTCTGCCCTGCTGCTTATTTTAACGCACCGCTGGAGCTCTTTAGAAATTTAAAGCTGCAGTGCGCAGGAAGCAAAGTCAGATCAGTGATGTTACACAGCCTCTATTTCCAAATACTAATCCAGGAACTCAGAAGCAATAAAGATTCAATAACTCTCCGCAGTCTGCGGTTCCAGAATCCAAAGGGAAAAAATGCAACAATTAAGGACAGATACAGATATGCAATACACATTTAACAGATGTTTTATATCCCTCAAATTATATATATGCCTTTTGCAAGAAAAAAACCCATCTTCATTAACGTTACAGCTGTTTTTCTATATGCCATGTGAAAGAGAACCAATAGAAGGGAAGGATAGCTCTCATCAAGATAGCACTCAGACTGATCACATAGCACTTCATGCAATCGTAGAATCACAGAATGGCCTGGGTTGCAAAGGGGCACAATGCTCATCCAGTTCCAACTTCTGCTGTGTGCAGAGTCAAAAACTAGCAGACCTGGCTGCCCAGAGCCACATCCAGCCTGGCCTTGAATGCCTGCAGGGCATCCACAGCCTCCTTGGGCAACCTGTTCCAGTGCCTCACCAAGGGGGGGGGGGGGGGGGGAGTGGGGAAGGGGAGCGGCCCCAGGGGCATCAGGAGCTGATAGAAGTAGATGAGGAATTAGAGGATGTGGAGATAGTCGTTGTATAGATAGTGGGTAGCAAGATAGTTGGTGGTGACGTAGATAGTTGATAGCAAGGTAGTTGACAGCAAGATAGATAGCTGGTGGTGATACAGGTAGTGAAGAGATAGCAGATAGCAAGATGGGTCTTTAATAGAGAGGTGGTTTGTGGATAGCGAGTACTTCATGGATAGCAAGATAGTTGCTAGAGAGATAGATAGTTATATCATAGCCAGATAGCTTATGGGGAGATAGTGGATAAAAGCATAGTTGATTGTAAGATAGTTGATAGACAGTAGATAGGGATGGAGAAAGTTGGCAGTAATATATAAAGTTGTTAACAGTTGTTAACATCTTTTGTCTCTGCTGTAGATGAGCCACTGAGTCCTGGGACACCACTCTCATCTCCAGTGCGATGAAGATCAACACCTGATGCTGCTCCAGCGCCGGCAGAAGAGCTGCAGCTCTGCAAAGACCCGTCCTGCCAGCAGAGCACCGCAAAGAAGAAGCCGAGCCTTCTGCTCACAGGAAGGCACTCGTGCTGCAGCCGCCTCCTCGGCAGCCCCGCACCGCCCTGCCTGCAGCCGCGGCCCCGACAGGGCAGCTGCGGGTGCTGGGCCGGCAGCCCAGTGCGGGCTGTGCGAGGGGACGGCATAGCTGGGTATCTAATAGGGAGATAGGTCGTGGAAAGCAACGTTCCTGATAGTGAGGAAGTTGAGTGATGAGACGGATAGCGGCCAGCGATAACAGGAACTTCTTCTGTCTGTGCTGCAGACGCGCTGCTCGAGCCCCTGGAGGTCACTTAAACTCCTCTGCAGCTGGAGGCAGGAACAACGCCTGGTGCTGCTCCAGCTGCTCCGCGAACGCCGTCCTGCCGGCACAGCGCTGGGGAGAAGAGGACGCGGCTCCTGCTCAGAGGTAGGGATGTCAGCGTGTGCGCATGGCCCAGCTCCCAGCCTTGGCTTGGAGGGGCGCTCCCATGAGGTAAGCCTGGGGCAGCAGAGGAGGTGAGGATGGGCAGAAACGTTCCGCAGCTTCTTTCCTTGCAAGGGCACTTCTCAGCTGATAACACCACTGGGGCTTCCATTTTCTCAAAATGCTTAACCTCAGTAGGAGGCTTTTCACCCTCATAATTGAAAATGTCAAAATCTCATTTCTCTCGTTGTTGTGATTTTCTTTCTTGTCTTGGCAGCAACTAACTCTTCTCCTTTGCATTTGATTTAGTTACTCCTCTCCCATAACCTCAGCATCTCCAGCCTGACCCAGGATGACAAAGGAAGAACTGGATGGGAAGGAGAGCACAACTGATACTGCCAGACTGAAGTGACGTGTGGGAGAGGAGACTTGGCCAGCAGAGGTCAGATAGGGAGCATGGGGACTTAGTTAACACAAAAATGTCTGTTAGTAGTGTTATTGTTGAAAAGCTCTGTAAATTGTTTGATATCGTTCATATCCTTCTTATCTTGTGTTGTTTAAAACCATGTGGATTCACAGACTGATAGTTCTGAAAATAGGTGTCAGAACCATAAAACTTTTCCAACTATTATATCATTTGTTTTATTTTAAGGTGAAATCCATGACTGATTTTAAAGTATGTCTTGCACAAGGGAGTAGAAACTGATGTTAGAGCAGTTGCTTAACAACTTTCGTAACAGATGAGCTCCAGATTCTCAGTCACAAAGAGCAAAAGGCAAAAGAATGTCTGCATGCCACATGCACCAATTTGCTAATGCCAGGGAGAGGGAGCAGTGTGCCATCCCAACTGCTGCAGACCACCGCTATGAGGAGAAAGAGTGAAAAAGCTGCCCCCAATAATTATGGACACGCTTCAGAAGTGCGTACCAAACCCGCGTGTCATTTCTGTGTTCCACAAGGCGCCACTCAGGGAAGGTACAGGGACTGCCAGAGCAGCAGTGCATCAGCAAGACAAGGGGATGCAGGGAGCGGCACCTGGCGAAGCGGGGGGTGCCAAAGCGTTACCTTGGAAGCCTCGGGAACCGAGAGCAACGAGGGCCTGCAGCCATCTGAGCCCAGACTGGGACTTGCCTTCTCACAGCGCAGCAGGGCAGGCTGTGGGCAGCGCTGGGCACAGATCCCAAGGAGAACGCGGCCGCTTCAGGAAGCGGCGTCGGACATCTCACGGGCTGCAGCGGCGCGGCAGAGCAGAGCGGGACAGTCCTTTCCTGGGCAGTGCCGGGCCTGATGCGCCCCACGGTACGGTTGGCCCTTTGGGCTGTCGGGGCCCGCTGCTGGCTCAGATGCAACTTGCCATGAACCAGAACCCCCAGAGCCCTTTCCGCGGGGCTGCTCTCCAGCCTCTCCTCCCGCACTGTGTGCACGCAGCCAGGGCTGTCCTGTCCCGGTGGCAGAATCCACCGCTTGCTCTCGTTAACTTCATGTCGTTGGGCAGTGCTGCCCAGCCCTCCAATTTGTCAACATCTCTCTGCAGCTCCTCCCAGCATAGTGTTGTTTGCAGATGTTGCTGCAATGAGATTTAATCTCTAAATGTGAGAGATTTAATGGTAGTGGTTTGTTCCTAGTGATCATCCATTGCAACTTTGGTTTCATCTCACATCAGTCTTCCCAGGGACTGGAAGGAACTCTAGCATGGGAGGGAAAATTCAGGTCTGTAAGCAGATTTGACATTTTGAGATGGAAGTGTTATTATTCACTGTCATCAAGTCAAGTTCAATAAAAACTTACAGCAAAAACTTACAGGAAATGCACTGGGGATGGATGATATTCATGGATACACACCTCATGTAGATACTAGAGGACAGATTATGGCCCTCCAAGGCAAACAGTGATCACCTGTAGCTAGTCTCAGCAGGAGAGCCCTTCCTGGCATGTGATGTCATTTGGTCACACTGCGTCCACTGCATTTCTGTGCAGTCAGTAGAGCTGACTCTAAGATCAACAACATGCTCAGAACAGTTAGCACTGCAACCTGCCAGGAAGACAAGAGCGAGAAACTGCATCTCATTCAGCAACTTGGCCCAGACTCAGCCAGCATCTGGCAAGTCAGAAGGGTAATGCTCATCCCACCAGAGTGTTCTGCTCGGCGGGTTGTGCTGCCTTAACTGATCCCGTATGCTCCCTAAAAGGCAAATCACTACATCAAAGCAGTTCCCATTTCCTCATCGTCTGCATTGCATCTGAGAAGATTGGTGCTTACAGTGACAACAGGATGCCAAGTTGTGCACTAAGTTGTAAATAGAGCACTGGCAGCAGCGGTGTTTTATTCCTTCAAGAAAAACGACTTCAACACATGAAGTGCTTTTGTTATTTCATTTTCCTAGGTAAGAAAACTGATGAGCAACCCGACACCAGACACGCACTTGGAATGGTTAGCAGGCAGAGCAGAAAGAGAAGAAAGTGAGCAAAATAAATTCCTGTGCCTCTGTCAGGGATAGACACAGGGAAACCTAGCTTCTCATCTTACCACTGCCACACAGGCAGCATCGCCCTGACATGTTTCTCAGAAAGCACGTGAGGTGATTTTCTGCTCAATTACAGATTTTGTGACAACCAACATGAGAAACTGGGGTGGCATCTGCAACTTTGGCACTGCCAGCGCTTCTCCGCTGGAGGACATGGAGTCAGAGCTCTGAGCAGCATGGCGGCCCGGTGCCTTCACCCAATCCCTGCAGCCCTGGGGCAGTCAGCACTAGCACAGAAGCTCATGCAAATTGTGCAGAAGTTTGTCAAGACCACACAGCATTCAGGCATTCCGTATAGCTGGGGAGCACGCTGGGCAAGCACAGCTCATCCCTCGTCAGGCGGTTGTTAGTGGATGGATTCAGCATGGCTGGTGCATTTCAGACTTACAGACATGGAAGCAGAGAGAGAGAGGGCTGTCTGCACTTCAGCATTCACCTCTGTTATTCCTCAGCTCCACCACACTCACGCTGTAGTGCATGCAGCACTGCTATGTGCATGTGTGAGAAGGCCAGATACCACAGTAGTGGTCTGTGTCCAGGTGGAAACCTTTGGCAAAGGCAAACTTCTGAACATCCTGAGGTGGTTCAGGCCCCTACATGTCTTTCCTTTGCCCCAGCAGGCAGACCCTTCGCAGTCCATCTCTTTTTATTGCCTCCGTTTCCACCTCAAGGGAGGCAGTGCCTCAGTGTCCTCTTTGTCGAGGCACAATGACCAAAAACAAGATTTTAAAGGTCCTTAAGAAACCTATGGATGCAGGGTAGACTGATACACTTTTCAAAGATATGAAAGGCATAATAGCAATTGAAATGTCTGAATTGAAAGGCCCTGAGGACTCCATTTCTTTTTTATTGATTTCAAAGGAAAATTACACACTGTTTGTTTCTTAAAATTTTCTTTAAGTACCTAAAAGCCTCACACTCAGCACCTTGCCTACAACAGAGCAGAGAACAGAGCCTGAGCTTCCCAGGCATAAGGCAACTACTTCAAACATAGGCTGCCTTCTTCAACCTTTCTTTTTTTGACAGAGATCACTTCGCTCTCCAGCTAAACCTCAAGAGAGGTAGATGGTGCCATCAGGTGCAGAAGGTACAGGCTAAATTCATGAGGAGATCCACAAATGAATGCTGAAATCTGGACAACGTTGTATCTTCCAGCACCCCTGCTCAGCACTCCTGAATGCTGCTTGAAAACTGCAGGATGTTCTCATTGGTTCCCCATGTGCTGTTGCTGCTCTGGAAGGCAGAACACTTGACCAAATGGAACCCTGCTTTGCTCCAGAAAGGCATTTTTCGTGCCCTGAAGCACTTCTGTTATAAGCAGTCTAGGTGGCCAGATAAAGCATTGGTCATCACTATGAAACAACCGCTTCTATTACTTTTTGCAGTCACCAATTCTGTTGCACCTCTCCTTGCTGGACTACAGGACGTGCATCTGGAATGATGCAGCTGCCGTTTCATTGTGTAAGGCTGCCTTTTGTCCTGATGCCATGCATTTTTTTAATTAATGTCTGAGCTGGTTATCTTCTTTTGAGCTATTCCATTGTCGCAGTTCCAAACCTATGAATGCACTCTGCTTTCTCTTTCTTCAAACTCCTTTGCATTCGGTTTTTTCCTCCCCAGCACTTTTATTGTGGCAGTGGCTGGTGTGATTATTGCTCCTTGCTCTCAATCCCCCAATGGCAGTGTAATACCTCTTTAATTGGGTATTTCTTCCTCCCGACACTAATCTCCTGGCAAACACTGATGCTGTGTTAGATGCTGTGTGGGGATCTCTCCTCGCTATCTCTTTAAGCAGGCAGCTGTGTGCCGAAGGGATGCGCAGTCACTCGGCATGGATGGATTTGTCTGAGTTCCTGTCAGCTCCCCGGTTTTGTCACCGAAATCTTGCGTTGTGGATCCGAATTTCTACTGCTTTAGCTTTTCGAGGCAGATTTATCTCAGTCCCTGTCAGACCAATGGGTTTTGTCACAGAAATCTATGTGACTTTTTTTTTTCCCTGTGGAGATCTCGCTAGCTGAGTTTCTGGAGGCTGATTTGGGCGCTCTGAACCCGAGGCCTTGTTTGGCTGTGTCAGGGCTGCGATGACAACAACTGCAACGAGCCAGGGCCCAGCAAACCGTGAATACTTAACTGGAACATGCAGCAACAAAAGAAGGAAGGTTCACAAGAGACAGGCAGCGCGTACTCCTTCTGCCTGATGTACCCCTGCAGGCTCAGGGCTCGCCACCTGCTAGCACTGGGGAAAGCTGCTTGTTCTGTGCCACATGGCCATGACTGCAGCTCTGTGAGATGCAGGTGTGGGGCAGATCAGCCCTCGCGTGGGAGGCTTGAAAATCCCTATAGCCATAGAGGTGGCAAGAACATAGAATCATGGAATCACAGAATCACTTGGGTGAAAATGGCTTGGTTTGGAAGGGACCTCAAGGATCATGAATCTCTAACCCCCTGCTACATGCAGAGCCACGAACCTCCACATTTAATATCTGCCCAGGCTGCCCAGGGCCCCATCCAGCCTGACCTTGAACACCTCCAGGGATGGACAAGGCATCCACAGCCTCTCTGGGCAGCTGTTCCAGCACCTCACCGCTCTCTCTGTAAAGAATTTTCCCCTGACATCCAACCTAAATCTTCCCTCCCTCAACTTCAAACCATTTCCCCTTGTCCTGCTGTTTTCTACCCTTTCCAAGAGTTGATTCCCCTCCTGCTTGTAGGCTCCCTTTAGGTACTGAAAGGCTGCAAGGTCACCCCACAGCCTTCTCTTCTCCAGGCTGAGCAAGCCCAGCTCCCTCAGCCTACCTTCACAGGGGAGGTGCTGCAGCCCTCTGAGCATCCTTGTGGCCTTCCTCTGAACCCTCTCCAATACTCCCATAGTAGTAACTAGACATAGAACATAGCACACTCTTCCTCAACACCTCCACAACAAATTAGGAAGATCTGCGCTACCAGAGAGAACCTTCCTTAGAGGATACAGCACAGCACAGGTTGCCTTTTGCTTGTAAGTCAGCAGCCTGCACACTTCTCTTGCACTGTGGTGATGTCAGCAACAGTCTTCCAGGCAATGCTCAGCATCAGGGAGCTGCTACATACATACATACATACATACATACATACATACATACATACATTGGCTGATTCTTAAATTTCCAGGAACAGCTTAATTAAATAAAAGTCTCCCAATGGAAAAAGCATTTGTCAACCTTGTTATTATTTTTTTTCTTGAAATGACATTCTTTTGTTTGCCAATGATTACTTGAAGGTTCTTCTGACAGTGGTTGAACAGCACTGAACAGATGGATACGGCCATGATCAAGGTCTGAATGAACTTACAGAACACAGTGGTGGGGTAGTAATGACAATAAGAGGAAAGCAGGTAAGGGACATGAAAGGAAAAGCCTGGTGTTGACTGATAAAGACTTGGGCTTGACTGGAACAGCCAATTCAACCTGAAAGCTCAACACAGCAGGGACACAGTCCCTGTTGGTGAGGCTGGTTGAATTCTGCATTTGATGTTGAGCATTTCAAAAAGAAAGGGTACCCCAGGAAAGAGGGGATTTGGGGAACTCAGCCATCAGCATCTCAGCATTAATGAGAAACAGTGCAAATTGCTGGGTCACCCCATTGTTCTCTTTGCAATATTCCCCTCATGATCTTTCTTCACAGCAGATGCTCATTTCTGTGCCCACCTTGCAATAATTCCTTCCTTTTTTTTTTTCTAGTATAACAGTCCTTTTGTTGTATGCTGTTCTATCTCATTTTTACATCTGGAAAATTTTCCTTTCCCATTTTTCACCTCCTAATCTTTCTCCATCCATCCTTCTCTTCCTGCCTCATTTGCACATTCACGCTTCTGCTTTGCTTCTTCCTCCATGTGATTATCTATTCTCTTTTAACTGGTACCCTTCCTTTGCTTTTCCCATCTCCCACCCTTTTATCTCTCTCTCTCTTGTTGCTTGTTCTCTCAATCTCTCAGCTTGCTGTTTAGGAAGCACTAGTTCTTAGGTATTGAAATGACATGTTTAGTCTCTGCTTGTGATTCCTGTTTGTGCCCTTTCAGATGGAGCATAAGCCTTGGAAAATACAGGAAACTAAGCTGGAAGCAAAGCAGACAGAAAGGTGACTTACTTCTGCCTCTGATTTGTAGCTGTTTAATAACGGCCTCCTGATTAACACAGACTGTAACTCCAGAAATGCCACAGTGATAGAGACTTAATGTCAACCTAAATAGAGATGTGCCATTCCTTCAGTGCTTAAAGCCAGAACGCCCTGTACAACCATTATCGTGTAAGTGGTTCCCACTGCTGACTGTGTGTACATTGCCTGGTAAAACACAGCTTAAATCCTCCCTGAGTCTCCGAGGACTTACCAGGTGTTACACGGTCGTTATTATTACGTGCATATGCCACAGTGCCCAAGGTTTCAGCAAACCAGAGGAATTATGTTACAGCTTCCATTGCTTCAGAACAATGCAAAAAAAATCTCTAATAACCAGGAGAAACTATCCTCCTATTTGTCATCTTGTCTGTAACCACTTTTCATAGGGGCCCTTGCGCTTTATCTGGTCAGAGTTAACAAGAAGACTGGCAAGGCCTGACTAGACAGAGACAGATAAGATACTGTAACTGTAGTACTGCTTTGTGTCCATCTAAACTGCTTTTTGTCCATCTTCTTTGGTACATTTTAACATTTTAAGTCACTCCAGCAGGGAGCTCTGAAATGCTCGCTGCTGTTGATGCTTTCGGACTGATTTCCAGAAGCCCACAAGACAACATCGGTAAGATTGCCTCCCTGTGGCCTCTGTCTGCTGGCAGAAGAGAGGATCAAAGGTCAACAGCAGCTCAGTCTTCAGTAAGACAGTCAGAGAGCAAAGGCTGCCTCTTCTACCCTAAGCCTTCACTGCAGCTATCAGCCAGGTTGGTTATGTTTGGTAGGACAACCTGCTAGCTGCTGTTACAGACCCTGCTGGGGCGTTGCATCTTTTAGCAAAGATCCAGGCCCAGGAATGTGCAGATGCAAAGCTCCCCTCACGCAGATGCATGCTAACCTGGATGGCTGCAGCCAGTGGGCTGCCACTGTCATGGTTAATCAGTTGAGACACTTGCTCCGTCATCATTCTTGATATAGCAGCAACGGCAGCATGAATTGGGGACAGCAATTGTTCGTAGTTTTGGAGCGTAACAATTAATTCATAAACTAAGGGCGTTCTCTGTTGTTCGTTGAATCTGTCACACGCTGACATCAGTGTAGAGGCATATTTGTCCGGCGCTGTTGTCACGATTTTCTGCCATATCTCAGGCGTTGTCCTCACCTTTTCAGGGTCGCGGTTTTGGTGTGGGTGGTTAGGAACAAAGTCAGGGTCATACAACATTTCCACCACGCCTATTTCCCTCAAATACTGGATACCCTTTTCAACTGTATCCCATTTTTTCATTGCAATCTTCAAGCCATTTTTGAAGGGATACTTTTCCTTCACGGCTGTTAACACTCGTTCCCAGAGGGAGGCAGCCTCATCCGAACATCGACTAATTCCTCTATCAATAGCTGGATCTCTGGCAATGGCACCTAGTTGGCGAGCTTCATTACCATCCAGAGACAAGCTATGGGCCCCACTGTCCCAACAACGAACCAACCAGGAAACAAGAGTTTCATTCGGGCGCCGTGTAAACTCCTTTCTTGAACCTTGGATTTCAGTCATCTTTAGAGGCCGGCGAGTAGTAATAGAGACTTCCTCTTCATCACTCTCTTCTGCACGTCTCTTAGTTTTCCCTTTTGCCTTTCGCGATGGTGGTGGTTCTGAGGAGGGCCCCTCGCCTGGATCTTCTTCCACCTCCTCCTCCTCTTCTTCTCTTTTTCGTTCAAGACGTGTAGACACTCGTTTCCATTTCTTGCCCTCCACAGGAGCAACTGGTATTGTTACTGGTGTCTCCTGTGATCGATTAGATTTGACTTGGGGATTTTCCCCTTTGGCTTGAACCTCAGCTCGGAAACTCTCTCTCTCCAGAATGGTATTATATAGGGCACGGTAAGCACAAGCCAAACCCCAAATAAGTTGTACCTCCTTAGATTTATGTAAGCCGCATAGTCCCTGACTCAAATACTGGCTTAGTTTCTCAGGATCCCACAGATGTTCAAGAGTAAAATCCCATGACACTGCAGGTCCCCATGCTTCTAAGACCTTTCCTAAACCTCTCCATATTCCCTGCCAATCATCATTCTCTAGTTTTGGAGGAAACTCCTTATTACAAATGCGTTGGAGTACATTCAGGAGAATTGATGACACGCACACCAACATGAGTATTAATTCAAGATTCGAAAAACGTTTGACAAACCGAGAAGAAAAACCGGAGACTGGTCTGAACATTGTGTTGTTTGTAAAATTAGCTATTCCATTTGGGATGTAGCTGTTTGTGAAATTAGCCATTCCTTCCGGGATGTAAATGTCAAAATTCAAATCATACCACATTGCAAGTAGGTAAAACATAGGTGTCTCCATCAGTGCCCTTAGGTAGTTATATATGAATGCAATTCCACAACACACAAGTGTGAGATGGATTATTGGCCAGTAGGTTGTGAGTAACACCATTGCTTTAAATCCTTTACCCAGCACCCCCACGATAACGAGTGGGTTCATCACTGGTGCTTGCTAAAAAGGGGTTAATGAATTGAAGCTAACAAGAGGAGGGAAAAAAAAAAGAAAAAAAAAAGAAAAAAAAAAAAAAAAAAAAAAAAAGGCACTACCCAGACTAAGTAGTGCTCAAAGTTTACAAATATCCCAGAACACTGGCAGTACGCCTAATCGTTCAAGGTCAGGTTTTCCAGCACAGAAACTTGAACTACTGATAATGCTCCCTAACAAAGCTCTCTAAGAGCAGAGAGAAAAAAAGATCTGTTCTAAAGGCTAAAAAGCAGCTTGCCCCACGTTGGGCGCCAAAAAATCTGTCACGGAGTTGACCAGATCAATCCACGTCCGCGACAGGGGCGACAGGCCTCCGCCCTCCCCCCCCCACCCCAGTCCCACAAAAATGGGAAGGAAGGAAGGGAGGAAAAGAGCAGCGGCAGCAATCTATGGAGGAAAACTTATTTTACTATAATATTGGAATACAAAATAACACAATATATACAATTTAATTGAAATTGAGATTAATAAATCAGACAAGATGAGAGAGAGAGAGTTCCCGGGACCGATTCAAACCTGAAAAGCTTGGAACGGCCAGGAAAGCACCCTCCAGCACCCACTGCCCGGCAGCAAGAGAGCGCCCCCCCCCACCCGGAAGGGCCAGATCCCGTGACTGCTGTAATGTACAGGGATAGGTAGCTGGGATTGGGGCAGTGACACTTTAATGCCCCGTACACTACATGATGTTTTGATGTGGAATACTGAAATCCAAAAACAAAAAAAAACAAAAACATAGAACCATGACAGCCACAGAGGAGAATATCTCAGGTGCTGTTTGCTCTAGAAGGAGATGTTTGAAAAGTGGTTTGAAAAAGGAGCTCTAGAACAGTGTGGGAACAAGCCAGCATTTGGAAAGAAAACAACAAAACACAAAAAGCCTAGGCTGACTAACACCAGCACCACCGTGGGAGGAAAACTTGCACACTGCCTTGAGTGCAGCCATGGCTGTTTCTCCTTACATTCGTGGGCTCTAATTCTACATAAAACAAGAAGAGAGGGAGTGAAAGACGACACTGCATCATCTTGACAGTCCTTTCTAAGTGTATAAAAGATGAGCGGTAAGTTCCCCAGCATTTTGCTACTACTTAAGCAGGCAACAGCAAATTGCCATCTCCAGAGCCGTGCAGGACTGTGACAAATTGGTGAAAGCCAGCCTAATTCTGCCAATAAGCAGCGTCCAGCCATGTTTTCCAGTAATTGGCTAATTAGTAGAAATACAGATTTCCAAGAAAGCAGGAGGCAATTAGGGAGCTGTGTAAAACCCCTGGGCTGGCTGTGGCTGATGTCTCGGAGGACTGTGATATAAAGCCTAGCATGTGTGCCCCTGTTTTTAAGGCGGCAGAGATCAGTGGCAGACTAAAGGTCTGATGGATGTTTATTACTGGCAACTGGCTGATGGTCTCAGTCCACCTCCTGCTGGATAGCTGCCCACACCAGTAAAGAAGCAGCTTATATTCCTGAATTTGTGGCCGTATGGGCTGTTGACCTTGAGAGCTAATGTGCCTAGCTCAGATCTGGCTGGCTCAGGGCTGAGGCAAACCAGCAATGTGTGGAGATGAGAGGGAGCTTTCGGTGGCTTGCCTGTTGCGCCTGTCCAAATAAAGGACCCACATTTCTGTGTCTGTCAGCTCCCAAGCACCAAAACTGTACAGTGTAAAAATGAGAACTCTGGAATGTTTTCTTTAAACAGCCAGAGACAGTGGTGAGAGAATATCCTTGGGAGAGTAGACCCAGTAGGTCAAAGCCTAGAAACCAGCATCAGGACCAATGGGAAGCTGGGTGCAATAGGACAAGATTGGCTTTGCAGCAGCTCTAAATTAGATAACATCATACAGCTGTGACTTCAACTTAAGCAGATGTGTAGGACTGCATCTTCTGCTTGAAATGGATGACAGAGATGAAAGCTCACCAAAATGGTTGTGCTAAAACTAAAAAGAAGCTGATGCACAAGGAGGGTTGTGAGACTGGAAGTTCCCGATGGTGTAAAAGAGGTTCTTTCCTCTCCAGTTCGGAATAAATCAAGGAGTTGTAGTTAGTCTCACATGAACTACTTGCATGAATACCTCCCCAGAAAAGCCTGGTTACTTGCTCAGAATCTCTTAGATCTGCAAACTGGGATAGAAATCAGATTCTTGTTAGATTATCAATTTGGAGGTTACAGTAAAAACGGGAGGCTATAAATCATATCTCTAACTAGAGCCAGCTTCTTCCTAGGCCGAGCTTCCAATAGCCTCTCCCACTGTACTGTACGTTCAGATTCCCCTCTGAGACAAAGCCTACAGCTGGGTAAGCGTCGCATTGTCAGAATGTGAAGTTTCATGGTAGAAGTGAGGAGCAGAGTCACGAGGGCATCAGTAAGTGCTCCACTAACAGCATGAAGCAAAGTTTCTCTGCCAACATTACACATCAGGGCGATGTATTGCATGCAAGGTGCTCTCCAGAAGAACATGGATGTGGGTCAAAGCTGCTGTTTACACCAAATCCATTGCTCTGAACTGTACTCTATAGAACACAAGTGGCAATAGTGTCTGCTGAGAACTGCAGGGTCTGAAACTGTTGAGCGGTCTTTTGGAGCAGTTCCACACAACCTCTGCTACAACAGATAGCAGCAAGAGCTTCTGCGGAGGGAAGGGAGAGAGCTCCCTGGTAAGTGCCTGGAAAAGAGCACTTCAAGCTAAGTGTGCAGGAAATGATCAAAAAGGAAGAATGGATTTTTATCCCATTTACTGAGAACAGAAGCGACATGACATGTCCCAGTTACTCCTCGAAGAGCCCAACATTCACCGTCTGGTCTTCAGGCTGCAGCTGACTTACACTGCCAGAGCTCCTGTGGGGAGGAGAAGGGCAGCACTAGGTAAAATCATGCAGGAGTACCATTGCTTTTTAGACTGGAAAACTCTTTAATTTGTGTAATCAAACCTTCATGTCCACATAAAACCGTATCTCCTAGCTCTGCTTTGATAAGCACATGACATTCAGGAAAGCAGAGCTGAGCAGATTGCCGCTATTGAGGATTCGGCAGGTCACCTGCAGACGTGGCTTTCGGGTGTTCTGAAATGGTGACACAACTAGGGCAAAGGAAATCTCCTCCCCCTTCTCTCTGTAGAGTCAAGCACATATTTTGAGTAGCTGGGGAGCTGACAGCACGGGAACAGGTCTCGTCTTTGGTAAAACATCCCTCCCACACTGCGCCAGCACGGCAATCACAGGCAGATTCTTTTAAGGTTAACTGTAGTCACTCAGGGCCAGCCACCCCAAAAGCCTCTTTTTAGTCTCCCTTAACATCTGTGATATCAGCTGTAAGCCATTGGGAATTAAAAAACCCAAACCCCCAGAGAAAGCAACAATGTTGGAAGCAGCTAGAGCTGGAAGTCGGGCGAAGCCTGTGCCGCTGCAGTCACAACCTCAGGTGGGAGCTCTGGTAAGATGACAGTGTAGAATGACAGCTTAAGAGGAACCTGTGGGCGGGCAGGCATTAAACCTGTCCCAGACACACAGACACGTCACCAAAGTCGCAGAGGAAGGGGTTGGTGAAACAGCGCAAAATTATCTAATTGTATTAGGAAGAAGAGCAGGTTATCTAATTGCTGTGTTGTGCTGCCAGGAATGCAAATCAGAGCTCACAACACTGGGATCTGAAGACACAGAGCAAAGTGACACATCAAATAATTCTCATCTTAAGATCAAAAGTCACTGGATTTTTTTTTTTTTTAATTTTTATTTTTCTGTGGCCGTGACCAATCCAGAATGTGGAGTTTGTTGGTGCCTGTCTCCTAAAGCCTTCTGTACCATAGGTACCATGACAGCAACATTTGGTGTTGAAGCAGCCTCTCAGTCAGCCTCAGAGCTAGGTGGAACAAAACCAACGTCGTGACTGAGAGAAAGTGAAGATGGGCCTGCCATAGGTCAGTCTAACACTATTTTGTACCTTTGAGTGTATATCTATTGAGTGTATTGAGGAAATCACTGGTGGTGTCTGAGTTCTTCATTCCTATACCTTACCAGTGCTCAATGGAGAAAGAATACCAAGAATATCAGCCACTGCTTACTGAAATAGCTGATGGTCCTTTCACAAGGCAGGCAGCTCTTGCCAGAAATTTAATTCATTTTCACATCTAAGGAGCACTAAGCAAACCACTAACTGATCCTTGAGCCATTTCAGGCAGCCACCTTCCTGCTAAGCTCTCTTCACAAGAAGAGAAATACAGAGCTGTCAGGGCTCTGCCTCCATCAGGCTCAGGCACGGTGAGAGCACAACGCAACACTTGAAATGGCTCTGGGCCTCCCTCTCACGCAGTGCCCAGGGCAGCTGGTCCGTAACTGTTCCTGAGCGTCCAGAGGGATGGTTTTGCACAAGGCACAATGGTGGAAGGCAGGCCTTGCCATCTGTGGTCAGATGGGAAGGTTATCTCCATCGCTGCTCTCAGCCAAGCCATTCTCCTCTTTGCTGATTACAACCAGGGGACACCTGCCTTGGATGAGGCTCTTGGCATGTGGTACAGCAGAGGATTTACTGTTGGGTTAATAGTTGTATGGCTGCTTTTAAATACCTGGCAGCACAGATTTTCTGGAAAGAGCAGGTGTTGCAGTGGGACTGGCTGAGCTCCTCAGTTCTCAGGCACCGGGGTCTGAAAGCACTAAAGCAATGGAAAGGACCAGGCTGTATTGCACTTTCACATGATTTACTAAGCCACTCTCCAACAAAAAAGCTGTACTGTCAGGGTGAATTTGTTTACATTATCATGTTTTCCTTCTGACCTCTGAGTTAACCTCCTTCAAAAGCTCTCCATTGTCCCAGTACTCCCTGTCTAGCTCTAGAGCTTCTCTGGGCCAATCTTTCTCTGTCAGTTCTGCAGCCAGTAACCCCTTGCCTTTGCAGTCCTTGGTCTAATATGGGTAACATGCTCTCGGTAGCTCACTTGACCTGTATGTCAGTGCACAACTGATGTCCTCAGCACGCAAATCCCAGCCTCTGAGGGAACAGGCAGGCTCTAGGCAGCAGGAGATGAGCTGTATGCACAGAAGGATCGCTGCTTTCAAGGGAGCTAGCATGAAAGCCAGCTGCCAAAGGAAACCTTCCTACCTCCCCGACAGGGGGCAAAAAGGAATGACAACATGACAGACAGAGTGGCAAATGAGGAGTGACAAGTGTGGAGTGACAAGTGTGGAGCGCCTAACCACATGAACTGATCTGATGGTATTGCTTAGAAAGCCCCTGATCCTCACAGTGAGGAGGAAGGCAAACAGCCTCCATCAAAGCCCCATAGAGCCCAGTGTCTTTTCCACATATCAGTCCAATGCAAACTCACTGGGCTGGCAGCCCGTAACTGTGGGGTGAAAGTGTATGCACAGACAGATCTGAGCTGCCTGGAGATCTGCTCTGTAGCTGAGGCTCCCACTCAGTGCTTCTCAGTGATAAACTCATTCCCTTAACCACGAGATAGTAGAATCATAGAATCTTGGAGTTGGAAGGGACCACTGAAGACCGCCTGGTCCAGCTCCCCTGCAGTGAACAGGGACAAACACAGCTAGATCAGGTTGCCCAGGGATAGTACTCCTTCTCCTCCAGAAAAATACACAGAATAGTCCATTTACCAGCGGAAAGCCTCAACAATTCCTGAGGGGTTTTTCAGACCCTGTTGTTGAAAATCCAGTTGAGGTGATTCATGTCTCTCACATCAATGTGATGACAGTTTGCAACTGGAAATTTCTTATTCTCTGCCTCTGTGCTTTGCTTTGCAGGGTGGCCGGCACTGCTGCAGCTTGATGCCAACACTGAGTTCATGCTATTTCCTGCAGTCAACGTGTGCCTGAGGAGACAGAATAAATAGTTATTAAACCTACTCTAAATTTGCTGTCATATTGTAACTAGGCGCCGGAAATCAAAGAAATAGATCATAGAAGATGAGCGGTTAAAATGTCTGCTGAAAACGGAGATTCAGGCAAAATGGCTTAATCTGCAGCACTAATGGGTAACAGATTGCACCATCAATAGTGCATGAGGAGCAGCAGGCAAGAAGGCAGAACTTACACAAGTTCCAAGGGACTGGTATGCTTGTAAAAGTCGCAGTTCAGAAGGATGCTCAGGAACATCAGTAAGGTTGAGGATATGTTTAAATCCCACCGATTCCAATGAGACTGAGGCAGAAGCAGAAGCGCTCCTTTGAATCCAGGTGCTTTACTGAACTGACAAATCTGCCTATAAAGCTCCAAGTCAGGAGGGCAGGAGGACAGGCTTGGCCAGCTCTGCTTTAACAAAATGCACCCGCAGTCACCACGCAATCATTGCAAGCCTTGTGCTTCACCCACAACCTGAGAAATCTCTCTCTGAAGCATCTCCTAAGTTGTCCTCTGATTTTGCTTACCACCAAGACTACATCCTGACTTCCCAGAAAGGTCAGCACACAGCCATGCTGTACTCCCTGCTGTGCAGCACATGCCAGGGTGGGGTGATCAGCAGCAGTTCTGGCATCCTAAGAGGACCAGGGCTGCATTTCACATACGGGGTTACAAACAAGCTGCTTTCTCCAAGAGCTTGCTGACAGTGTGTGCTGGGAAAAAAGGAACAGAGGAACAAAGCAGAGAAAGCTCAAGGCCTTTAAGGACAGAAATGGAGCCTGAGAAAGGGAGATAGCCAAATCCAGGCCAATAGGATTTCTTCTGTTGAATACACACACCTAAAATCCAGCAGAAACAATACAAAGGCACGATTTTGTGTGCTCAGCCCTGCCCACCAGAAGGGCCCAAACCCATACTAATTGCTATGTCTGCAGTGCCATCAGCTAGATGCTGCACAGAAAATAATGAAATTGCTCCACCAAAGCAATGAAGACAACTGGCCAGCTCTTGCTATGGCTAATGCAGATTGCCTCTGTGTTTTGTATGCATTATTCAGTTTTAAATTATTTCCTTCATTTCTTATGTCTGGTCAGATGAAGCAGACATAATGCTCTCTTTTATGCTCACACTATAATCTGTTTCTATTCCCTGTCGTTCTGCTAGCAGCAAGGGTCAGTGTGGACAGTGGTTAGGAAAGCAGCAAAAATCAGTGTGACTGGTGCTAGTGAACGGCTGCTCTTTCCATAAATGCTTTGCTGCCTAAAGCCTAAATCACACAGGGTGTTTAAAGAGAGAAGAAAATGTCTATTAATTGGCAAAGCCTTCAGAGCCCAGGGCTTGCATGCAGCCATAACACTTAGCTGAAGGAAAGCCTCCAGGGTGTTTGTAGAGTTGAAGCACACGATTTTCCTTCTGTGGCAAATGTGTTAGGTCAGTATACACAAATATGGGGAAAGGGAAGGACATCTTTGCATGCTCAGTGAGAAAATCATTCGTTGTGCCTCCCTGGCATGATCAATCATCTTGATGTTTGATTTTTTTATTGCTTTGTCAAGTCAGTGTTGTTAAATCCAAACCAGCATAATTAATAGGAGCAGTTCTGAAAAGACATTCATCCCTTAAATGGCCCTGTTACTGCTCCTACTGTAGCTCCTCTTTAAATCTCCTTGAGTCAAGAAGACCAAGTCAGTCTGAAGCAGAAGATTTCATCCTGAATACAACTAGAAATTGTTTCCCTGAAAGAGTCAATTACATTTTGATGCCTGTTAGATGGAGAAAAGGAAACCTTACTTGTTTGCAGGGCAGACCACAGGGGTAGGAATCAGGCATTCCAATCAACAGCTTTAAAATTCTGGAGTGAAAGGTTTTAGAACAAGACAAAGCCATGGTCCTCCCTTCCACATCTCTGTGCGACCGATCCGTGCTGTGGGGTGGTGCGATGACATGGCCTATTGGAGCAAAAACTGCTGGGCTGAAAGGAGGACTCCCAGTGCACCCACATCCTTAATTACGGAGGTGTGTGTCTCCTGGCTTGCATTTCTGCGCTGAGCATGGTGTGCTGGGTCTAAGTGCTAGTTAGAAGCTTTCACATGTGCCAGAAAGCTGCCTTGGTTTGGTGCCATGGAATAGACACGTTCATTCTCTGAGCGCTGGGGCCCGACCAAGGATGGCAGCAAACATTTACGAGCACAGGTGTTACTGGCAGGTGTTTTGTTTCTGAGGAAGCTGCCTTCTGGCTGAGCTGCTGCCAGCCCATCTACCCGCCTCCCCCATCGCCACACAACCTCATCTCCCCCAGGGACCTGCAGGCAGGCCTATTTGCAAATAGCAAGCACAGGCGATGAACATATCGGGTAATTAAATGGCAGATCAATTTGACTTAACTTCTCCTGGGAAAGCAGCCCTTGGGAGACAGAAGAATGAAGAATCAGGAGACAAAAGCAGAGAGAAAAATTGAGAGGTATGGGATAGGAGGAGTACAGCCAGGGAGCAAAGATGGAAACACAAAAGTCAGAAGGAGTATGCATGATGTGGTGCAAAGCCACGGCTGTGGGGAAGGCAAAAAGGGCAAGTTAGCACAGGAGCCATGAGAACGGCAAAGCTGCAGGAAAAGTGATAGGAAAGAGATAGCATGTCTAAAGGATGGTAAGACAGAGAGAAAAAAATGACTAGAAAGAATGGGATAATTAATGAGCAAATGTAAAGAACAGCCCCATCTGGCTACCTGGATCCCAAGTACAATAGGTCCCCCGTAAATGCAGATGTGAACAAAAAATGTATTTGCAATAGCTTCTTCATTTTATTTAAAGTAAAGTGGCGAATCATTAGTGGTGGGCAGAGGACTTCCCTCCCTCAAATATGTCATGAAGGCAGGAACTTTCTGCTACTAATACGAAAAACAGACAGTGGAACTGACAGGCAGGAGGAAAGGAAATTAAACAGGCTGCTATCGCTCCGACCAGCTGAGTGGAACATCAGGGCAAAAACAACAACATGAACTTCTAATTGGTTTCCAGTTTCTATCCTTAATAATCAGAGATACTGGTAGTATGAACCCACTTTGTAATGCTGGCTCAGGCCTTCAAGTGTCATTAGTACAGTACCAAAAACCAGAGAGCCTTTTCTTCTGAAAAATCAGATGATTCTTATTTTTCCCTTCTTTGGAAAAAAGAATCTGGAATTTACGTATTTATTTCTGTTTTGCTCTGCAACGGAGGTGCTGAAAATATAATTCTGTATTTAAAAGAAAGATGAACTTGATGATGTTCACCTGGCTTTGAGAGAAGGAGCATCAAGAACAATACAGACAGCCAGAGCAACTCTGCAAGCCAGCCGCACAAAGGGACCTTCCACCTTGTGGCCTTCACCCGCCCGGAGTCCCCTGCAGACTGCAGAGCAGAAGTGGTCTCTGGCAGTGTGTGTCCCTCAGCTGGGTGAAAACATCTCTTTCCCTGTTCCCCACCCCACAGCTCCCTGCTGCAGGACCTGCCTCTACCCTAGGGCATGCTTCTCACATTCCTCCTGCAGCACAATGGAAGCCAGCCGTGTGTGGAGCATCTCAATGTCAGGGCTTGAGGCTGCTGTGCCAAAGAACAAATGATTGCATTTTGCAGTGACTCTAGGGAAGCCTTGTCTCCCCAGTTCTTTGGCTAAGGCTCAGTAGTGTCATGATATGTTCCTATAAATTCCCTTCTTGCATGGCTTCCATCCAAGCTAATCAAGGCTATTTACATACACCCACCATGTTTACGAGAATGCTGCGAAGAAGCAAAAGACAAAACCATACCAAACCATGCAATGAGTCAGTGATAGAAATGCTAGGAAACCCAGACTCATTGCTGCCTTTTCCATCTTATTAGGTAAACTGTACCGCCTTTCTTCTGCCTTCCTCAGCTGGCGCTTGACAGACTTTGAAATGCATATCTATGAAGAGCTGGTTGTCCAGCTTCTGCTTAGGCAGAGGAGCTGAGGAACAAATCCAGCACCAGGGCTGACCAGGCAACAGGTAACTAGATTGATAAATCTCATGTGACTGCTACACAGCATTTAAATGCTATCACCTTTGAATTCCTTCTTCCCACAAAACTCATGAAGTTGCCAAGTCTGAGAACAGTTTGTCCTACAAGGTGGAATCTGATCATGCTGTTCATTCAGTCTTCTTTTTCTCTTTCCTAAGGCTCATTCTCTCTCCCTTTCCCAACTTACCTCCAGAGCTTGCATTGTCCCCTTCAGTAATGACAAATTCTTCTAGTCCAACGTACTCCTAATAGATGTTGTTCCTCCGTTAATTCCAGGCCACAGGACCCACACTGTGCACTCCGCACCAGTGACAAAACTGAGAGCTGAGGGGTGTTAGTGACCAGCACCATCAGGCTCAGCAGGCAGCTCTCATGGAGGGCCTGACAAGGAAATTAGCAGCCAGCAGCCTCTTCACCCCAGCTATCCCACAGTATAGTTGGGAGGGTGGTAATCATTCAGCTAGAGAGGGAGGCAGAAAAACCCAACGGCTAGCAAGAACCTAGAGGGTGGTAGAAGTCAGAGCATCTGGTTGGCTGGTTTACTCTAAGCAAGCAGACCAAGGCAGATGTGCATGTGTCCACACTCTCTTCCTGCATTCTGCTTCTGAGCATCTGCACTTCTATCTGTTCGTGTTGCTGTGTCCCTCCTCAATATGGGGTCCTCAGCTACCAGAATCTACAAACAGATTGAGACCTTATGTGGATGACACAGACCTGAATAACCATCTGAAATCTTTTTCTTCCCAAGGTTTGGTTCTGGAAATAACTCAACCTTTCAGCCTCTGCTTGTCTGTCCTTCTAAATTTTCCACAATGCATAAACTCAAACCCCCAGGGAAAGCAACCATGCTTTCCCTTTTCAGAGTGGAAATGGGCACATTAGCAGAAGCTGCAGATTCCATTCCCCATTTCTTTGCAAGCAGAAACAACAGATGGATTAAACACTGCATGCTTCCTGGAGACTAGACTGAGCAGTGGTTGCTCTGCCATGGCTGTGCATCACAGCCCCATCCTTAGCATAGGACACAGCACCCAGCTTCAGCAGCTACAGCTGCAGGGCAAAGCTTCTTCCAGGACTGGAGTGGAAAACCTGCATGAGTGCCTGCAGAAGCCTTAGCACGCTCTGTACTCACAATTCTTATGCCTTGCTGAAGCACTGGTTTGATTTGTATTCCTAGAGCACAGCTGGAGACAAACGGAGCACCACTTTGGAGAAAAAGGTAGCAAGTCCTGAAGCAAAGCAGAAATACAGGAGCAGGAGATAAGCAGAGAAGGGCGAATAAATCCTAACTCTCTGTGAATTCTCAGTTCCACTGTTGTTTGCCACAAGCCTGCAGCACTGCCTGGTACCCGTAGAGAAGAGGCTACCGGAGGAATCCCAACTATTCTTTAGTGGTCTTGTTCAAAGGCATCACTTCTTCTTGATGCAAGTTCTCATCTTGTTTCAAGTCATACATTTTACTACACCTACATTGCCAGCAAGGGTGGCTACAGCACTTGGAAGCATACCAGAAAAGTTTTACTATCACTACAAAAACTATCTTGCTACTATTTCCCTGCAGCGTCTGATCCAGCTGACTGGCTCCCTCCTTCTGACTTACTGAATTGCTGCTGCTCCTTTCATTGCATCATAAAAAGAATTATCAAATGGAACTTCAGCATGGCTTTTTTTGATCCAGAATCCTCGATTTCATGGTCCTTCTTGGCACAACTGTCTTGTATTCAGTTTCGAAGGGACTTAATGGATGCTCTCTCCCAGCAATCTGCTGCGTTAAAAAAACAGAAGCAGATAAATACGATAAATATTAAACATGAAGAATAAATTTACATGTAATAAAAGTTGGCTAAGCTTTGTAAAACTCAACTCTATTAGCTCACTTCTGTGAAGTATTTAGTGCAAATTAGAGGTTGATCAAGGCCACACAATTCACGTCAAGACATACAGACCTTCTCAAAATGCAGTTCTCTGAGATCTTAGATTTCTAATAGGGCTGGTTGCATGCTGGCCTGCAGCAGAAAGAGTGTGGCTGGCAGGACTAAGGAAGAGATTGTTCCCTTGTATGAGGCACTGATCAGACAGCACCTCAAATACCGTGTTTGGTTTTGGGCGCCTTGCTACAAGGATGCTGAATTGCTTGAGCATGTGCAAGAAAGAGCAACAAAACTGGTGAAGGGACTGGAAGACAAGGCATATGAGGATGGGCAGAGGGAACTGGTGTTGTTTAGTCTGGAGAAGAGGAGGCTGAGGGAAGGCCACGTCACTCCCTCCAATGACCTGAAATAGGTTGCAGGGGAAGTGTTGGTCTCTTTTTCTTTTCTCAAGTGACAAGTGATAGCGCGTGAGGAAATAGCCTCAAGCTGTGCTAGAGCAGGTTTAGACTGGATATTTGGGAGAATTCCTTTGCTGAGGGAGATGAAGCACTGGAAGGAGCTGTGTGGCGCAGTGTCCGTCACTGGAGGTACTTAAGAGATTTGTGGATGTGGCACTAAGGGACGTGGGGTAACAGTGGGACTTAGTAGGTTGGGTGGACTCAGTGATCTTGAAGGTCTTTTCCAACCTAGATGATTCTGTGACTCTATGGCAAGAAGCTCACTGTTCTCTTGGTGCTGGTGGCTAGAAGGGCATTGTACCCATTGTGTGTGTTCCCGCAACACAAAATCAGGAATCCCATATCAAGACATGTTAAAAAGTCTCTAATTAGTTGGCTTTGAGTCTACACGTATTTCTGCCTCCAAGTCTTCCTCCTTAGGTTGACAGGTTTGAAAAGAATGCTTTAAGAAACGTATGCAGACACACAATCACATGAGCCAAGACCTTAGGCTTTAGGTTTTACAAAGCTTACAATAAAAATATGGTGGCTGGCAGCATGGGGGGGTTCACATTGCTTTCTGTGTGGATGTGTGAGGAAGAACACACGTTCCAAATACATGGTTTTGCCTCCGTTCTTTGCGATCTTTTTGAATTTATTGAATGTGTCATCTGCAATGGAGGTCAGTTCAACATGCAAACCCCCAGTGGTAGCATTCCCAGAATAGGTTTTTAGCTTGTGACACCATCCCTATAACAAATGCTATGGTTTATGGACTGTTCTTAGGGCAGCTGAAAAGGGGCAGTAAAAAATTGATATAAAAGACACTGACCACGCTGCCTGTTTTTATGTCCTGACTTTTTATTTTCCACTTTTTTTCCTTCAATATTTGTTTCTTTCTAAAATCGTTAACTTCCAAAAGTTCTCCTATATTCTAACCTCACCTTCAGTCTCTTTTCTCTACAGTGACTCTGATTTATTTTTGTTTCTCTGTCCCCTCCTCTGACTCCTTCCCTTTAGCTGTCTTTTAGCATTTTGTAATGTATAATTTCTCTTCTATGTCAGGTTGGCACCAACCGAGATGCGATCAAATCTTTTATCCTGAGGGATGCAGTGTTTCTGTAAAAAGACTTTGCACTCTGCCAAAGCAGAGATTCTCTCTGCACCATAATTTCCAGATGTGCCACCCTCTCAAGCCCGATTTAGTTTCTGTGCTATACCTTTCATGTGTTTGTTGCCCTTGGTCTCGATACCTATATGTTCCTGCCCCAGTAACTGTGACTTGCTGGTCTGTAGGTGCTGGGGAATGGCACAGAGTTTCTGTTTTGCCAATGGACAGGGTTGACACAATAGGACACATACACCAAGTTAAAGCCATGAGTTTATCTTTCCTCACTTTTAAAGCACTGTGAAATAGTGAGGTGATACAGCAAGAATAAAACAGAATATGGTAACACACCTAATCATTGCTACAGAAGATTAACTAGCGTGGTTAAGTAAGATACATCACCAATTACCCAAATACTTCACCTTCATCCAGACGGGCAGTCCCTGAATTGCTGTTTGCAGCAAGGATTTGGAGAGCCTTTCCTGGCAGCTGGGAGGTCCTATGTAGGGTGTCCACTTGTAGGTGAGGTCTCCAACTCCTCTGCAAGGGAGTCCAGCTTTTACGCGGTTGAATAAATAGGCAGAAGCATCTGGCTTCATTCTCTGTCTCAGGTTCTACCTGAAGCCTGGCCAGGGCTCAAGGAGGAGCCAGAGTAGTTTGTGTGCTAGGCCTTGATACCACAGTTCTAAATAGGGAAATACATTCTCATGACTTTTTATCTAAGCTGTGTATTTCACCAGTGATCAGAGGCTATTGTTACATAGCACTATTGTTGAGAGATTCATCTAGATGTCTTTGGTTTGATGCCTATTGCTCAGGCCACGGCACTTCAGTTACCTACTGCTGCATGTGGACCAGCATTTGGGAGCTCTTGACTGGATGGTTCATCACATTCATGTAGTCTGCCGCTAAACCCTGACCATTTCCAGCTCCATCAATGTCCTGTGAATGGAGCTGAGGAGTGAGCAGGACCCGGGAAGAGTCCAAATTGCCCTATACTCATTCTTACCTACAGAATGCTCTTTTTCCCAGTTTTCAAGGGAAATAATTCTTTTTTATTCCTATTTTTCTTGCTGGAAAGTCCTTCTCTCCCCAGTGGCCTTCCTCCATTCTCCCCCTTGATTCCAACCAACTCCTCAGCCTCCAACCAAAGGCTCAGGGCCAGGCCTTGCCTGCTGCCGCAGTGTGTGCTGGCAGCTCAGCCTCGGCAGGGCGGCTGCTGTGGCAGCTCTGTAGCTGATGCATTGTATTTGCATAGGCCATTGTCATTCTCAGCGCGGCTTCTTGCAGCTGGCATCCTGAACTGGAGAAATGTCTTCTTTAAGGAGAAGCAGGAACGAAGC
Source organism: Centrocercus urophasianus (assembly GCF_019232065.1). Lineage (NCBI taxonomy): Eukaryota > Metazoa > Chordata > Aves > Galliformes > Phasianidae > Centrocercus > Centrocercus urophasianus. Next base: position 18,966,482 of record NW_024884778.1, on the reverse strand, counting down.
AGCTCAAGATAAAAATAACAATAATTTTACGGGATGAAACTTCATGTTAAGCACTTAAAAAGCAATAAAAAAGTCAATTTTCTCTCTTTCAATTATTTTGCTTATTCCATTTTCGAAGAGAGAAAAAAAAAAAAAAAAGTAGGGGAAGAAAAAAAAAAGAGAAAAGTTTCCTAGTTTTGAAGACACTTGTTTTTCTCATCAGCACCCAATGCCTTCATTTCTCTGCACGGACCAGCCATTATTGGGCAGGGTTGGGGCTCCTGGCAAGTACAGAGGGAAGGATGGGAGTGCAGATAACTGGGGAGAACTGGCTGCTCCCTTCAGCACCCAAGCACCTTGAAGAGATAAAGGCAGAAATTGCTGCTCTTGTACAATGTATGCCAAGTTCATAAGAGCAGCATTTAACACTTAATCAAAATGGTTTGACAATGTAAAAATTAGGTTTTTGGATGTCATTATTGCTTTGTAATAGGTTCAATTTATATCATTCCCATCTCTTTTTTTTCCATCTCTGCTAATTGTTTTTATCCAATTCTTTCATTTTTTACACTGTTGTCTTGTTGGTTTTAATTTTTAATTATCATAGGACTTTTTTTTTTTACCTAACTAATTGGTCTGGGATTGAAATGCCTGGTTCTGTCATTCTTTTTCTCCGAGGGCAGCTAAAAGGGATTTCTGAGCAGTTTCTTTTCCACTGGCAGGCAAGCTAAGCTGTCTTCTGGGCTAATTTAGGCAAAAAAGTGCTTGCTTTTGGGTCAGTACGAGCACTTTTTTTTTTTTTTTTTTTTTTAATATATATAGAGTGATTCATGGAAAGGCTCTCTTGCATTGACCTATTAATTTCCTCCTGCACTGTCATGCAGGATTCCTTTGTTATTGGCATGGAAATTGGGCCCCTGTCCTGTGGTTGATATGCAAACTCTTCTCAATTTGGAAGATGATGAAAGCTCCCTTCTGGAAGGTCTTTTCTGTGGAGGCCCTCCTCTCTGTCACCTGCCACACACAAACCCACATCCCATTTCTTTTCCTTTTCCATGTACAAGAATGTTCCAAGTCTTGTTATCACAGGGCTGCAAGATGCCATAAATGTCATTTGCGTGGCGATGGATATTGGAATCTCAGTTTTGTTTTGTCATTCAGCTGCTACAAACAGAACTGGTGGAAATATTCCCACTGACACTTCTGGGGCAGAAAACCATTTTGGGGATGGACGTTAGTATATTTAGGATATTTTGTGAAATTTGTTTGTATTTTCAATATAAAATGCTGACAATTAGATGTACTTGGAAAAATAAAGATTGTTGGATCTTAGGGTGGAAATCAGAAAAATGGAAATTCTAGACAAAAAAGCAAATGGCAGGGAAACAATGATTCCGCAATCAGTGTCATTTGTAGACAGATGACGGTCGAGAACATACTCCTATGGTGACCAAAGGGCTCATGGTGGTGCTTTCAGGCATGATCCACATGGTAGCTTTATCTGTAGGGCCCTGTATAACCCTGGGACACCCCTCATTCTGTTATTCTGCTGCTGGCTTTGGGCAGCACCCTACTCCATGATGGACAGGTGTGGCTTCATCAAAGGTTCTCCAGCGCTGTAAATCAGGAACGATACAACCTGTGTATACGAGATGCCAAGAATCTGCATTAATTTCTGACAAGAGGAAGGCCTTTCCCTTACCCTTCTATATTTAGCACCATTCCTAAGCAGCATTTCTAAAATTACCAGCTACAGTAATGTGATTCATATCCCCATCAGCACCAGCAATGGATAAGAAGAGTGTAAATGACATGCAGGAGAAAATCATGAGCAGTATTGCCCAAATCAGGACTGTGAGGGCATATTCTTCAGTGCTTGTGTTGACATCTATGCTGAGCTTTCATGGAAAAGCAGCTATCTGATCTCAGGCTCTGCTCTCTCCTGCAGCAGTAGGTGGGGGTGTCCCAAGCTGCAAGATGCTCACCTGCAGAGAAAAGGCTGGAGAGCATTTTCAAGCTACATCCCGAGGGAGCCTGGGTACAGTCAATAATGACAAAAGATGTCACAAATTGTTTTCAGAAGGGCCCTATGCTGCTCGGGATATGAGTGCTGTCACCAGGGCAGGCTGCCTGCTATCACAGAGGGGTCTTCATCTGTAGCAAATTAATAGCAAGAAGGTGAAGCGCCTGTATCAGTAGCAGGAAATCATTGCTGAGCAAAAGAAGGGTGGGTGTTGTGATGGTTGTCATAATCAGCCCAGAACCAGCCTGAAATGAGGCATTGCTGTGGAATGAATCCAAGAGCTGGAGCTGTTACAGGTAACGACCATAAGCATCTAACCCTTCTGGGAGGCTCAGTCTGCACTTCTGGGCCATTATGGCATATTAGCTAAAATGCCCACTTGAAAAATTATCCCGTGAACAACTACAATGTAACAGAGGAGCTGTTTTGCTCAGATAAATAATAATTGAAACTGAGGCAGAAACCTGCAGCCGTATCCCTCTGTGTTGAGATTTTGTCAAACCTCATTACCTAATTAGCAGCAGGCCTCACTGGTCTGTGGAAGAGAGAATTGCCAAAGAGGCAAAGAGCCTCAGAAAATAGTATTTGTTGTTCCTGGGGAGATCTCTTCTCCCAGTGTTGGTGCAGAACCAATGCCTTGTCAAAATTGAAGGGAGCTGTGCTTCTAGCAATGCTTTGAAAGAGATAAAAATGCCAATATCTTTAATTACTGCTGCCACCGGAGACCCTTGTGCCATGATGTGGCATTCATTGTGTTTGTCTGATCAAATTTGCATTTGAGAATCACTTCTCACCACTGTGAAACACCCGTCCTTCACCTCACCTATATAAAATAGTGCTGTTCCTGTGTCCACCTGTCTTTTCCCCATGCCTCCAAATAGATGTTCCAAGGCCAAAAGGTAGTGGCTGTTGCCACACATACTGGCAAAGCACCCTTGGGCTCTTTGGGAATGCATGTTTACTGGAAGAAGTGATGGTATTGTTGCAATCCACCACTGTAACAAGCTGCTTATGACTAGACACGAGGGCAGTATTGAAGTTAGGCACAGGAAATAGATCTCAAAGAGATCTCACAGGTGCTGCCGACCATTTTGCCAGCTGGACAATTCTTCAGTGGTTTGTGTTGGTGACCAGAATAAAGTCCATATCCATCCACTGTTGCTATGACCAGTGGAAGGACATACTCACTGTGGATACTACAAACCTTCAAAGAGGTTTGGACAGACATCCAATTCCCACCAACGCTGCCTGAACCGCGCACACAGAACTGCATAATTCCAATGGGTGGCAGCAGAGCCAGGCAACGTTTTAGATTTCTTGAACATTTTTACAAAAATTAGGTAATTGAGAAGTCACACGAAGATGATGGTCTTCATTTTCTTTAAGACGCAAAGAGTGATGGAGAAATGGCAGATTTCTTAATAGGAGCGGTTGAATACAGCAAGCCAGTCATCCACGCTCTCACTCTCTCTGTAACATTTACAATGTATGCTTAGTTCCCTTCACGATATTTCCTCTATTCAAGTGATTTTCATTATCTTCACAGAAATTCCACATCTTTTCATTAGGGATTTGATTAATTTCCACTCCTCTCTTCCCAGCTCCAAACGGGGTAGCAGTTAGAAAAGGCAATAGGAGCCACATCGAGACTGGAACAATCCAACAGCTAACAGCTCCTCCCCAGAGATGGGGACAAGGGGCATAATTTTAAAATCAAAGTGAAACACAGCTACGAGGCAATTTTATTCTCTATTAACCCAATCAATGGAAGGTTCCCATAAGCCATTAGCAGGGAGTTCAGATGCAGGAGATGTCATGAGAGGTTAGATAAAGACGTTTCTGTGTTCATTAATACTGACAGCTCAGGGAAAAAGGAAGGAGGGAAGAAGGGAGACAAAGAGGAAAAGGAAATTTGGGATTGGGAAGCGAGGAGATGAAGGATTATCCACCCATATGTAAGTCACATAAAATTCCTATGCAGACGAGAGAAGATACACCAATACAGTACATCGAGTCGCATATTAGAAACAGGGAATTCGGTTTGTTGGGCATAATAATATATTGGTTGTCCTCATCAGGTGGAAGAGGACAAAATATTTCGCTCCCAAAATGTACAAAATCCTCAAGACTTCCTGAACTACCACCGACCATCACAATTTAATTATTCATTGCATTACATTGGCTTTCAGAAGAACTAATGACATAACATCTTTGTGTGTAAGGCATACCATAGCCAGGAATATGCAGTTTTCCCTCTGGAAGACAATATAAGCAAGGAGTGCGAGGGAACACACCCTCTGGGCTGCCAGGTATGGCAGGAGGAAGCACAGGGTGCTGTGTGCAGGAGGCACAGCCTGCAGGTCTGCTCCCTGTGCCTGCACCCCTGCCACGCTCTGAGCCTTGCTGGAGTTCAGGGGTGACCTTGGTCTGGCAAATCCAGCTTTCTGCAGCACAGGCATCAGTGATGAAGGGCTGGCTGGGAAGCAGTGGAGGCCTGCAGGAAGCATCCATCCTCACAGCACACTGCACAGCCACTTCCACTTCCCTGGCTGGGAGAGGCACAGAACTGAAACAGGGAAAAGACCTCGCTCAGTGACTCCAGGCAGCTTTGTCACTAGCAGACTGGGGTCCAAACAATGTTATTTTGCAGTCTGTGTGTCTTGAGACTCACACACAACAGCAGCTGATTCACCAAAAAATAACTCATTTGTAAAAGGATACTCAATTGCATCGTCCGTCTTCAGTAAAAATTCAATATTTCTCAATACCAGCTGTTCCGATTTAATGAATGGGGAAATCAACCTTTCCCTGCTTCTAGCAGACATATTTGTTCGAATGGAACCTGTGCCATCGGAAAGCAGAGAAAGACGGGCAGAAATGCCAGGAGCTGCTGCTAATGCAGCTTGGAAAGCAGAGTCTTGGGAGGAGGGTGGAAGTGTGAGCATTCCTGTGCTCTTCCCCAGGGTGGGGGGCTCTCTGCATGCAGCCTGACCCCCTGAGCTGGGAGCTTGGGTGGTATTTCATGCTACTGCCACCGGGGAGGCCCCTGCTTGGGCAGGGGTGGGGGCAAGGGGCGAGTGAGAGCTCAGTGCTAGGGAGAGGAGCTGGGAGGAGGTGTGGAGCGATGCTGGTGGTGAACAGGGTGCTGCCAGTTCCTGGAGAGCCTCTCCCTCCTTCAACAGAGCAGCTCCCACTGCGGAGGCAAGCCTTCTTTCGCTGGGGGTGCTTAGCTTTCCTGGAAATCTCTCTTTCCCCTCCTGAAGCCTTTAGCCTCCTACAAACATAGTCTCCCTGCACTGTTTACTAACCACATGAAGGCGACCGTTCCCTAATGCTTGCTTGGGACATTAATAAAACGCCTGACCACCCATTCAACCAAACATAAAGAGGGCTGCTAATGGCATCTTTCGTTTGAAGTGACATCCCAAAGCTTTCATTTGGCTCGTGTTCCTCCCTGATAAAACTCTCCTGTCTCTGTCTCGCTATGGGGTACTCTTATCTGGTCTCACTTGGGGGCAGCAGAAGCTCCGAGGCTGATCTGGGGCTGACTTTTCTCCCTCTGCCAGGCACTAAAAGCCAGCGACCACAGCACATGAAAAGCAGATTTCTCCCTGGGGACGTATGACCATCATTATTCTTCAGGCAACAAGGAACATACAGAATATATCAGAAAGCCAGGGGGAGAGCAAACATGCACATGCAGGAAACTGTTTGAATATCCCTAGGATCAGCCTGCAAGATGAATTTTTGGGGACAGAGATCCACACACAAACCCTGGGCATTGTCACACAGCCTGGGGACATGCCAGCCTTACACCCTTACACATCTCCATGCCCATCTGCATGGTAATGTATTGACAGACAGACAGACACATGGACACACTTCAGAAGACAGGTAAGACCCAAACATTTTCAACTCAGACTCTACTGTTGCATAGCTGGTTCTGCAACTGCAATGCATTTGTATTTCTTGGTGCTGCTTCCAGACCCGTAAGATGCTTACTGCCTCTGCAGGACAGCAGCTCTTGGTGAGGCAGAGCTGGGGTGGGCTGCACAGGGTGTCCATGCAGCAGGCGTCTTTGACATCAGGATGTGATGTGGCACTTCTTGTTGCGGTCCCCTTCTCTAGAGAATGTGAAATCTTTCTGGTTCTTCTTGGGCAAACGGAGAAATGGAACAACGGCATTGAAGCATACATCGGGTCACACATTTTTGCAAGACAGTGCTTCCAATGTGGGTTGCTGTGGGCTATCGGCCTCCCCCCAAGCTCCCACCTCTGCTGGTGCCCATGTTGGGATGCAGGACCACTGCATCACTCCATTCCTTGGCCACCCATGGGAGCAGACCTCCTCCCTTCCTACTGCCCTGCTTTCCTCCTTCCCCTGCTGAGGCTGAGGCACGTGTGTCCGCTGAGTTCCTTGATTCAGCAAGATCAGCCCTTGGTCTTAAATAACTAAAGACTGCCAACTGAATATTGTAGCCATGGCAACAGGCAGCTCAACTTTAAACTCTCTGATATATAAAAAGGCAATTTTCTTTCTTTCTTTCTTTCTTTCTTTCTTTCTTTTTTTTTTCCTTCTGCATTTTTATATTTCCAGAACTTACAATTGTAATAATGGCCTCGGGCCCTAGGCTCCACCAGCCAGCCATTAACTTCATGGAAATGCCTTCTCCATCAGCCCCTATTGTCACCAGCCAGCACCATTCCACAGAAACCACAGGGTCTCACCATACTCGCACCACTGGATGTCTCAGCTCTGCCACAGCCCTTTGCAGCCGCACTGCAGCCGTCTTTCCTGATGGTGATGAGTGAACTGCAGCCCCATTTAGAGAGGCTGCACGACTCTCCAGTGCTTGCAACTCCCCCTTGGAAAATGGGGAACAAACCACCTCTCATCAAGCTGACTGCTACTGTGCCCTGCACACACGAGCCCACGGGCAGCAGCGCATGCCTCTGCCTGCCGCCGCCTTCCAGGCTCACTGCAGCTCAGCCTCATCCCATCCACCTCTCCTTGACTGGAGCAGAAACGCTCACATGGCTCAGATTTGTTTGGTTTCCTCTATGAGCACCAGAAGTGTTGACAACACTTTTGAGAAAACATGGCAAATGGTGGAAATAGGTGGAAATAGTTCTTTGCAGCTGTTGCTAAAGCACAGCCAACAAGGGCGAGTTCCTTCTAAAACTCTCAGGTAGGAGTTAAGGCTGGATTAATGAAACAGATATGCTATTTACTACGTGTGAAACGTTGCTTGCCTGTTCGTTACAGGAAGAGAAGACCTCAGTCCCACACTTAATTTTGTCCCTGACTCAGTGGCTCAACCCCTTTGTGCCTCAGTTTCTCCTTTTATAAACAGGGAAAATTAAGCATCCATCTCTCCTAATGGTCACGAAATTTGTTTCACTAGTAAGGTGTATGTAATACATGGAGGCAGCAAGATAAATGGCAATGGGCACAGGTATTATTATATCTCACTCTCAACAGATAGCAATTTCTAGAGTAGGTTAAATTCTGGCCCAAAAAGCACTTGACTGTGTCCCTTTAAGGTCAGAAGCTATTACGATGTTGAAGACTGAAATCCTTTGTATATGATCATGAATAAATGAATTGAGTATCACTGCCTGGCCATGTGGGATATGGAAACGATACTGAGTATCATCAGCCTGAACTATCAACATCCATCAGCTTTCCCCTTGCTCATCTCTCAGCTGTTGCAATACCAAACCCACTCTCTCTCGAGATTTCAAACGACTGGGGCTAAACAGCAAAAACATTCGGTGACTAAATTTGCCAGAGAAGGTCTCAGTCACGAATGACTAAAAACAAAATTATAGAGCAATCTCGGCTGACTGAGAGCAGAATGAAATGTGATTCATTTTCATCCACCCGGCAGGGACTGCGGGAGGAGAAATGACTGGATTAACCCCTTCTGTGCCAACCGAGCCCGTGCTGCCCTGAATGAGCATGCACTGTGCGTTACTCAGACATTAGGTATTCTTCCTGTTTAGTGGAGCAGCTCCTAGCTTTTATTACTCAGACAGAGTAGCCCAGGAGGTGGACTGTGCTAAAACCACGTAGTGCTGTGTGCATTATAGAGAACTTCAATCATAGACCTCACCGTCCTCTACCAGGCCAGAGCAGCCACTTAAAAGAGAGACGAAAGTAAGAATGGCATCGTTTTTAAGAGTAAACATTACAGATGATGTTCTTTTTTTCCCAGCATTCTCTCTAATGTTTTTCCTAACAGTGTAGCAGCCAAAGACTGATAAGATACAAAAAATGAAAATAAAAATAAAAAAAAAGCAGGCAACTAGTTCTTCATTAACAAGTCGAATCAAAAGTTCTGAAAGGATCATAGTGATGTCTCCAGAACTAGAAGCCAAGGGCCTGTCAGTACATCAACCTCCATGGAACCTCCAATATGGCCCTGGCTGATGCCAGGTGGCTTTTCCTTGATGAACCCTGTGATAAAACTTGTATGCTTGGTTTGATTTCCTTCCATGAGTGAAGAAAATTCTCATGAACCTTAAAAAGCTCTTCAAATGATCCAGTTTTACTACTTCTTTACTAAGTGTGCTGATTGGGTTGTTCAAACAACATCAGCAAAACCAATACCTTTTTACTAATACTGAGTAGCAGGAGGGAAAAGTTGAAAAAAGCAGCACTGTAAGTATTTGGGTTGTGTGAGGCATTACAAAGCACAGGGATCTATTAGCAGTGGAAGGCGTTGGGCTGCCTGGGCTAAACCCAGCAGCTCAGCAGGACAGTTTCTGCTCTAGGACATGAGCTCAGGGTCATGGCATGGCCTGGCATAGCTCCATAAGGAAGTATCCAAAGCTTCCCATGCTGCACCTCCAGCTTGAGACTGGTTCTCTTCTCATCTCTGTTTCAAACCAGCTTGTTGTGTTGATTAGTTCTAAGCCGAATGAGAAAGATTTGTTGTATGGTTTGCAAAACACAAATGTGCCTGTAACTAAATAATAGCAACAGGCCAAGTCCTTACACCTACAGAATTCCTCCTGAATGCAACAGTGTGCATCCTGTTCTTTCTTACACCCAAACAAACCCATTAGCTTCAATGGAGCAGCACTGGTATAATGGAGGGGAAGAAGGGAATTTGGCCTAACAAGAGCCTTTCAAGAGAAGCAACTGAGTAAAAGGGCTGTGAATTTTGCTGATTACTAGTTATTTTGGGAACCATATGCACAGACGCTTTCTGACTCATGGTGCTGTCAATGAAGGGCAGCTGTGCTACTGCAGACAGAGTCCAGGAGTTGGGCACTGCCTCTGACTCACAGCATGGCCCCTCACAAGCCCCTCACCACTGAAGCTGAGACGCTCCGTGTGAAATGAGGTCAACAGCGTTGCCCCTCGCTAAGCAGTGCCTCCAGACCCTCAGAGGAGATTGCTATGCTAGTGCAAACCCGGGAGTCCCACTGCACACCTGGCTCAAAGAGCGGGCTGGGCTGGTTTTGCAGGTGGGAGGTCAAATACGGTATCCCTGATGTATTATGAGACACAGTAATGAAAGATTAATAAACACTTCCCAGCGTTTGGCTTAAAATGGAAAGGTATTTGCAATTTCTAAATATATACAGCACTTGCTTTGCTTGCAATTTGCTTCGCTTGCTTAAAGCCAAAGGATGCAATTAGGATTTCATGCAGATGAAGTTCCCGTTACATTCTGTAAAGCGAAATCCATTTCCTCGACCTGGAACCACACGCCACAACCTGTTCACTGCGTGAACAGAAGTTGGAATGGAAATTGTTATCAAAATAGCACCCAGAGTAGCAATCAGCACAATTCCTCTTCTCCGTGTGCCCGGGATGAGGGACCACCTGCCATCCAGAGTTAGTGGGAATGAGCCCAGAAAAGCGCTGACCTTCTGGGGCTGCTGGCAGATGGGGAAGGAGCCAAGGCAGCCAATGTTCTCCTCACCACTCCCCATTTCTTCCTCTCCAAAAGAAATACGTCTCTGTTCTCCGAGTCAGTCAGTGAGCTCACACATAATAGTGTTTCAGCAGCAGATCAAGAGAATAAAGCTATTGATGAAACTGCACTGAATTTGTTGAACAGTATTTGCAGAAAATCAGGGGAGAGTTTTGAAGATGTCAAAACAGTTCATTTTTATATCTTTTTGTACAAAACGTTTCCTTACTGCTTTAAAATATGTTTTGCTTAAGAAATTGACTTAAAGCAGAAAAGAAAGGGAAAAAGAAAAACAGAAGGGATTGATGAGTAACCTGAACACTGAAGAAAAATACTGCTGTTTGGCTCCCACAAATCCAAAATCTCAGCTTTCAGCTGACTCATCTCATCCTCGGCTCTCCTCCTGACCATCTTAAGCCATAAGATCTCCATCAGAGAGACCAGTGATACCAGCTGCACATACCCTGCAGCTCAGTGACAGTGCAGTGCTGGGACCATTCTTCACGGGAGCTCTTGGGTGTGCTGGTCTGCCACCAGAGCACCATAAGCACAAGGGAACACAGTTAATTACCACAAAGGCTGCAGTGAAAGCTTGAATAAAGGCACGGAGTTCCTCTTGGAGGCACAGCCACGTGTTCTTTTGGCCAAGCACAGGATGGAAATCTCATAAGAAAGGTCAGGACCAGCTGCAAGCCCTTCTACTTTGTCCTTTTTCAAGCATCAAGGCAAACTGGTTTTGTGTAAAGCACAGCTTTGTGCCCTGCTTAGAAGTAAGCCGTGCTAGTGAAGATGTGATGGACTGCACATACTCACAGTGTAAGTCCTAAGTACAGATCTGGGCAGCTGCCTTACTGTTGTGCCTTGAACTGCTGGTACCCAAGAAAGCTTGCATGGGCACTTATGCTGCAACTGAAGATAGATGGTACATTTACTCATGCAATTTCACCGTAGAATCATAAAGTCATAGAATGGCTTGGGTTGGAAGGACCCCAAGGATCATCAAGTTCCAACCCGATGCTGCAGGCAGGGCCACCAACCTCCATATTGGTACGAGACCCAGGGCTCCATCCAACCTGGCCTTGAACACCTCCAGGGACAGAACACACACAGCCTCTCTGCACAGCCTGTTCCAGCACCTCACCACGGCACCCTGTAAAGAACTTCCCCAAAGCCCAAGCTAAACCTGCCCTCCTTGAGCTTAAACCACTTTAGGAACAGGCACAGGCGGATCCCTGGACTGCTCCCAGCTGACCAAGGAGATGAAGCTGAAGGCGATGTCACACTGCGCAGCACTGCTCCCTTCCCCCCGTACCCCAGCAGCTGTGCCTGGTTCTCAGTGCACTCCTCCCTCAGCCTGTCCCCTGCTTCTCCTGCCACAGCCCAATGCAGATCTATCAGCATGCTCAAAACCAATGGGATTTAAAGGACTGATCCCACACAAGGCCAGAGCAGGGAAAACCTGCAGTCTGTGGGGTGTTGTGGCATTCTGTCCATGTTACAAATGTGGTTCTACCTTAGGCCCAGGAGTTTAAGAGGAAGGAACGTTGCAGAGTGAAGGCCTGGCAGCAAGGAGAGGATGTAGGCGCTGCAGGTCGCAGATGAGCTTGCTGCTCTGCACAGCCTCCTCCTCTCACGTCGCACAGAAATGTGTGTTTAATTACGATTCATGTGCAGTGCACAGCTCTTCTGAGAGCTGAGCTGGGGCTCCTGGTCTGCCTCCGGGCAATTAAGGAGCAGAGGATCTTGGCATAAGGATTGGGCTTGTTTACTTATCCCTTACCTGCAGCATTTCCATCGCAGACTGCCTCATTTAAAGTGCTTCCAAGCCTGTGCTCCCTGCCGGCCCAGCCCCATTCAGCTCACGGACAGAGGAAAATAATGTCGGTTGCACAGCTACAGCAGGGCGCTGCAGCCGATGGGAGAATGTCAAGGTTAAAAGCAGCATGCTGAGGGGGCTGGGAGGGAAGCACAGGGGGTGGGTGCCAACACTGCCCTGAGCCCACCGAGAGCTGCAGCAAAGGGTCAGCGCCCTGCTTCTGTGGGCACTGCTGTTCTTTGTATAAAGGGGAAACAGCAAAAGGATTCTGTCTGGGCAGTAATAAAAGAAGTGCAAGGTAAATTAAATAAAAGTTATGTTTACACTCTTACAGCGTCTTCCAGTCAAAGGATTTTCTGTTCTTTAGTTCTGTTGTCTCAGTAATCTGCTTGTAAATTAAGGGAGATGCCAAAAAAAGAATAAGAGTGAAATTTCTGTACGAAGGGACGTCTTCTTGGTAACACACTGCACAAGCTGTGTCACACGAGATGACATTCACCCTGCAGGCAGGCAAACAAACCCTTCCAATCAGACAGCCACACTGCAGTGGAATTACATATTTCACCTATTGGCATGCCGCATCTCCTAGCACTTTTTATCACCCAGAACTGCGTTATGTCACGGCTGTGCTGCCCACAGCAAGGAGTGCTCGTCATCCTCACCTTGTGCATGAGGAAGTTCCCGGGTGGAAAATGTGCATTGCTGATGGACTTCAGGGCTGCTGCCCATTTCCCACCACTACGTGCCAGAGCTATTCCTCCACTGTAAGCACAGCACTTATCTCTGCTTAGCAGGCCTAGATGCTGTAGGAAGGCAAACCCCAGCTTCACTGGTTGGGCAGTGAAGCAGAAGGGGCAGTGTGCGGCTGCTGCTTTGGCACTACTGTACAACATCAGCAGGGACTGGGCAAGCCTTTCTTTTCCAGTACCCTGTGATCAGGCTGCTGCTCCTTCTCGTTTGATAATTTCTTGCCGCTTGCTCCTGGGAAAGAGTAAAGCTCATAAGGCAAACCCATCACGCAGGGAGCTGAGATGGGCAGCCCTGGGCTCCCTCTCCAGCAGAAATGTCTTCAGTGAAGAGGAGCCTGGGCCTGATGGTAGATCACCATTCAGGTGATGATCCTGGTGTTCCTGGAGCCTGCTTCCCGTTCCCTTTGATTTCCTCTTACTGTTATCTTTTTTCTTACAGAGACTCTGAGTTAAATTCTTACAATTCTTCTTAGTCCTTGAGAAGGGTAATTTTCTAGGTTGCTCCGGCACTACATTTCCTAATAAAATTGTCAGTGCATTACGTGAGGAGGCTCTGCAGTAACTCCCGCAGCACATGAGTCGGGGTGGTCAGCAGTGCAGCTCTCACAAGAAGATGGGAGAACGCAGCCTACCCACAGAAGATCTTGAAAATTGCCATAATTGCGTATAAACAGAAAGAAATGCAGAGGCAACCGTCAGCCAAGGTCCTGCTGACTCAGTGCCACCTTGTGTTTTTACCAGGAAGCACACAAGTGTGAGGGAGATAAGTGATGGGCAGAGAGGGTTCTGGAGTGAGAACTCAGCCCAGCTTCGCCCATCACGCTCTGGGATCACTCAGAGCTGCCACTCAGTGAATCCAAGATGCCCTCGTCCCACAGGAGCTTTGCTCTCAGCCCTCCAGACTTCCTGGAAGCAAATGGGCATCTCCAGGCAGAAGGAGGCACAGGGTTAGGAGGGGTTCTGCCCAGCATCACAAGTCAGTGGGTAGCTCTGCAGCAGGGTTTTGGGTTTTTGTATTGCTGACCTACAAAGTTTAACCTCTACTCCAGCCTCCTTTGAGACAAAAATATGTGGGAAGCATTAGTAAATGTCATCATACAGACTTGCAAGATCCTACACAAAGAAGGGTAAACTTTCCTTGTTTCTTCCTTTCCTCCCTTTATCTTAGTGGCTGGCTTTGCAGAGGAGTGCAGGAGGGTAGTGATGCTGCCACTCCCCAGGAGCCCTGGTGTCACTGATGGAAGCCCTTGCTGGCTCACTATTCTTCCACACAGACAGGAGCACACTAACTCAAATGAAAGAGACGGAACCATATCTATCTCACTCCTGTCTTCCTTGGGGAGGGGTGGCCTGGGCAGTCCCACAGCTCTGTGAGCTGAACGTATGCAGGACAGCACTGGGAGGGCACCGAGGCAACTCACAGCCTGCAGGGCAAAGCCTGGCCCTGGTGGCCTCCGTCACCCCTCACTTCTTCCTGATCAGAGACGTCACAGGGAAAGAAAACAAAGCTGGCTGCCAGTTTCCAGTTCACTTCCTGCTGCCCAAGAGTCTAACGTTTCTTTCGTTACCTAAGATTTTAATTTTACAAATAAATGGAGCTAGAGACAGCTGTGGAGGTATGAACACAAAATATGTATTCTTGTTTCATTGGGAAAGCAGTGCTACAGCATCTTCTCTAGACTGGCCATAGCAGAGAGCATTAGCAGAAAAGCTCACTTTTCCATTTAGCACACATCAAATACACAGGTACATATCTCTCCCTGGAGTGAGCTTGCTGAAATCAAACAGGGCTTGTATCAGAGACAAATTTGGCACTCTGGTTTTACTGAGCTTTACAGCAGCAGCTCAGACAGATTCTCAGACCTATTCCCACTGAACATGCAGAAAACATGAGGATGTGACCAGGAGCAAAGCCAAATTTCTGCCACCCTTCCATGGCTGTGTGCCTTGGGTCAGCCCATCTGCCTGCTCACCTCTAGCCCTAACAGAACAAGAACTGTCAGCAGGGGAAGATGAGGACACACCTTCCTCGTGTCTACGTTTGCATAAGACATTTGAGAAAATGTGAGATAAACAGCGTGCATGACAACGACTGTTTTCCATAGATCTCTGTTTTCCAAAGCAGATGCCAAGTTTCCACAAGTCAGAGTCCAGCTTATGGAAACCCAGCATGTGTGTGCACCCCCAGGTCCCAGTCACCAGAACACCTTGATTACAGCCACTCCTGCTAACACCAAATACAGCCAAATCCCAGACTGAAACTGCTGCTTGCTGCATGTCAAGGTGCACAGGAGGGAAGCTTTTCACTGAACAGTAAGTTGTTGCAGATGACTTGAACCCACAGGATGATGTCTCCCTGACTGCAAAAGGAGTGTGGGAACATCAATAAAACCGTTCTGCTTTGATCCTGCTCCTCTTCTACTATCAACCCAAGAACAACGAACCTGAAACCAATGAAATGGAAGAGAACGCTTTGGAGTTTCTTGTTTACTTTTTTTCACAGAGTGTTTTCTTACTGTGGAGACTAGAAGTGAACATTTCTGCGTGAAACACAAGATTTCACACAGAACTTTTTGTCCGTGTGTAGAGAGAAGCTCATTATAATCACCTGGAAAAAAAAAAATCTCTCCTGAGTTTTGATTGCTCTTGATAATTTCATTTAGTCAGTGCTAGTTCATTAATTTACCAAATGCATATGTTTCAAAATTGCATTTCATCAAGCTTTATATTTTTTTCAAGCTGCAAAACAAATCCCTAAGAGAAGCAATCTGCCATAGATCTTGGGATGGGGGTACAAGCCCATCCCATCCTGCCTTTGTGCACTAGTGTGACCTCAGCTTTTCTCTATGAAATGCAAAAAAGGGGCAGAGTGGCCTGTGGGCAATGAGTCAGCAGTTCCCATCCAGCTCTTCCTAGAAACAAGGATCTATTCCATGCAGCCTATCAATACCTGAAGGGAACCTACACCCAGGAGGGGAGTAAACTCTTCACAAGGGCTGACAACAGCAGGACTAGGGGAAATGGATCCAAGTTGAGGGAGGGAAGATTGAGGTTGGATGTTAGGGGGAAGTTCTTTACAAGGAGAGTGGTTAGGCCCTGGAATGGGCTGCCCAGGGAGGTTGTGGATGCCCCGTCCTTGGACGTGTTCAAGGCCAGGTTGGACGGGGTCCTGGGCAACCTGATCTGAATGTGTATGTTTGGTGGCCCTGCCAGGCAGGGGGGTTGGAACTACATGATCCTTGAGGTCTCTTCCAACCCGGGTGATTCTGTGATTCCACTGAATGCCACTATCTGAGCTACTGCTAATTGGCAAGATAAGGAAGAGTGCAAGGAGGTGACCAGGCCCTTATAGCACACCTATGGAT
The DNA here is from genome assembly GCF_019232065.1 of Centrocercus urophasianus. Classification (NCBI taxonomy): domain Eukaryota; kingdom Metazoa; phylum Chordata; class Aves; order Galliformes; family Phasianidae; genus Centrocercus; species Centrocercus urophasianus. Next base: position 18,950,622 of record NW_024884778.1, on the reverse strand, counting down.
GTGCCCCAGCAGCTGATACCCCTCATTCAGGAGCGTGTCACGTGGGAAGAAGAGATGGCCATCGGAGGTGCCCATGTTCCCATCCCTGGCACACCAGTTCTCATGAAATAAAGAACCTCATTCTGCAGAACCCTTCGAGCCAGGACCTCTCACCCACCGTTAATCCATTTTTAAAGTTGAAAGTCCAACTTTGAGGTGGAAACGAGAGTTTAAAACACTATTTCATTCTTCCAAGCTGTGCTTCAAATGGCCAGCACCTAAGGGGGAAGCATTAAATCCCAAGCCCAGTGAAAAAACATATAAATCACATAGGGAAGCATCTTGGCCTAGCGGCTACTAACCCACTGGAGATAAATCTAGGGAAAACTTTCCTGGAGTTCTGCAGATTTTCATTATGAGAAAAGAAGGATGGGAAAACCACTTATGTGCTTTTTTTCTTCACTCTCAGCAGCAGATATCATTATCAGTATTATCTATTTATACAATCCACCTTTCCCTACCTCAGTAAACCACAAATAATTCATCATGTCCCTTATGTTAAAGTGTAAAACTGATTCAGAATTTTGACATTTCAGTAGCAGCCTTGTTGTTGTCTGGATTTGCATTCACACATCGTAAGGGCTTAGGCAAGTACCTAGAGAAACGGCAGAGCTGAAGACTTGTGGGACTTTGTGAGGAGAAAAGGCAGAAAAGTATGTGCCCAGATGGACACGTTCTATTTCAGAGCCCAGAGGCCAACTGGAGATTCAAGAACCTCACTATCCCTTGGTGGTGGTGAGCATCTGTAAAACCCGAACGTAAAGCATTTGCCTCCTCCTCCTCTGTAAGCTGATGTACTAGGAAGATAACCATGCACTCCTGCTGTCAGGTACTCCCACAGCCCGGGTGGTAAAGGTCTATACAGCGTGTATAAACGCTCCCATGGTTCTGATGAATCACCTAGGAATGGAGCTGAACTCACACGATGGAGTTTCTGAAGTTTCAGTTTGTTTATAAAAACAAACAAACAATGAATTTATGCACGTACACATGCAGAAATGTACATAAGAGAAGCAAAGCCTTGAAAAAATTGCTGATACTGAAATGTCATGTATTTAGAAGGCAGGAAATAGCAGGTGCAAATGTAACATGAAGACCTAGCAAATCCAGCTCCTTTGAACATATTTCTGGCGATCTAGTCCTTTCTTGTTCTATCACATACTATTTGCTGGCGGAAGCCCGATTCACACACTGCACGTGGCAGACCTATGCTTCAGAAAAGCAAGAAGTTTGACTGGAAGTGAATGTTTTCTGTAGGATCTCCACTCACCTATTGAAGGGATGAAGGCACATGTGGCCAGGAACTGCAAAGAGGAGGGTCTCAAGTCTGATGTAGCTGAATGTCTACTTTCAATGTCTACAATCCACCCCTGAATGTCTAGAGGGGTGGATTTTCCCAGTGCTAAGCAAAATGATTAAACCAAGCACCATGAGAGGTCACTCACTCGTTGGGTTGGCCTCGTGTTTTGGTCCCTGACTGCAGGCCTGAGCTGCAAATTGCAGATGTCCTGAGCACACCTACCTCCAACCAGAGTTAACGGGAGCTGTTGTTAAAATGAGACGCTTCATAGCGCTAAGTCAGATCTAAAAATTAGACATAAGGGATTTAAATTGAATAGCACAAAACTAGGAAATTCCCCACTGTAATATCCCTGCCTCATCCTCCCAAACACAAACCCAAACCTACTGTCTGCCCGCACCAACCTGAGATGCTGTGCAATTGAGTTAGTTGGCAGCTTGCTGCTATGATGACGTGCACCCCTAAAAAAAAACAACCCACTATGGCAAAATTAATAATTTTCTCTCCAGAGTATGGTTTGCATTGTGTCCAGCAAACAAAGCATGCAGCCGTATACCAACCAAAGAGAAGGAAATAAAATACTGACTCTCTGCTTGTTCATGAAGCTCTACCTATTCTGTGCACCGTCCCAAAGATGCTGTGTAACACATGAGTTTAAAGACCACACTGGATGACCAAGGGATGACTCAGATTAATGCTTGCTAACTTTGCATCTGACATTTGCTAAGTTATGAAGCTTCCTTTACAGTTTTGAGAATGTTTGTTTAGCAGCAATAGTCTACATGGAGCTGTTATCCTGAGCAGTATCACAGCCAGAACTGGGTCCAGAATTCCTTTAGATATCAGCAATATTGGAAGCTATTAGCAATAGAAAAGTACTGAAATATGATTAGAGGCAAGCTGATAACTCACTTTAAATCATAGCTGGCTTCTGCAGCCAGGGAGAAATAGCCAGATTCGCTGACAAGGCAGATGAAAGCCTCCAAGGGCTCTCTGTACCTCTCTGCCTCCCTGTGCTCCTGAGCAGAGATCCATGCGTGTTCCTTGGGAATGCTGTCTGTGCCAGAGAGGTTTTAGCTAACCAGCTGTGTAATGTGCAGGACAAGAGGTCAGGGTCTCAGCAGGGAATTCAGGGCGGCTCCAAGCATCTCTGGGGAAAGCGATGGCAAGTCCTGCGCTCTGCTTCTGAGCTCTTGACTTTAACGAGCCTTGCCAGCCTTCGTGCTTCCACTCCGCTGCCCCCGGACACAGACAAAGCAGTGCAGTTAAAGGGATTTACCTGCTGCCTCGATCAGAGAAACGGGCAAACAAAAACCGCAGCCTCAAAACAGGGAGAGGAAGAAACAATGGGTTGTCAGCTTCTAATGAATAAATTCTCCTTGGACTGTTTCTAGTTCGCCTAAGCCTGATCAATATCCACTGGGGAACATTCCAAGGGGACCAACTTTTAATTTATCTCCCAATTTCCTCTCTGGAGCCTGGGCATCAGATCTAATTACCGCATCTGTTTACGGGTTTCGCTTTTCTTCCTCTCCTGGATGCAAGGAAGGTATTATGTTTCTCAGTGGGGAAACAAAGATGTAGCAATGCAAAGGAAGCATTGGTGCCACGTGCAGAGAAACATTTCTGGCCTTCCTACGTAAAGGTGGGGGTGCAGGGAGAGTGCCAGAGAGAGTCAGTCACTGGAGAGACTGTGCCGAGCACACAGAGACAAATGTGACCAGACACAAGGATGCTGTAGGCAGCCGTATGGAAGGAGATGCAGACAGAGCTAGGGCAGACAATACAGTTCCCAGGTCTGGTAGATTCAGAGACAAAAACATAATGAGAATGAGTCACATTAAATATGATTACCTATGGAATCCACCAATCATTCCTCAGTAGCTTTGTCTTGAGTTTTAAAAAGTACCTAAGCCACAGAAATTCAAGGGTATTTGAGTACCTAATCCCTTTAGTTCCCTTTGAAAAACCTGGCTACGAATCTTTACACCCCCACATCTGCATATAATGTATAACAGGGACATTTTCCCTTTGAATGCCAATAGAAGGGCCAACCCACTGAAATGTAATGAAGAAAATGAATAGCTGACTGGATTCCGTTGTTCAGCAACAATTATTAGCGATGTGGCATGACATACTGGCTGCTACTTCAGAAATGCAGAGAACTGCTGCTGATGGGGCTTGGCTAAATCTGGAATGCACCAGCTTATAACCAAGTAACAAGTTTTATTTTGGTACAGCCAAACTGCAGCCCTTACCAAAAGGCTGAAGCTGCCCAGGCCTCACATTGCCAGGAAAGCTGCCTTTCTTACTTGGGGATTTCCAATGAAGAAAACAAAATAAGCGGGTTATAGACTAGGTGTCAAGAGGGTGGGAGAACAAAGCAGAGCACCCACAGTGCTCCTGCGGGCCACTGATGCATAGTGCTTTTGTCTTAGTAATGCCAAAGGTTTGCAATTTGCAGCTCTGTAACCCTTCACTTAAGCCGTTGAAATGTGCTTTTCCAGAATGCCAGTGGCAGTCTTTTCCAATATTGTTCCCATGCTGCTACTGTTGTACTTCTCCTCCTTGTTGCTCTCATACTGTTATTCTTATACAGTTTCTTTTGTGGCCTCCTACTTGCTATGAGAGCCTCAGACCCCGTTGTGCCTTCTCCTGCTGGCCGTTGAAGGGTTTTCCCCTTCCTTTTTTTGCTCTCTCTAGCTTTCACTTTATTCCTAACATAGAGTTGTTAGGGATGATGTATGCCACCAGCTATGGATCCTGCCAAAAAACAATCTGTGTAAGCCCATCTCCCCATCTTTTGTGCAACAGCAGTCACGGCTGAAGCGCCACAGTCATCAAGAGCGGAGACCATCTCAGTCCAACCAGAGAAAAGTTCTCACAAAGCTGTGAGAAATAGAACAGTCGCTGGTCAGCTGGGGAGAGGAGCAGTGGAAATGTGAGCATCCTTCTGGAGATGCAATTGCCAGATGACCACTCAGACTGTGGACTGCTGGTTTCTATGCTAGAAACTAGTAGAATAATATTAGTAAGTGATGTGAGTTGTTGTTGTTTTTCAATATGAGCTTAAGCTCACCTACAGAGGCCATTAAACTAGCAAGAAATTAAGTAAAATGAAACCAACAAGCCAACAAAAATCTTGCACCTTCTTTCACATAGTTCATTCCACATGGGGGAGAGCTAAAAGGACTTGGGAAAAGCACTCCTTGGCCTGCGTCCATGTAACCACGTGTGTGCTGGCACAGTGGTCTTTGCATGTTTTCCTACAGGAGCTAAAGCCCATGGTGCAAGAAGAAACACACTGCTCAACTTCTGGGCCTGGCAGCAAGGAGACCCAAAGCCTCAGGAAAGTATGGAGAATAAGGATGCAGCTGGTGAGGGTGAGACAGACCTACAAACAGCAGGCAGACAGAAGCTTACCTGACAAACAGCAGCCTGAAAGAGCCCGGAGATGTGAGACAAGAGGTTTATTTTCACCTGAGTGAGGAAGAGATGCATTGAGAGGAGCGATCAGAGAACTGCAGAGATCAAGAAATTAGCATGCAGTTCAGTCAAGAACCCTGGTCCATCTTCCTTCTCATGAATTGTTGATATGGTCTACGCTTTTAACTCTGTGGAAAAACATCCTACATGTCTGAACACCAAGCAGAGCAAGAAGAGCCTTGGCCAAGGAGCCCTAGATAGTGCCTAGGTAAATCCTCTTCACTTACACACTTCGTTTTGCAGAATCTGTTGTCCTGATCACAAACTCTCACCCCTCTGTGTCTGTGTGTGAGTTAGAGATGATATCAATGGTGCAAACGGAAAAAAAAAAAAAACACAAAGGGAAGAAGTAGAAGCATGGTTATCTGGCTGGGACTGAAACACCGTGGACGCTCTCTGTCTGTGAAACTCCGCATCACCAATGGCAGAAGAATCCATCTTTTTAATTAGCAATGCTGTTAACTTCCTGAAAAGTACCGCTTCCCATTTATGCATAGAAATGAGGAGAAAAAGAGCCCACGGAAGGGAGTTCAGAACCCGGCAGAGAGGATTAGAGGAACTGTTCAACCCAAATGATTGGCACTTATTACCAGTGGCAGCTGGGTTTGCTCAGCGCTTCCATCTACGTCACCTGAATCACTCACTTTGGTAAACATGATTTGAGATTTCTGCAGCACCTTTCAAGGATCGGAGAGAATTTTATAAGCACCAATTAATTAAGACTCACAGCCCTCTCATGTGAGACAGGCAAGTACTGTTATTCCTGATTTACAAACAGGATTTAAGGATTTTCCAAAGCATTGCTGGGGATGTAGTCAAGCGTTCTGCATAGACTTTAAAGAAAACAAACCCATTACTGCCCAACCAGCCGGGGCCTTTAGGAAGTGCCTTGGCCACTTATATGTATCTCGGTCACGAGTTAGAAAGCAGGGTGCAAAGTGAGAGTGCCCAGCTTTCCCATCAGCTCCTCCAGCTTCAGAACTGTCTCTACCCCTGGTGTGAGGGCAGAGGAGGAAATGGAACCTTCTTTCCATGGGAATTTCGAGATAATTCTTCATCTCAAACTTGATCAGAAAGTCAAAAATCAGGGATAAAATCGAAATGTTAAGATTCAGGCATCTTATAACAGAACAAAATGAACCAGTGTGTGATATGGAATTTTTAATTTTGAATCAATAGCAACCAAAAGCCATTTTATGTTGAAATGTCAACCCTAAACAAAATATTTTGTTACGTTTCTCCCAGCTTGAAAACCTCTTTTTTTTCTTTTTTTCTTTTTTCTCTCCTCTTTCTTTCTTTTTTTCTTTTTTCTCTCCTCTTTCTTTCTTTTTTCTTTTTTTCTTTCTTTCTTTCTTTCTTTCTTTCTTTCTTTCTTTCTTTCTTTCTTTCTTTCTTTCTTTCTTTCTTTCTTTCTTTCTTTCTTCTTTCTTTCTTTCTTTCTCTCTCTCTCTCTCTCTCTTTCTTTCTTTCTTTCTTTCTTTCTTTCTTTCTTTCTTTCTGTCAGAACTGACTTTTTTTCATTGCAAATTTCAGTTTAGGTGAAACCAAATTGTCTGATGTGAAAATATTTCCGTGAAAAATGTTAATGGGATCTGAAATTACCATGTTTTCTGTTAAGAGAAAGACATAAAACGCTGACTTTAAAACTCTGCTGAACTAAACAAAAAAGAGCTGGGAGTGCTGTGAACCAGGCTGAAGCACCAGTTGGGCAGGACAAGTAAATGGTCCTAAAAAGGAAGTTCTGACTGAAGCAGAAGTCTTTTCTGTATGAAGCTGTAGGTATCAGAAGAAATTGCCTTTTCTGAGGGAACTGAAAGAAGTAACTTTTCTTGTGCCCTGAAAAACAAGGTGTGACAAAGCATGTGCAGAGTAAATCCACTGGTTCCTCTTGATCTTGCAGCAATAGGTTGGCCTTGTGTTGTGAAGCACATGGGTTAAAACCTGTTATGTATCAATTATATCTGACTGGTCATGAGTGGAGGTCTGCAGGGGTCGGTACTGGGGCCTGTCCTGTTCGTATCTTCACTGATGTCCTGGATAAGGGCACTGAGTGCATCCACAGTGAGTCTGTAGATGGCATCAAGTTGGGAGGGAGTGTGGATCTGCCTGGGGGAAGGAAGGCGCTACAGAGGGATCTGGGCAGGCTGGATGGCTGGGCTGAAGCCAATGGGATGAGGTTCAACAAGGCCAAATGCCGGATCCTGCACTTTGGCCACAACAACCCCAGGCGACGCTACAGGACTGGGGCAGAGTGGCTGGAGGACTGTGGAAGAAATGGACCTGGAGGTGTTGGTTGATGCTAGGCTGAACGTGAGCCAGCAATGTGCCCAGGTGGCCAAGAATGGCATCCTGGCTTGCATCAGAAACAGAGTTGCCAGCAGGAGCAGAGAAGTAATTGACCCGTGTACTCAGCTCTGGTGAGACCTCAAGTACTGTGTTCAGTTTTGGGCCCCTCACTATAAGAAAGAAATTGATGCCCTGGAATGTGTCCAGAGAAGGGCAACGAAGCTGGTGAAGGAACTGTAGTGCAGGTCTTGTGGAGAGCAGTGAGGGAACTGGGATTGTTTGTTCGCAGGAGGCTCTCAGTGGAGACCTCATCTCTCTACAATTGCCTGAAAGGAGGTTGTGTTGAGATGGAGGTCAGTCTTTTGTCCCATGTAACTGGCAATAGGACAAGAGGGAATGGCCTCAGGTTGCAACAGGGGAGGTTCAAGTTGGATATCAGAAAAAATTTCTTCTCTGAAAGGGTCACGTTTTGGAACGGGCTGCCCAGTGAGGTGGTGCAGAGACCTTCGGCTCCTCAAGAAACATGCAGATGTTGTTCTGGGGGACATGGTTTAATGGGAATTATTGGTAACAGGTGGACCATTGGGCTGAGTGATCTTGGAGATCTTTTCCAACCTTGATGATTCTATGATTTATATACAACACAGATCTTACTCGATGGAATTTGGTAATAATCCAGTATTGCAGTTAATCTGTGATATATTCAGTATGGTAAACAGTAGTATGTGGCAGGAACTTTAATCACTCACTGCCCTGAAACATCTTTTTGCATAAATTTTAGCCACCATTGAGCTGCTTGTGTGTTTGTTGGGTTACACATTCCTTTTTATCTTCTGTGGTCTCTTCAACTCTCAATCATTTTCTGCAGATTTGGACCCTTTATCCTATGGCTCTCTAAGAAACACTGATTATTGTTGCACCTATTACGCAGTTCAGCCTCTCCCTGCTTCTGGAAACCTCTTTCTATGCGTATGCATTTTATGCTGAAACCTAAATTTCCTACAACTTAGTTTTTTCTAAGTACACCAGTAAATTCTGTTGCTTGGTTTTCCCTTGTCACGTTTTTGCAGACAGGAAAAACAAAATGTTGCTGGTTAGTGAAGCACAGTTTTTCTTTGCATGGTAAAGTTGTTCCATCTCTGTCAAACTGCACTCCTCTATGAAATTTATAATGCTGCTTTTACTTGTTGCTTCAGACAATCTTCTTGCTTCTCAACTAAGGCAGAATGCAATAACACAGAGTTATTTTTATATAACTTGGGATGCTCTTATCACACAAGCCACTGACTTTGTGTCCTTTCCCTATGTATGCTGGACACAAGACCAGAGATGGGAATTATTTGGCCCTTTTGAGTCCAGTTCCCACTGTTTTGCCCATAACTAGAGCAAAGTTCCCTTTGATAAGCTTCCTTTTAAAAACAACCATCTAAAATATAGTTAGGTTGTCTGCCTGTTGGTTATACAGTCTTTCTCTTCAACTCTTTTTGTTACTAGCTTAAACCCCATTTCTTCTGGTGTTTCCATGGATTTTCCCTCACAAGCATTTACCACAGTGCATTTAAAACCACATTTCTGTCTTCTTGACTTTTATTATTATCACAGAATCACCCAGGGATTCACACGATATCAAGAAGCCTCCAGGCTAGGAATAATCCTTTTCCTGAAAGGTTTGCAGTCTAAGTAGGCAGGGTGTAAGTGCCAACGAATTGAAGCAGAAGGTCAAATAAATCGTCTAACAGATCAATAGCAAATGTAAACAAATTCCTATTTGCATTTTCCCAACTTGCCCACCACAAACCACACGAACATGTATGGATATACATCATCTGTCAGTGGATATATATCTACTGTCTTGTCCATGCTACAGAACACATGCTTTGCCTTGCACACACTAAAATTGCCCTACCATTCCCAGGGACTACCTGGGTTTGATGCAGAGCTAAGGTTGGCTCTGCAGCTCAATGCCAGAAGTATGTGGTCAGCAGTGTCACCAAGAGACTCATGAGATGGTTTCATCAATATGGAGCCATCTCAGCTATCAAAATATCTTTGTGTCTCTTGTTTATGAAGAGACCTTCCTTTGGTGAAATAATGTATTTTTGCTGTTAGAAACAACTGAAATAAATAAAACAAATAAAATCATTTTTAAAAGAAGAAATCAAAGAAGCCAGTTTGCTTAGATGTCCTGAAAATTTCTGCACTTCCATACTTGCACATTCCTCCAATGGAGACGCTTAAATATAAAACTCATCAAGTGGAAATGCATGCAGTCAGGTAGAGACAAGCAATTTCCATTTGTCGCGCAGCATGCAGAGCCAGGTGCAGGCTGTGCGATCCGGCCGCTGGTCCCAGTCATCACCAGGGCTGCGTGCACCACATCCAGCTGCCACCCTTCCACCTGCACGGGGGGAGATTCCCTCTCCACCTCTCAGTAACAACTTCCCGGGTCTGAATCAAGGCAGTAGAAGTGGCAATGTACCTGAGTGCATGGACACGCATCCACTCTGCAGTACAGTGACAGCCCATCCTGCTTGGTGCAGCCTGCCTGGACCGAGGAGTTGCACTCAAGGAAATGCATGTCTCTTGAGCTTGTTCCTAGTCTTTGTTTCCCTTTTGATTGGCAAAGCAAGAAAAGCATGCAATTTTAGGCCTCTCCCCCATCAAAATGGCTGGCTCAACAGAAGGAATACGCATTCCTCTTCAGAGACACAAATCCTATCTCCTAGCATAGATCACAACAGATAACCCTGAAGAAGGCCTTTCTTTCTAAGCCTCTATTTTGTTTAATTAAGAATTTAATGTAATTTTTGCTTACTGCATGCTTGTCTTCAAGATAAAGAATTCAAAAGATTAATAAGTACATAGTTAACTATTTTATATGTTTATCTATATCTCCTGAGTGATAACAAGATTGTTTTGGCTTTGGTAAAAGCAAAAACAAAAACATATAACATAATTCATAAGTTCCTAAACTTTTATTTAACATAGGAAATGTAGAGGTGATCCACTACTGAGGAATTTTGAGTTCATCAGCCCTTACCGAAGCTGGTCTCATTCAGGGAAACTCCTTCTGCATGTAGTGGCAATGCTCAGTCATGGCCTGAAGCACTGATGGAGCACCTGATGGAAGGCAAGGCCAACCCAGGGGAGCTCAAGTGCATGCAGTGCAATGCTGTTGAGAACTGGAAGGAGTGGAGACAGGATGCACCCCTTCCCAGACCTCATTTAAGGATTGACAGTAGAGCTGGAGGCATCTCTTGATGGAGAACCCTGCCTACCTGAGGTTTTCCAAAGGTAAGCAGCTCTTTTCCTTTCTTTCTGCATCTGTGGCTGCTGCATTTGGACTCGTTCTCATTTGCTTTAGCCAAAGACTTTGCTACCCTGCTGTCACCATTCCATTATAGCATTACAACGGGCATAGGCTGCACAAGGACTGCGATTGTGAATGTGGTTTCTCAGTGAAAAATTTAGCAAGTATTACCCTGCTCTAATACAGTTTCATATTCATTTTCTACCAGTAAGAGAAAATCAAGAAATCACTTCAGAAGCACGAGAAAATACACAACGTAAATGGGTGGTTTCTTATGGGAAAGAGTGTTCCAATGGTGTCTGCTTAAATAGTGCTGTGATAACACTTTTTCTCCTTTCTTACATCACACCTCTCCCAAACTCCAAGCCATATGGTAGGCAGGAAATGTCATTAAAAAATGCACATAAGAAAATTATGAAGAATGCATAGCCGAACATCTGAGCTTCTCAGATTAAGTTTGAATTCTTTGTGTCAGCTCTGACTCAAGGGTATAAATCATGGCGTGGCCTTGCTCCTTTTTTCCAGAACACACAATATTACCAGGTCATTTTTCCTCTATAAATCTTGGGTGTACACATAGAATCTGGTGCTATATCACCAAGTCCAATCTTCTGGAGTAATTGATTTGAAAAGTATGAAAAGTATTTGCCATCCTTACTCAGATCACATATTATCCTATTCTGCAAGAAACCCCGAGAGGAATTTACAGGATTATTCAATGAGTAAGGTACTATTCATGGTGAGTAAAGGTGGCAGAATTAACTTGCTACTGATTATGAGCAGCTTTTCCTCACTTACGCTGCTGTAAATTTAAATTAACTCCACTCAATCAATGGCGAATAATTGATATAAAATCAGAGTGAGAGGAGAATTAGTCTATAAGTATGTCTAGAATGAATAAACAGCGAAAATTTGCTGGCGTGTGTAACTCCCCCTTGAAGCTTTGCTGCAAGGTTACTTTTATAACTGATTGTTTCATTCTCAGAAGTGCTGCACTGCTGCTCGGAAAGGAGATCTATACTGAGCTTCTGCATGCTGAAAACGCCCATGGTTTGCAAAATCCCACAGGTCCCACAGTGACTGAGCCAGCCCTTGGGCACAGCCTAGCAAGCAAGGACAGGCAGCTCTCCCGTGCGGTGCCCTGCTGTGCCCTGCTGGCTTGCAGCTGGTTTTGCACTGGAGGACACTGGGCTGACATAGGAGGGGAGTGATCGGAGCATTGCATCCCCTTCCTCACAACCAGTTCAGCAGATGCCCTGTAAGAGCAAACAGAGGCTCCTGCCTTCAGCTGGGGGGTGCCTGCTCCTTCCTGCCTCCCTGGAGCAAGGCCTTTCAGCTATGTTTGTAGTGCAGTTCCCACTGTGGGGTTCGGAAGTGGCCAATGCCTCTAATTACTAACACAAAGCTATTAGTATTTAATCAGCAGAGACCTCACAATCCCTTTCGGGTGGCATATTTTTAACGCTCATGACTGTATCGCCTGGATATCGTTTAATTTTAGCTCTGCTTATTAGATTCAGAGAATGAAAAAAACTGCCTTCCTCCCTCTGTGACGCTGACCCCATCCCCTGCTCTCACCTGAACTCTGGCCACAGCTTTTCCTGCCCCACTTTCCCCTCCCTTCCCTCCCCCAAGCAGTGGGTTGGAGGGGTGCCATCACCTCTGGAACTTGCAGATTAAAAGGCAAAAAATTGACAGTAAACTGCCAATGGCTCATTTACTGTTGATGGTGAGTCAATCAAAATCCTGCTTTCCCCCTGCTTCCTGGCTTTCCCATCTGTGTGAATTCATGACCCGATTTCTGATGTATTCCACGCTGTTACTTTTTTCCCCTCAGAGTTTAATTGCTTCTGTTTCACATTTGGGTGCTGAAAAGTTGACAGAAGCTGTACAATCCCCTCCAGCAACAGATCCTATTTATATTGCTGTAAACTATGTTTTGCAGTGATATGATTAGTAACAAAAGGGAGAAAATTAAACAGAAATGTGCGTCTCTTTGTATAAAACCCAGTTATCTGCCAAGTTTTACTCTGAGGGTCACCAGAAATGTTAGCACAGAGTAAGGAAGCCACCAAGTCTGCATGCATAGGGCATTCTGAGAGCAGTGATTTGCCTTACACCAGAGGCAGCATTTACCCAAACAGATGTCAGTCTCAGGACTGAGCATCCTCAGGCACAGTGAGCAGAGGAGGAGGGAGAGCAGGAGGAGGAAGGCTGGAATTTAGAGAAGAGATTGTGGCAGCAAGGTTGTTGTGCTGTGATTATCTAAGGATGTCAATAAGGCTAATATCTTTTAAAAGACCAATCATTATAGCTGGGGAAAAAAACAACAAGAAAAGCTTTTGGGCACATAAACCCATCTTGAATGACATTTCAACTCTCCTTCCATTTTCACGGGGTCTGAAATAGACCCATTTCTTCTTTGTCAGGAGCCCATGACATTTTGGTCGATATTTTTCTACCTCTTTTTGTCTTGAAAACACAGCTGAACTTTTATTTGCTGAAAACCACATATGCAGTAAATAAAAGTGGATACCTAAAGTTACCAAGTGTTTTATTTACCAAGAGATATTCTCGGTGCAGAAAATGCTTGATTACCATTTTGATATTATTTGCATTAGCGTTTTAATTTTTAAAAACTGAAATGATATAGAAACACTCGTAAGAACCTGAAAGCTCAGGAAATTTGGACCCAATGTTTTGCAGAGGGACTCTCTTTTCCAGTATGCCATTTTGAGTGGGAGACTCGAGGTTTGCTCGAGGTACTCTTGACCCACTCCGCTGCGGTACGATCACTGTGAGAGTGATTGTCAGAGCTTGACTTGGCCTCACCCATGGGCCAGCACTCATTGATCGATATTCTTAATCCTTATCAGGCTCTTTCAAAACTCTGGACTTTGCTGAGCTGCCTTACAGGACTGGAGCACGGGAAGGCTCTTGACATTGACTCAGTCCTCCAACCCTTCGGATGCCATTAGACTTTCCCCAATGGGTTGGGACTTCTGTGAGCAAAAGTTTTTTGCAGTCAGAAGTTTGTTTTGTTGTGCTGTAGAGCATTATGTGCAGCTGGATATCAGGCAGAGTGTCCTTATATCTAGAGACCTGCTGCTCAGAGTGGTAACAGACTTCAGCCCAAGTGAAGACACCTTCATTATGGCCAAGGCAGCCCAAAGCTCTGTAAGGTGGAAAACTCAGGACTCCAGGCAATGGTGAGCACTGAGGAGACAAGGTTTGGCTGGGAACACAGTCCAAGCAACTTCTAGTTCTAGTCTGAATGTACCAGAGGGATGCTATCAACTTCTCCTTACTAAGAAGCACCAGCTTAGAGATATGCTGGCAGATGAGCAGCAGAGTGGTCCTTCCCATCTTCCCTGAAGCTGCAACACATTAAATAATGAATACATTCCTTTACCTGCAGGCAACAAATGTTCCCTGTGGACCAACTAGAATGTAGCTCCCTGTCCTTTTCCCTCCCACAGTTAAAGTCAATCACTCCTCTTCCACCAAATCTCCGTACTGTACAGCACTGTACGGTACACACAGGAACTGTACAGCAGCTCCTCAGCTTGCAGCAATGGAATGGCTGTTTTCTCACTCTGACCAGTTTATTAAGAATGTTAAGAATAAACTGGTCAGAGTGAGAATCCCTCCTCGCTCCAGAATCCCTTCTCTAATAAACTGCAATGCTAAGCTAGTACATTGCCTAGTTCCTTCCAGCAGGCAGCTGTTCCCAGAGGAGAAGAAATAGATTTATCCTGCCACCCACGGCACAACCTGGCAGGAAGTTTGGATGCTGCTATCATTCCATCAGCCTTTTTTAGCACTCTCTTCTTGCAGGCACTTTCTGCTGTGTCACATTGTTTGTGCTCGATTGCGTGGCCATGCACACATCTGCATCTTGCTGTAACAGGCACACACGTGGAGATGCATAGGAGCTGCTGCATCTCATGATGGTGACACATGAGAGCTTATTTGTTCAGCCTAGAGCAGCTTTGCTCCTCCCTGTTTCAGCCACAATTACCTTAATATATGGAGGTATAATAGCAGTCTCCTCACTTCATTACCCAGTAACATTACACGTCTCTCCAACGTCCCGAATACTATTTCACTCGCAGATGTAAAGGTGGGCATTCTCATTTACCTCTGACAGATGGCATCTGAGCTATCTACGAAGGCACGTTTTTCCTGCAGGAAAGAAGCAAAGTTACCCACGTTGATCTGATCTGAGATGGATGGGATGGAAGTAGGAACGGGATGAAGTCTCATACTCTTTGGTAGAAAATCAGCACAGAGCAGCGTGACAGTGATTACTGCACCTGGTTTATGATTCAAAGAACTGGCAGTAGCAGTTCAACTACTAACAGAGATACCTATCCATTAAACTTATATTAAATGTTCTGCAAAGTCAGGTCCTGTATGAGGATGTGAGTCTGTCAGGACATTATCTGGTCTTCAGTTCCAGCAAAGCCTTCTGTTTTCAGACAAGAGGTTCTAGTTTCACTCCCTTCAGATGAACTGGCATGGGAGTGTCGCCACAAATGTGCCACAAGGAGCAGATCCCGGATGTGACTCCTGTGGCAATATGGTGCTGTAAAGCTTGGAAAGCTTGCAGCACTGTCACCTGAGGAACACCACCTCAAAGCATCCAGGCAGGACTTCAGCCTTCACCACTTTCAACCCAGCACCAGCTCTCTTGAGAAAAGGGTATTTAGTCCATCAGATTTTGTGACAAGACCGGTGGGAAGCGGATTGAAAACCAGCAATTCGGGCAGCTTATTGTTATAGTCCAGGAAATAAAAAAATCAGAGGTTTAGGGGATTTAGAAATGAAGAGTAGGAATGAAGGTCTAGGGCTGTCTTTTAAGAGCTTCAGAATTCCTCCCAGCCCCTTTTTAAAGGCAAACCCCTGCAGTTAAGGCAAAGGCAATCCAATGGCTGCTCATCCTATTGCACGGAGCTTCTTGCCCTTTGACAAGGGCATCTTTTGCAGCCTTCTCCAGAAAAGCCCCTTCTATAGAGACACAGGTGTGCTGGTGCAGCATTTCTGTCACCACATTACCTCTCTTTGCTCACGTATCCTGGTGCACGTTTACATGGACAGCACAATTTTGAGGAGGCGCTGCACTCACATCAAGTTGTCAAGAAGTGATGTTAACTTTCCAAAGGACTGCTGGCAGACTGGCAGCCTTTGGCATTTGTTAGCAATAGCTTTAGAAACCCGAATCCTTCAAAATCAAGGCTGAGTCCCTGGAAGCTCCTCACTCCATTGTACAGGAACTCCATTTGGGTTTAGTGCCCAGGCAGATGCACTAACTCTAGAATCAATAGCCTAATAGAGAGGATACCACAGCTTTGTCCAAGATTACCTCTATGGATTTGGGCAAATAACTTCATCCACTCTGCTCATATTTCTGGGTCCCTATGGAGATGTTACTTCACAGTATCATCACAAGGCTGTTTTAAAGGTAACATCCATGCATGGCTGGGATGTGCTCAGTTTACTATAACTGAGTTGCTGAGCACTGGCTGAGGACCCAGTGTACATTCTGTTAATTAATCCGATCCACTTTGTGTCAGTGCAAGGCTTCCCCATACAAGATGTTGGTTTTTTTTCAATCGTGTATGAAAAACCAAACAGACAGGTAGCCTTTAACCACCAAGCCTGGTGGGCAGGGGAAGCTGACTGCTCGCTGGTGGCATGGAGCACAAACAAGGACTGTCAGTTCTGCCACTTATTCACTGTTTGACTTGTGAACAAAGCATCTACTCTCCCCACACCTAATTTCATTAAAAACAAATCAAGAGGGTATGCCAAGGTTATTGTTTTTGTAATTACCCCAGAGTCCTTGCATGGAAGGCCTTTCAGAGAAGAGATTCTTTCAGAAAATAGTAATCCATCACTCAGTTGCCAAGAAATCACAGAACTGCAGGCTGAACCATGTACAAGCTTTGTCACTGAAGCATATTTCTGCTTTCATGTGACAAACACCTGAGCAAATCAGCTGTGGGAATAAATATAATCAAAGGTTATTAGTTAATAGGGACTACTCTCCCACAAACACTTGTATTCCGAAGCAGGCACATTCAAAAACACAGGTTGGACCGCAGAAGGAATTCAGCTAAACCAGAGTTTGTTTTCTCCTGCCTGCTGTGCAGTAACTTTCGGGTGGTAGGTGTTAGAAATCACACACCAGAACTTCCTGGCAAATCAGAGTTCCTTTTGTTGATGCGCATTTCTCCATCTCTGCTCGGAAGCAGTCATAGGTTTGGATGTGCTTAGATAGCATCACTCATATGGTAAGCACTGCTCAGCCCTCTGTCACATGGGGACCCATGTCACAAATGGGACCACGTGGGAAAAAAAAACCTCTTGAAAAAGGTGAATCTGCATCTTTTGGGTGATGTGTTTTGCACTATGGACCTTTGAAAAACTGCTCTGGTGAAGCAGGGGGGATTGTGAACTGCAGCATATGAGAGCTGACAAAGCTATCATCTTAGCCACAGCTAGGCAAGAGAAAGAACAACAGGTTCTGCTCCCTAAGAGAAGACACAGCCCCTGCCTCTTTCTTAGTATCTGTGCAACAGGAGTAAAGGCTGCTCCCCACACCAGCTAAGATGCTCAGGTGCTTACAAAGGAGAAACTTTATATGTTATTTCTGTCTGTCTGTCCCTAACTGTTCCTCAACGAGCCCCACAGCAGCAGTAAGCTTCACAGGGAAGGGTGGTTTCCTCCTTACTGCAGTCTTCAAAATGTTCATTTGCTAAATAGGCCCCTGAAGGAGAGCCCTCCAGGGAAAGCTTCTGTGTACTCACCAGCCCTTCTGTGGGGCTGGCTAAATGTTATCTGGTTGCTCAGTCCTTCAGGTTCTTCAGGTTGTCTACTCAGAGGCATATTACCAAGAGGTACCACACTTTAAATGCAGGTCAGAATGATTCCCACGTGGAAGAGAGAGAAGCATCCACATTGTCCTGTTGGTGGGGAACTGAACCCTGAACGTGGCAACAAGACAGGAGCCGTGCAAGTGGAGCCAGCTGGGAACATGGTGGTTCCAGATGGGAATGGCCTTTACCTTGTCCAACACAGCAGTGGGAATTGGAGTAGAAAATCCACAGTGCTGTGGACACTTCAGTTGGTGGTGATGTCCCTGATGTCCCTTCTTTCCCCAGGCCCCAGCAGCAATGACCCAGTGAGTCAACAGAGCGTAATGTCCCCCCTGCCCATGTAGTGCACTGTCACTATACCAAGTGGTCAGTGCAAGTGGGGAGGATGCAAGGTTAAAACTGTTAAATGGTTAAAACTTGGAGGTCAACTGCTTTGTCCTGTTAAACAGTAATGGCACTCTACCTGATATTGGGATGCATTCAACTATGAAAGCTGTGCCAAGTCCTTCAGGGTGTCAGACACTGCACAGAAAAATGCTGCAACCTTTACCCAGCACGCTTTCATTTGTTTCTGAGGTATAGTATCAGACATCTACGATCAAATCCAAGAAGAGCAAAGGGGCAGTTAAGTGCTGGAGTGCTATGAAGGCTGTGGGTAGATGTGAAATCTGGCTCGACATTTCTGAAGTAGTTGGAGGAACAGCAATGCACGATGCAACCTTGTTCTCCAATGCCTCCTACCAGCCTGTTGCTGATGCTGATGCTTCAGTGTCTAGAGGAAGTATGTGCTCACCTTTGGTTGTTACGCTGCGTGCTGTTTGTGCAAATGGGATTTTCCAAATTACTGCTGGAGTGGCAGGTCAAGAAGCACGGCAGCTCCTGCTTTTCTTACTGAAGCCCACAGGACTGCTCACAGGCCTCAAGTCAAATGCATGCTTACTTAGCTGAAGTCCCACCACAGCTGGAGACTGTGTCAGTGCTGAAGTCATCCCCCACCTCTGCATCTCAGGCTGAAACACTCTGTTGCCAGCAAATACAGCTTTTTTAGGAATTAACTCATCTAGCATCAAATGGATTTCATTATCTTTCCACAAAATGAGATGATGGTAGTGGGCAGAGATTCTAATGCCATTTACCAGCATTATTTTACACTCTTTGTGGAAATCTCCTTTCTCGTGCATTACAGTAAAGCAGAATTTGTCGGAACTGCAGAGAAGTTGGGGGCCTTGCTTTTGATTTCTGATCACAGCTCTACCATCCTCCACCAAGAAAATAGAAAATGATTAGTCATGTAGTGCTTATTGATTTAGTAGTCTTCATTTTAAAAATTATGTTTCCTAGGATTGTTCTTTTTTTATTATTATTACTGAAGCAAATTGTAGCACACTGAATTGGAAACTGGTTAACTCCTTCCTATCTCTGCTTTTATAGCTCATTTTCTCTCTGATTGAACAAAAGCCATAAAGTGAGAACTGTTTTCTCTAAACATAGGAAATAAAAGACAGGCTTCAAAAGAACGTGTCATGCTCAGATTGCTTGTGCTTCCTTCCTTCTCACCACCTGCTGTAATTCCTTCCCTTCTTTCCCAACTGTTTTATCGTAATCTTTCCATAAGAATATCTATTAACAGAATCATATAGTGGATAACTGCTGATAACCAGGTAATTTGGATAAATGGTCACATAAAAAGCATTTTCTATTCCTAAGACAAGGGTTTGGTTTGTCCTCTAGATCAGAGAGGCACTAGATAATAAGCCTTGCTCCCTCTGCTCTACAGGTAGCCTCCTGCTTTTCAAGGAGTACTGGGATTAAATACAATAGGAAGGTCCAGTCTGCCTTCCATGCACACATGATGATTTCCAGAGGTTCAGGAAAAGGGAAGAACACCACTGAAACAAGGGAGAGAATGTAAAGTTCTCTAGCCTAATTCTCACAAAAACAAAAACAAAAAAACCACCTGTGTGGGGGGATGATATGAAGAGAGTAAGGACCTCCTATGTCATGAAATCAATTTCCTCACATCACAAAATCCTTTAGCTACTACTTCTGAAATCTTTTTTCCCCCTTTTATGATCTCATAGAATTGTAGAATCACCCAGGTTGGAAAAGACCTCCCAGGTCATCCAGTCCAACCATCCACCTATCACCATTTTTTCCCCAGTAAACTACGTCCCTTAGTACAACATCTAAACATTTCTTGAACACCTCCAGCACAGGGTAACAGCCTGCTGCTGTGCCTCTAGGACTTCCTTCTTGAGGAGCAACCAGCCTTCCTGGACTCCTTTGCTCTTCAGGGCTGAATCCCAAGGACCCTCCCTACCAGTGTTCTGAATAATTCAAAGCCTGCCCTCCAGAAGCCCAGGGCAGCAGCTTTGTGAT
>NW_024884778.1:18874083-18930841 GCF_019232065.1 Centrocercus urophasianus | reverse complement strand
CCCCCCCCGCCCTCCTGACATCAAGAATAGAGAACTCTACCATCTGGTGGTCACTCTGTCCTAGACAGCTCCCAACCTCCACATCTCACAGCAGTCCTCCTCTGCTTGTGAACAGCAGCTCTAGTGGAGCACCTCCTTGGTAGGCTCTCTTACCAGCTGCATCAGAGGCTATCTTCCACACACTCTAGAAACCTCCAGGACTGCTGCTTCTGCACTGTACTGTATCTCCAGCTGTATCAGGAAAGTTGAAGTCCCCCATGAGAACAAATTCTTCCAGCTGCTCACAGAATGCCTCATTCATTTCTTCATCCTGGTTAGGTGGTCTATAACAGACCCCCACCAGGATGTCAGCTGTGTTGGCTTTCTCTCTGATCATTGCCCATAGGACTCAACCTTATCATTCTCAGCCCCGAGCTCTGCAACACACTCTTAGAAAGCCCCTATGCCCCTCCTTCCTTGCCTATCCCTTCTGAAGAGTTTATAGCCCTCCACTGCAACAATACAGCCATGAGAATTGTCCCACCGTGTCTCACTAATAGCAGCTAAGTCATAGTTTGCCTGTCACATGATGGCTTCCAGCTCGTCCTGCTGTTGTGCTGTTGCCCATGCTGCGTGCATTGGTGTAGACGCACTTCTGCTGAGCCATTGGCCTCTCCCCCAAACCCATCACTGCTCCCTCTAGCTCATCTAGCAAACCTCCTTTCATCCCTTCCCCCTTCATACCTAGTTTAAAGCCCTCTCAATGAGCCCTGCCAGCTCCTGGGCTAGGGATCCACTTTCCCTTTTGGGACAGACGAGACCCATCTGCAGCCATCAGGCCCGGTGCTGAATAAACCACCTCATGGTCAAAAGAACCAAAATTGCTGTGATTGTACCAGCCTCTCATCCATATATTTATGAGATGGATTTTCCTGGTCCTCTCAGTATCTCTTACTGCCACTGCAGGGGTAGAGGGATAGAGGGAAACACCGTCTGTACTCCTGCTCCATCAATTAACCACTCCAGTGCCCTGAAGTCCCTTTTGACAGCCCTCAGGCTTCTCTCAGCAATTTCATCACTGCCAGCACGAACTGTCAGTAATAGATAATAACCAGAGGGGTAAAGCAGGCCAGGAAGTTTTCTGGCAATGTCCCTGACTGGGCCCCAGGGAGGCAGCACGCTTCCTTACAGATAGGGTCTATCTGACATAAGGGACCCTCTGTTCCTCTCAGAAGGGAGCTGCCTACAACAGCCAGCCTTCTGTCCTTCTTGGCAGAGGTAGTCTTGAGGCTGGAGTCGACTGCCTTGCCCTAGGCAACATCACAGGTGCCAAGCTGGGTGCTGTGATGCAGAGGTGGACCTGTTTCCACTCCTCCTCATCTCTGTACTGGCCCTTTCTTCAAATATCAACAAGAATCACAACAAACAATTCATAACAATGGGATGACTAGTCTGGGCATTGTAGTGGTACAGTAGAACTCAGAAAAGCAAAACAAAAATAATCTTCATGGAATAAGTGTGTGCTCGGGGCACAAAAAGCAGTGGGAGGCACACACTCATTCACAGATCCGCAAGGCAAGAGGATGCAAGTGCCAATCTGCCTTGGACTGGAGTGGTAGCTGATGCTGCACACAAGAAAGGAACGCTCTCTCATAGAATGTCACATCACAATTCTGACACCGCAGAGGTGAACTAAGTTAGTTTAAGTGGAAAAGAGCTTCCAGGCAACTGTATAAGAGCAGAAAAATGGTTGTTTCGGTCAGAGAGGTGGGATTCTGAGAATCTTAGAGGTAAGCTCTTATGAACAGTGAAGTCTGGGAGAGGAAGATTAAGATTAAGGAAGGGTAAGGTTTTTTGTTGCGTTTGTGTGCTGAGCTTCCAATAAAACCATGCTCCAGGAGGGATGACAGAGAATAAACCAAGGGAATGGGTGTTGTGATCTTTCAGTGCACCATGCAGCAGACGAAACAGTCCACCAATAAGTATTAAATTGCAGTCATTGTCCTGGATATTTGTTCAAAGCTTTGCTAAGCTCTTTTCCTTCTCAGTCTTTGCCCAGTGACCTTCGTTTAGCCTCTTTAACAGGCATGGCTGGGACAGCCAGGCATATATCCCCTAACTGGTAAAGATAAATAGATTCATAGAATTGTTGGGTCTGAATTGCATCCACAGCATGTGTGCTCTAAAGATATACTCTTTAGCTCAGCTAGAAGTTATGGGCTTGAAACAGGAATTTCTGGGTGAAATTCTTTGGCCTATGGCATGCCACAAGCCAGACTCAGTGATGTAATAGACACTTCTGGCTTCAAAATCTAAGAATCCATGAAAAAAAAGCCATCTGTTTTATGCTTTGGTTTGTTTTTTTTTTTCTGCAAGCCTGTTATCTCTCCAGGCTATCTATACTCAGCTTTCAGCATCCTCAAGCTTAAAGAGTCCCAGTGATTACCATTCTGCCATTTTTGCACCTCCAAAACTTTTCAGGGAGGCCTCCTGAGACAGCAGAGAAACAAAGTCCAGCTGTCATTCCAGTTCACCAGTTAAACTACAGGCAGGCTGACTGCAGTGGTATCCGTCATCAGCACAGAACAACAGACAGAGCTGGGTCTTGAGAACAAGCTGGGAACTGGCGGCACTGCTCAGCAGAAATGGCATTGGAAATCTGGGAGGTCTTAATGGCAGTCTTCTCTTTAGCTTCTTCCATTTTCATTCCTATATTGTGCTTTCAATTAATCAGGCTGCTGGTTCACCAGCACCTCAATAATAAACCAGTTATCCATGCTCTGTGTCTTCTTCTCTATAACTTAAGATGGATTCTTATTCAAACTGGTGCCATTTCATTGCCTGCAGTGGGGCTACTTGGAATTGTCATCAATATGGGGAAGAATACAGGCCTCTTCGCATAGTCCCCATTTCACCCTCACAAACGCTCATTTGTTTTTAATTTTCAGGTTCTAATTTAATCAAGCCATAGTTTCCGCTACCTCTGAAATCAATATTTTCTCTGCCTTTTGACACTTTTTTTTAATTTTATTTTTACATGCGGTCTCCAAAAGGGTATAATTTACAGTTAATACCATGCAATCAAAGACAATGGCAGGATCCCTGCGAGCAGAGCAATCCTGGCTTCCTAATCACGGCCCTCATGCTCCACAGAAGAATTACAATCCTGCTCAAGGAACAGCAAATGCCTTTTCTCACGAGCACAGCTTAGTATTTTAAAGGAGGAAAATCTATGCCTCTCTTTGCTCGGAAGGATGTGGCTTCAAGTTGAACCACCCCTTGGGAAATAAGGAATAGGAAACGAAGATTCCCCATCTGGGAAACGCAGGATGGGTGCAACATAGACCATACTGAATTTCTATGTGTCCTTTACGTTCAGAAAAGGTACCTACAAGGTGCAAGGCCACTTCCAGCCCTGTTCTGTGGCTGCACTGAGGTTCTGCCTTGCTGGGAACTGATGCAGCAGGCTGAATTCACGGCTCTGTCTGCTGAGTAATTGCTATGCCCAGCAGAGTAATAATACCAAAGGGGCTTCCTGCTGCATTTCCACGCTCAGGAGATCACTGCTACGTAGCACCTCTGACTTAAAGGGAGCAAAAGCACTGCTCTAGGACCTAGATGAACAGAGCAACAAACTCCTGCTTTAAGATGTCCCTGAAACACACAGGTACGTGTGTGGGGCTCTTACTGACTATGCAGAGCTTTCAGTCTTGGTGAAAGGAATCTGGATTTGCCATGGCAGTGATGCATTTCTTTCTGGAATGTTCTCCCTTGAACTCTCTGTCATGCCCTGCTTGCTATGGCTTTGTTGGAGGACAATTACCTTCGCTAAATAAAAATGACCAGAACGTGTCAAGTGTCAAGTGAGAAGCAATAAGCAAAGCAGCTGGAAACTAAAGACTATAGAGAAAAAGGGCAGGACGTATTTCTTACTTTCTGCAAGCATAATGACATGTAATCTGCTGCTGCAGCAACAGTTATCCCACCAGCTGTGGAGAGTACCAAGGGTGATTCCTTCATAGGATGAGACCAAATGGTCTCCAAATGGTACTCCGGAGCAAAGCTTGGGGCTCTGCACAGGTCAGGCAGCCCTTACACATCTCACCAAATGATCAGCACGAAACTACGATCTGTCCCGCCTTGACAATGGCTGTCAGAACAACAAAGATGAGGGAGTTACTTTCCCTCGTCTTACTGTCCCCATTCCAAACTCCATCTCAAGAATTCCTTTCACCATGGACTTTTAACAACCAGGGAAATATAGCAATAGAAAGATCACTCAGCACGTGCCCTGTTTATTGCATGATTCCCTGGAGATTTGCTGCAGGCTGTCCAAGAAGAGCCGGTATCATGCACATGCAGAAGTCACATCAGAGAACATGAGAGGGATGTAAATAAATTGCAGGGAATCCAGTAAAGGTACAGCCTAAGTCAATGCAAAAAAATCAGAGCTACTGGCTTTGATCTGACTCCCAGGGAATGGAAGAATGTGTCTCTGAGAAGGGCAACCCAGGGAGAGAGGATAATGGTTAGTATATAGTGCATTCAGGAGGAACTGAAGGAGAACAAAGGCATGCCCAACAGTGTGTCCATGTGCTGCAGACAGGCAATTACTCTATAAATCACAGTTAAAGGAGACCTCTACTAGCCGGCACTAACCACAGTGCCTTGCCTTCTGCAAGGATCAGCCTCTGTGGTCGCAGGCAAAGACAGAGCACTGGTAAGGCAAAACCAACTATTCAGACAGACAGACAGACATCAGCACGTGTCCTCAGACCACAGGTCCCTGACCAGAGTCGCCTTGAAGGGACAAGTTCTGAAAGTGGCACAGATGAGATGATGGGATACCTGACCTGAAGGGGGTGGCCACAAGGACATGACGAGGAGCCTGGCTAAACCACTTATCATGATGGCTTCACTGCTGGGAACAGTCATGCACTATTAGTGCTGAAAGATTTTCCTGCCCTAACGGCTAGGATTTTAAGAATCTATTTAACTTTGATAGTCTATAGCCCATCACTGGGAGTCTGCTTAAAGATGTGATTGCTCTTCTTTGTATTGGAATTGCTGACAGATCCTTAACTATTATGGTGCTTACCAGCAGTAACCATTTAAATAGAAAGAAAGAGCAGAGCATAAATGACTTGTGCTGTTTGAATTTGATTTACCCAGCAGCAGAAAAAAAGTTCCACGTGCAGATCCTCCCTATGCTATCTAGCCCACGAGTCTGCCCTGCTCTTTGTATACCAGTACACTAAAGTTAGAAGCCACATTATCCTGGAGGAAGGACGCTGCACTGATGGGAATTCTGGGGCTGGTTGTTTTTTGAACTGCAATATGTGGCATTGTGATTCTGTCAGTGATTTAAATGCACTGATAGAGTTGGTGACAGCTTAAATGTCTCCAGCCCCCAGCCTTCCCTCACCCCTCCTCCCTGCTGCAGCTCTCTCTCCCAGGGATGGAAGGCTGACAAGTTCTGTGCAGGAACAAAGGAGAGTGGGAGAATAGGTGGAGAGACCGGTAATTGTTTAGGGTGGGGTTTTTCTAGCTTTGTTTTAAAATATGAGCATAAATGGAGATATTCCACCTTCTTTTCTTGTGGTTAAGCACAAGAATACTGTGAGGGGCTGACTGCCCCAACGTCTGTTACCCCTGCCCTCTGAAGGAGAAGACTGAAGAGAAGGGGAGGCTGCCAGGTCCCTCCTGAAGGCTGAAGGACAAAGTGGGCAGCTCCGAGTGGAGGAGACGAAAATGACCACTGTTTCTCTTCATATGTTTACAACGAAGGTTGTCATGTCACAAACACCAGAGGGGCAAAAAGACAAGTTAAGGATGGAAAAATGCAGACACCGTGTAGGACGGAGCCCCACTGGGAAATAAGGCATCACAGCATCTTGTTATCACTGCCATCCCTATTAATAACATCGCTGACTTCAGGTACAACCTCAGCAACTCCGGAATGGTCTGAAAATATTGAGTGATGGATGGAGCAGTACCACACCACTGATTTACATTTGTTAGAAGCAAACATCCACAACTCACTGAGAGTAAATATGTGATGCTGTCATCCCTAACTGGTGGGAATAAAAAATGTATTACCCTCCTCTTTATCATGTGCCCTGACTCTATTTACACTTTCTCTCTCTCATGCATGCTGATATAGATATAATGGAAATGGAAAGAGTAGGAAAAGCGTATCCATCAGAGAGAGGAGAAGTCAAGTGAAGCAGGGTGCATTTGTACTTTGAAGGAGCGGATTGTAGTTGTGCTTACTGTGGATATTCAGACCTCAGCGCTTCACGAGGTCAGTGTGGTCTCCTCCTAGCACCAGTCACACACTCAGCTTCTTTGCCTTAGACACACGCACTGTATGGAAATCAGATGCTTCTGCAAGACAGAGGAGGCCCATAAGCCACCCACTGAAAGCAGGGGCAGATTTCCAAAGCCCAGATTCAGCACATTCAATTTCACCCACTTAAATTCAGTGTCTGAAATAGAAACCTTACCATGCTAGGCTCCCTCTACGGTAAGCGCAGAAAGAAACACCACCAGAACATTCCATGACAGCCACTTGCTTTCTGTGGGCCTCACAAGGAACTTAGGGCAATGACATTTCCAGTTGAAGTGTCTTAAGTACTTAACATTGGGTAGGACAAATCTAGATCAGCATCCCCTGATCTCTACATACGGTTTGCCCTCTCCCCATCACCTCAGGCAGTTTCTCCCCTGTCGTTAGCCCACAGGATCCGAGCCCACTGCTCATTCACTGTGTATACAAGCAAGTTACTTAACCTCAGGAGCGGTTCTCCATAAGCATCCCAAAAGGCACATGACAGTTTTCCATCATGTTCCTTCTTTCCTAAAACACAGACAGGTTCTGAGGTAGGTTAGCTTGCTTGAAAGGGTCACTGCTGTCGAATAACTGTGTGGGGAAGAGTGGGTAGCTTACGGACTTGTGCTCTTGCTGTAGGGACAGCAAATGGTGGGAGGAAGCATCCCAAAGCTCAGCTGCATGCCTGCAGTGGCTGGGGACACTTGGCAGTAGCAGACCACATGAGGAAGCTCAAGAGTGGAGCACAGAGCTGCCACTGTGTTTCACTGCAGCACGGACAGGCCTGAGTTACACCCTGCTTCATGGAGCCACGGCTATGGGGCAAGAATAGCTGTGGAGAGGAAGATCTGCCTGACCACCTTAATGACAAGGCTGAAAGCACCGCCACTCCCAGCTGCTTGTTTCAAACGACAATGTTTTCATTAGCCCTAAGAAAGAATGGGAAGGAGGAGTGCTGTGTGAAGCCTGAGCAGGCCTTTGTGCCTGCTGCTGGGGGTGTGATCAACAACACCAGCTGGCGGCTCTTTGGTTAAGAAAAAAAATAATACAGTCCTGGGGAATGCAATGTGAACAAGAGCAAGCGGAGCACTCAGTGCAGGAAAAACAGCTGGCGAGGGACCCAGGCTGTCAAGGCACAAATTGCAGTCAAACCCAATTAGAATTTCCTCCTAATTCTCAGGAAGTTCTCTCCATCACTCCAGCTTCCCTCAGTGCTCCTTCGTGGCCTCCTACCATTCTGCTTTTGGTGTTGCAAAATTATACACCTTTGGCACTGAGATCTTTGGAGACATTCTGTCCCTCGCTCTGGAATGGGCTGAAGAGACATCAGCGGGCTCTGTCATGTGTTGCAAGCTTTCAAACTTGGTGCCTCATGCAAGTTTTGGAACTTAGGAACTTGTATCCTGAGAAACCAGCCCACAGAGCAGAGAACTGTGGGTGGTCCCTGTCCTGCAGACCTATCCTGCCACGGCAGCTGCAGGCTCCCAGCCAGCTCATTAATATACTTCACACATACACAGCTCCACCTGCCACCTCACGGGAACCTCTCGTGATCCAATGGAGCTCAGCTGACTTCAGCCAGCCCTGCCCTGAGCTTTCCTGCTTTTTGGTCCTGCACCCCACAGATGACGCAAATCTAGTTCTTTCTGCACAGCTCAGATGTTCTGCAAGTCTCTTTATGTTGATAAAAGTCAGTCCACTATGGCCAAACTCCGTGGTATGCTGTTTGCTGCACAGCCACACCAATGCACTTGCAGCGCATTTATGAGCAGAGAGGATGAGATTTTATTCTCCCTTTGGTTTGAGATACTAATTAAACTTATTTTGTACAGATATCGAGTGCATTCCAAGCTTTCTGTCATTCTCTCCTAAAGACCATTTTGTTTCTCGAGGCCAACAAGGTGAGACAGAAGCAGGCAGTAAGAAAAGATCATTAGCTTGGGAACGAACCCTGGCTCCGACACTGACCTACTCCATGACTTTGAGCATCTTACTTTGCCATGCGTGACAAATACCAATTAATTTGCTGCATACGCCACTAAGAAGTTGTTAGCATATAATGTGATGAGAAATGGAATGCAAGAACTTGGGAAAAATAAGCTGGGAGCTTGGACCTGGGCTGGAGTGCTTACGTGTAGCCATAGGAGTATATTTAACAGAGTGATAACTCAGACTTGGAAAGAAAAAAGGTGAGTTTAAAAATTTAAATCAAGAAATAATTGTGCAGCCTTTAGCTCTAGATAATGGTAGCGTGAGAAGAGGGATAATTAAATGATTGATATGATTTCAGAAAGAAAACACACTTTCCCTGGGCATGCACAAGGTTATCTGTGTCATTTAATTAACCTGCATGCAGGAGAGGAATTCTCTGCTGTTATCTCTTGATCCCAGTCCTGTGATGTCTGCTGGGGGTTATTTTTTGTTTTTGTTTTTAGAGCTAGGTTTTTTTTTCCTTCCGTAGGGATCAGTAAGAGCTGAAGAGATTGCCAAAGAATTGAAGACAAATATCTTCTGCAGGTTCTTTAGAACAGTGCTAAGTGGAGAATGTTTTGTACCAATGGTTTTAAGCGGGGTGCGCTGGTGAGGCTGCTGCCTTGGTCTCTTTCCTGCAATGGGGAAGCAATGTTTTGCTATTTCAGCATTGCAGCGCACATTCCTTCCAATCTCCATGATACAGGTGAGCATAATCCCTTCTCCTGCCTCACTGCAGTGCTTCAGCCATTGTTACACTTGTACTTTTCTGGATATCTCCGAGTTTTGCATTACTCTTCCATCTCCATGGTTCCAGACCTCTCCTATTTACTCTTTACTTCTCTTCCTACAGCCCTTCCTGGTGCCATCCCTGAAGAGTGATCTGATCTTCCCTCTGGAAACGAGCTCCGCTCCTTCCTGCAGGTTGCACATCTCTTCCTGTTGCCCTTCTGTCTGTCTTTTATCTTTTTCCAGACTCCCAATATTTAGACAGCTCTCCCTGTTTGCAGGAGTCTCTGAGAAGAGAAGTGGCCAAGCAGGGAGCTGAAGAAAGGACTCTAACATGCAGGCTCAGGACACTGGCCAAGGCAGCAGCCTTCCAGTGAGGTGCATCAGAATTCTGAATAATCCCAGCCAAGTCACCACAGCTTCCTTGCTGCCAGCCTCAGCACCGTTCCCACCGGGCACCTCAGCCATGAAGACTCAGCTCTCTTCTGTCTCCTCTGTGCATCCTTTCTGCTGTAGGGTGACACAGAGTGATAGAAACCCGCCCCAGTAGGGTCAGCTCTATCCAAAATTCCCACCAGCCTATATTTAAATATAGAGGAGACAGGGAGCTCAGGAGAGCTGCAAGAATGGAAGCCTCTGCTCTATCCTTGCTTGCAAATTCAGTCTTTCTAAAGCACATCTCAAGCTGTGCATGCTACAAGTCTGCACTTCTACTGAAGATGTCAAGTAGCAATATAAATCATGAGAGCAATGAGTCTATATATAGTACACAGGCATGTATGGGGGAAACAGAGTAAAAGAAAGAAAGAAGATAGATAGATGTGTGCTGTAGAAATGTTTCTCAGAAGCCTTTGACGGTGCTCTTCTGTCCTTGTCAAGAAAAACAAGAAAAAGTCTGAAAGCTCATATATAAAATACTCCATCCTCAGCTTAAAACTCATCTCTGTATCTTTCAATTAGGTCTCTACATACAAGACTCAAAGGCATGGTTTATTTTTGTATCAGCTGACATTGATGTGTCAGCCACTGAAGCAAGCCACAGAAACCAAAGGTTACTTTGGCAAAGCCTCATCACACTGAAGGGAGCTGGAGATAGATTCAAAGAAATGATCTTCATAAGCTGGTCCGAATATCAAGGCAGTTCTGGACTTAGAAGTGGCATGGAACAGGCTTGTTCAGCTCATGTTGAGAATTCATTTTCTTTTTTTTTTTTTTAAGATTTTGTGATGTCAAAGCTTGTTGATAACTGCTTTACGCCAATAGAGCAACATTAATGCAGTTCTGCTGGACCTGGCCACTAAGGCTTTGAAGAATGTCAGTATTAGAAGCAATACTCAACATCAGAAAAATAGATGTGATGCTATATGGTACAGATTCATTCTGGGAGCTCTTCCCTTGGTCATCAAATGACTGCTTTTAGTGACAAATTTAAATCAGGTTACTGTGCTGGTTATCATCATCACCTGGCTGCAGCCACCCTACCTTAACACATTGTGCTGAAAGCTGCACTGGCTCAGAAGCTGATTCACAAACAAATCAAGCACACATGCCTTGTAGGCAGCAGTGTCAGAAGAATGGAGGAAAGCCTAAGGAGATAACCACTTAGAATTGTCTGATCTTAATCTAGCAACACAATTCTGTCACAGCCCTCAGGAAAACTTCCTTTCTGACTGCCTTCAGGCCTGGGACAACCTCCCATACACCATAAGACAGCTGTGATACCACAGAACTATAGAATGGCTCAGGTTGGAAGGGGACCTTAGAGATCATCTGCTTCCAACCCCCTGCCATAGGCTGGGTGGCAAGATCTGGAAAGAACTTGCATGTGCAGTTTGCTGAGCAGTTTTTACTGAAGACCGGGCGGCCCTGGTGTACTGGATTTTGTGTCTACAACAAGACTGGGCTTTTCTCTAGAAAGGCATAACCTTAATGGCTGAATAATGGAAGGGAAGCAGCTGCACAGTGGTTTTTGCGAGAGCACACAGCAAGCCAGTAGCAGAGATGGAGTTAAAATTCAAGCCTCCTAAGTGCGAGTTCTATCCGTCAGAACACACTGCCCGTAATCTAAGTGTAGTGCAAACATCCAGTTGATAAGCTTTTTACAACAGCGATGACAAAGTGGAAAAAATAATCTCCTGGATATTCTGCTTTGCGGCTGGGAGAGGATTCTGTTGTAGTTTTGTTTTTTTAACCAGAAAGATTAGGCTGCCTCCTCTGGAATAAGAAAATAGAAAAAGAGGGCAAATCGTGCAGTCTGTCCACATATCAGACACTGCATTTGACCTCCCTGCCTCTTTCTTGGGCCTATGAGAACCACAGGATGCACGTGGGGTGTGTGACAAGAGGCAGGCATGGGTGGGTACATGGTGATGTGGACTCATTACAACTTAGTGCTGCAGCTCAGGCTCCCGATGGAGAACAGAGTGAGCCCAACAGACAGCCATTCTGCTGAAGCAGTCCCAGTATGAATTTGACAGAGAAGTCCTACGGGGCTATAGAAGAAAGGTCACTGTGGAGCCTTCCCCCATCCTGGAAATCCTGCCAGGAGATTGGTGGATACCTCTTCCCTTTCCACTCTGAAAGCATGAAATGACAGACCAAGGTCAAGTATTTTGCAGAGCGAAATGAGCTCGTGGGATTGTTTTGGAAATTCACCCAAGAACACAATTTGTGAACATTCTAGGGGTGACATCTGCAGATAAAATCATTATCTGCCCTGAAGAACAGCAGTCAAGACGAGGATTTTCAAGGAAGTGTATATAAGCTACATGGGCACATTTCACTGCCGTGAGATCCTGGTTTCCAGTCCACATGTTCCCAAGGGCTATTTATTCTTTTTAAAAGAACAGTTAGTCAAAACTGGGAGCCTGCAGAACAGGGGAAAATGAGAGATACAATCATATCTCTCTCTTCTGCAATTGCTTGAAGTCACGGGGATAAACAAAGTCCTGAACACTGAAGGACAGGAGGACCCAGAAAAACAGGGCTGCAAGAAGTCTTCACCCCGAGCCTCAGCTGAGATGAGGGATTACAGCAGGGGGGGTTGGAAAGCAGAGCGCCATTCAAGTGTGCACCGCAAAATCAGCGCAATGCCCGATCCTCTCTCCTGTTTGAGACTTGGGTGAAAAGCTTGAGCTCTATGGCAAGTCACAGACTTGCCATCAAGCAGCAGACCCACAGAGGCAGTGTGCTGCAAGTGTGAGGAAATGCAGGTTTGATGGCAGCAGCATCACGACGAGGCCAAGCGAATCGCACACACACCGTGTTCCACTTGCCTTCGTTCGGCACAGAGCTTTAAAGAGACAACAGACAGGTGGGTTCAGCCTAAGGATCCTCAGTGGAATGAGTGCATCACAAACTCCTGGAGGAGCCTGGTGCAGGCTGAGGCGCTCAGCATAGAAATAAAACAACCAGGCACGGCGTCTAGCTGCTTCACAGTGCGTCTCTGAGTCACCGAGATGCTGAAGCAAGGGAAAGGGGAAACAGCAAAATATTTTGCTCAAACGTGGAGATGAAGAGGTAGTAAACATGTCTCAGCTCTGTTTCAGCTTCTTCTGCTCCATTCTCTGGCTTGCCTGTGACACACATCTCTGTGCCACTGGCAAGCTGAGGGAGGCTGCGACCACCCCCCACCGCCAGCACTTACTCACTGAGGCTTGCAGAGTCAGCAGCACTAAGCAAGCAGCTAGAGAAGAACATGTGACACTGAAATGAAAGTTAATTTGCTGCAATGTGATATTTTACCAGTAGAAAATAACAGAGCAAGGCCCCAGCTTTGGGACTATTACCCACAGCCCCCTGCGCGTGACAGCCGTGACAAAGTGTCAGCTTCCATGGGCTGTATGAAAGTGACACTTGCTGTGCTAAATGCTGATTAGAATTAAAATGGAAACGACATCCTGTGTGCATTACTCTGCCATTAATCTTGATGCCCTGCGTTCCACATTGACAGTGGGCTCCTGCGGGGGGGAGTCTGAAGGGACACGGGGTGGTGGGGGGTTTTCTACACTTATTATAGACAGAAATGTGTTCCTAAGCACAAATGTAACACAGTGAATTACAAGGCTCTTACTATCTCAGGGAGAAGACTAGATCTTTGTACTGCCACTCATGGGACACTGAGAGCCTTCACAAAGCACTTCCACGGCCGTGTGTGTGTGCAGGACATTTTTATGGAAACTCGATGTGACGTTATCGTGAGTTTATTCAAATATTTGATGTGGGTGCCTGCAAATCATGTACCTACCTTACGCTGCTACTGGCTGTACCGTAATTGTTTGCACAAGTGATGTTCACAAACACGGCACGGTTAATTAGAATCTGAGACTTGAGAGAGATGTGATCCTTCCTAACTTCAGTGGAGTGGCTGACAGGAGTTCATCTTCAGAAGGTACGCATTAAATAGAGCGTTGTTCCAAGCCCTGACTCACGTTAAGCATCTTTGGGTGCCTGGGGAATGCAACGCCAATGACGTGAGCCTTTTTGACAGTGCACAACCACTGACTTAAAGCTAAGCCCCAAGAGCAAGCCAAGGGCAGATCCTCTCTTCTCTGGTCTGCTTCCTTGCTGAACGCTGTTGAAAGTCCCTTTCCTGTGACAATATCATAAAAAATATCGTCTGCAGAGGGACAAATATTTTAAAAGCTTAGCAATTCTTTAGTGAGGAGGTTATCTGTCATCCACTGCTAAACCGGAGTATCTAGAACTCATTCTGACTTAGACTAAAGTCTTTCCCTGATCTGTCTTGGAAAGTCAAATATCCTTTATCTTCCTGCAGAACCACAGTCCAGAATGAGAACTGGAAAACACTGAAGCTATTTCTAATTTTCCTGAAATCGCCCTATCTTCCAGTCTTACACTGCTGACAAAATCTTACTCTTCAAAAACAAAGAAAAAAAAAACAACCAAGAAACCCACAGCAAGGGCTTAAACAAAGACCAAATCCAGCCATTCTTTCTTCCTTTCCCCACCACAAGTGTTGCTTATGCAGCAAAAGGCAACAACAAACCTGATGCACTGCTGTTGCATGAAGGAGAACTACAGCTGCAGAGTGCAGAGCTGTGCCCTCACAGCTGCGCAGGAAGGCAGTGCAGAACTTTGCAATCCCGTAAGCAGAATGCAGGTGGGAGGGCTCCACCAGCCCTGAGGTGCTGTCTCATGCCCTGGTAGCTCTGCTGCACTCCATCAGGACTCGCTGAGGTGGTTGTGGTAACCACAGCACATCAGATTTAGGAATATATTCGGACCATGCTCCGCTGTGCCCATTCCTGTACATGCAGATGGTTTAGGTGCTTAGGTAGAAACTTGCCAAATCATGGCTGAATTCAGGAATTAATGTACAAAATCATCAGAGAAAGCTGTATTAAAACTTCCAGGACCTGCCTCAGCTCAGCCTTATGCCCCTGGTCTCTCTTCCATCCATAGAAATATTCCCACCCCGACTGCAGGCATGATGGATGGCTCCCCACTCCCTTATCTTATTCCTACAACAATAAGACATAACGTGGGGCTTCGAGGGGAGGGAAGAAGATGCCTGTAGTGCCTGTAAAGTTGAAGATAATGTTTAAGCTTTGTTACACCGACGAGGCTGCATTAAGCCTCCACGACCTTGAGTGAGAGCTGCAGCTTGGGTTCCTCTACTAAAGACTTTAATAAAGTGAAAAATTGTTTCAATACAAAATGTGATATTGGGACATTGTTCGTGAATATATTGAGCTTAAGTCAAATATTCTGTGTCCTCAAATCCGACTGATTAATAATTAGAACCACAAATTCTGTCTTTACTCTAATGTGTTTAGGAAAACTGATGGATTTAATTTTTTTATCAGCCGAAAGTAAGAAAATGTAATCTTTCTTAAAGTATCTAATACAACAATGCAGAATAATTAGTTTCTATGAAAACAGGCATAATAGGACAGAATAATAAATTACTTTCTGTTTTGTATCTGTCTGATGGAGGAGAGATTTACTATACTGTATAGCACATGATGTTGCAGGCAAGAGAAGAAATCTATAAGGGGGTAAGGTATTTCCATCTGTGTATTATAAAGCAGTGTTTCATCTTGTGACAAAGCTTCAGAGATAGGTCCAATTATCACACAAAAACCAGCCCCCTCTTTGGGTTACAAGTTGCCAAAATACGTTGGCCTCTAAAGCTCTGATTCTGTGCCTTCCATGGCAGCACTCCCATCCGTGTCAATAGACCCGTGCATGTAATGGCATTATACTTCTCCCTTTTCTTTCAAGTCACCAACAGATGTCTTAGAAACGCTAATGAACGGCGAGGGGCTGTTATGTGCCTCTCTCACTTGGGCAGCGTTAATCCCTATTTTCACCAGGATAAGCCAAGGCACAGCAAGACACGTTGTCATGGCCCCGGCCTGAGCTTGGATCAGAAATGAGCTCACTGCCAACAGACTGAACCCAAAGCCCTTTTAATCGAATTTCAAGTAATGACTTTGGATCTCAGGAGGAAGTGGGATTCTCCAAGTGCTACAGCTTGTTTTACTTGTTCTAAGTTGCAGCTTTACTCACTTTTCTTCAGCTCCTTTCTATGGAAAGAACAGGAATGAAAACCAGAGTGAAAATGGAGGTTGATTTCCTGACTCTTCTCCAGGTACATTCATGAAGTGTCCAAAACAGGTTTATTGCTGGGCATTATCATCCTGCACTCACTCACTGCCTGCTGCTAGCAGAAAATCTCTGCTGGTTCCATTTGCACGTGGCTTCAAGGGCATAATCTAGTCTGACTCCTTTTACTGCAGGAGAGTCATTCCTGATCTACTTTGCCAAATCACACCAGAATCTGTCCCTCTTGGTTTAATCAATACTTGCACAAAGACCATTTTTTAGATCCTGGCTTCTGCTCCTCTTCTTTGGAATTCTTCTGAGACCAATAGATGGTGGAAAACACAAGAAATTGCAGAAGTGCCTGTGGTTGGGTCCTGTTGGAAGGCAATGCATAGAGCTCGTGACCTGAAGTACAGTCAGATGAAGGGACCAACCTGTTACATTCAAAGGTGCTTCTTCCCTTTGCCAATCTGACTCAATTCACATTAAAAGTCCAAGGGTATGTGCTATTCTTGCTGACTTCTCATGAGCATAGGTCAAGGTACATTTAATTTTTGCTGGGTGATTGTAGATGATCTCCAGTTCCTTCTGCTTATAGCATGGCATAAGCAAGTCCTTCCTTCTCCTCAGGTCTCAGCGCACTGCATTCAGTCAGTAGTGATGCTCAGGAAGCTCTAAAACCAAAGAACAACAGTGGCTGTACATCCTTGCCTTCAGACCACAGCACTTCTGCAGATTTTATTTAGAAACAATATGCAAACATGAAAAACATTACCTAGAACTGATATGATGCTGTAGTGGAACACGACATCTGTTCTGCAGTACACTGGAGAAAGACAGAAGAGTTTAGGAATAGAAAGAAGAAGAAATGAGCCACCAGATCAAGACCACAGTATGAATCTAAGTAGGCAGATATAAATATTCAGAGCATACCCATGTATACACTGATATGAGGATGATTACAGATGATTTATTTCTTAGCTGTAAGACATCTACCCAGTAATAGATCACCCTCTACAGATCTGATTTGGCTTCTCTTCAGTACAACACAGAATCACTCTGGCATATGACTGATCCTACCTTATGACCTCCAGTTATCCCATCTTATCCAAGTTATCTTTGCATGCTCCAGACCATTTTCCAGGTCATCTGGGATTTACAGTTGAAAGGGATGCAGTCGCTGTAGGCAGCACTAGTAATCAACATCAACAGTCAAATGTTACCCCTGCAAATAACCAGCACAGTGATGTCACCATGAGACCTATGCCAAAAAAGCTATCAGTTGCTTTGGAATGCCACAAAGAGAAAACAGAACGGGAACTTTCTATCATCCATTACCACCTAAGAGCAAATACCAGCACCAGGTTAGGATACAATATCCCCCCATATTGGATAAAACTGAATGATGAGCTGTGTGCCAAGAGGTGCTGTACAGCCTGGACCCCAAGCTTCTGCAGCTGCAGGAGAGAGCTTCATTTGTAACGCCGCTCCACCGTTCATGGGATACAGAGTCTTCAGAGCTTTCAAGTGTCCAAGAGCACAGAGATTTACTTGTAACCTGCGTTATGGCGTTAAAAGGTCCAGCATGAAATGCTTTCGTTGGGATAGATTTTGTCACAATGTTTCCTTCACTGCCAATGACTCTCAGCTTGCTTTTTCTTTCTGACTCCCAATGGGCAGCTCTTCTGGCCCAGTCTTGGATGTGATTACCCTTTGTGCTGTCCCCAGATCTCGGTAACCATCCTCAAGTTGTCACAACCAGCGTCACAGGAAAATGGCCACGTGACATGTATGACAACTCACATCTACATGGCGCAAGAGCAGAATTATGCAGTGATGTGTCAGAGGAGTCATATTCCTGTATCATCCAGAACATAAAAACTGACATCTCTTTGGCAGCCAAAGGAAATGATACATTGCAGACATGCAGGCTGCGGGACTGCCAGGCTTGTAAGGGTGGCTTTACTCAGCATCTGGTTAAACCAACGGACAGACCTGCACAGACTGCAGGATTTCAGCAGTCAGCGTGCTTAACACCCTGCTGGGGTCATCATTGTCCACGTGGCAAGGAATGGCTGCACTTGGACATCTCACTCACACTTTGCCCTTCCCATAATGCAGCTTCTAATATAAGGAAGATCTCAGACAATGGCAGTTTCAAACCTGAGCATGTAGTTGTACCAAGGAAGTGAAACACCAAGTTGCAAGTGGTAAACAGTGGGAAGACAATACCAGGCTGGGCACCGGGAGCCCGAATTAAGTTCTCAGCTCACCCACAGATTTACTGAGTGATGCTGGGGGAGACATTTAGTTCCCGTATACATCAGCTGCTCATCTGCAAACTGAGGATGAATAATCATTTCTTTGCCCTTGCTTTCTGTTTAAAGTGTAAGCCCCCAGAGGCTGAGGCTTCCACTTATTGTTGACAACTCTACCGCAGACATGAAATCTTTCTCTGAATTGCAGAGAACTGTATTGTAAGTGCAGAATATCCTATCTTTTGTAAACAATCTAGCTTGGGCCCAGAATTGCCACATGCACTGAGCACAGCTCAACAAGCTCTCGTGGACCCAGCCATAGGCTCAGTAGCTGAGGCACAGCTTTGTATTAAGACATTTCAGCAGCAGATTGTTCCTGTATCTTTGCATAGAGCTTTGCATGGCTAAATGGAACCCCCTTGATACAGATGCACTTGAGAGCACGGTGGAGCAATGCTGGTGCCAGCTCTGTGAAAGCCAGCTAATATCTGGAAACAAAAGTATTATTTAAGGATTTTCAGATGTCTGGAGTGTTCCAGCCCTCTCTCTCTCCTCACAACACAGATGTGATCCCATCTACACAGACTGTTAGCCCTGATCCCAACCAGGATACCCAGGATATGTCAAAGTTTGGCAGTGTGAAGTCAGACATCAGCCACATGCCCTGTTCTCACCCCCCTTCTCTCTCCAGCAGACTCCTTTCCAGACCCCTCTCTTTAAGCAGGAGTTGGGAACGATGTTCAAGAAAGATGTGTTTGCTAAGGACCATGGTGGAGAAAGGAGCCCTGTCTGCACAGAGGGTCCAAGAAGATTGGGCCCACTCACTTCATTACGATGGGCTGCATGAAAAGAAAGGAACCGAAGCTTGAAACACATCTTGTGTGAGTACAGGGTTGATCATAAGCATCAAGCCCTCTTTATTCCTCTGCCATGGGAGATGCAAGAACAAAGAAATGGCTTCTGTGGGTGGGCTTAATTTTTTAACAAGTTACCATGTGGTTCTTGCTCCAAATTTTGGGTGTTTATCTTTGTGATGTCTATTGCAAGCACTGTAATTTTCTAGCAGCCAGGTACATTGGAGGCAAAAGCACTAATAATGTGACATCATTATTTTTGTTCCATAGCAACACCCCCTCTACACCCTTTACACAACAGATTATAAGTCTGTAAAACTCTGCATTTTACAGTGCTATAAAACTCCTCCAGCTGTTATAAATATATCGTTTTAACCACCCGCATTTAAAAATGAAACAAAAATACCACTGAAAAGTTCAGTGCTTTTTTTTCTCCGCATTCAATCGCATTAACTTTTTCCCTGCTGGCCTCCTGGGCCCACCGCTGGGCTGGCAGACTTCCATGGAAAGCAGGGGAACATTCGGGATGCACACAGGCCGTGTGTTGGTACAAAAACATCTATTTTGCCATGAGAGATGTCCAGTGGCGGTGAACTTTTACTAAAAGGATGCATCTGGCCTCTTGCCTACACGGCAGGTGCAAACTGGTTGGATCCAGGGCCGTTGGCCAAGGATCTGTGAGGACTGAATCCATCTGAGTGCTGTAAGGTGGGATGCTGTTGTTGCTGGTGTCACTGCAGCC
The DNA here is from genome assembly GCF_019232065.1 of Centrocercus urophasianus. Classification (NCBI taxonomy): domain Eukaryota; kingdom Metazoa; phylum Chordata; class Aves; order Galliformes; family Phasianidae; genus Centrocercus; species Centrocercus urophasianus. Next base: position 18,911,407 of record NW_024884778.1, on the reverse strand, counting down.
TAATTGCAGGTGTAAGGACTGGTGCTGTGACAACTGGCTATGACTCCACCTCAACGCCCAATTAAACTTCTCATCGATGCATTTTGTCCCATTGGGGATATTTCCTTTAGTCAGCTATTTGGGCAGCAGGAAGCGGGCAAGTCTCCACTGAAGCAGGAGGTAAGGGCTGGGGAAGGGGGAGAAGCTCTGCACTGCCAGGCCGGGGGGTTGAAACTAGATGATCTTTGAAGTCCTTTTCAACCCAGGCCATTCTGTAATTTGGGAGAGCTTGCCCTGGGACAGAGCTGTTGCTTGGCAGTCCCCATGTTTCCAGTGAAGCCTGTATCAAAAGGGTTCTGCATTTCTATTTTGGATACATTGGTTCAAGCAGTGTCTATGAAATAGCAAATTAGATCTGCTCTATGTGAAAGCACTGAAAGTTTTGCTACCAGCTTGAATTTGGTATAGATACTTCAACTCCAAAAGACATCCATGGATTCTCTTTCCTGAGCCAAAAAAGAGGAGCATCTCACCCCAATCTTGCGCATTCAGTGGAAACAGATGCTAACTGCAGTTCTCAGTCACCAGCGTCTCCCATACCGACGAAAACACAGAGGAAAATACAATCCCTGTTGTTGCTTGTGCTGAAACTGAAACACTGCAGAGCAGGAATTGTCTCAATTTGCACAGTGATGAGTGTAAGAAAAGCCTTGACCTCAGCTTTGACTTGAAGGTGCTGTTAGAACATAAATAAAACCTGTATTAAGTAATTGCAGGTGAGTTCTGTCTGTCACTTCAGGCACGCTCTAAGCTTAGAGCCTTACTTTGCTGGACTGCACTCTTCACAGGCACTGGTAAGGCTTCTGATTTCTTCCTTTTAATGCACACTATTCTTATTAATATTTTTCTTGCCAGTGCTTGAAGCCATCATGACAGTGTATTGGGCAATGACAGGATAATTGTTTGTTTTATTGATTATAAATCATTCTGCATCTCTCTGTGATTTATGGCATTTAAAATACTTTCTCCTTTCCTCTCATTCTCCTGCCGAGAGGGCAGCTAAGCAGATTAAAAACCCACTGGCTCTGAACAATCCAATTAGCGATGACAAAAAAAGAGTTTGTAAACAAACGCATTTTTACGCCGCTTCTTTGATGGTTCCCTACTCGTACCTTCGAGCTGCAAAGAGAGTCAAAACAATATCATGTGGCAGAGAGTGCAAGAAGAGGGAGGGAGAGGAAGGAAGGGATGCTGCTGTTCAAACTCTGCAGTCAAAATGATGTGCTGCCATACCAGGATGCCAATGTTACATCACTGAGGTGGAGCAACAGGCAGCTGCACTCGCTGGTGTCCGGCCTGCAGTCTACCAGCAGGCTGCAATGCTCTGCCATAGGCAGTGTTCTTCCATAGATTCAGCTGAGCAGCTGATGGAGGCATAGCTCATTGTTGCAGCAGCCCACTGTGACACAGCCTCTTCGTCCCACGGTGGGGAGAAGGCTCAGGCTATACATTACAATTGCAGTTTTATCCAGCCATTAATTTTCTGCCTGCTGTACTGAGATCCCTTTATTTGTGCATGCAGTTAATGTTCTAGATGCTTTCCCTGCCGTTTACCCAAAGGGTACTTTATTCAACCACCAAATAACCCCTTCAACTTCCTACTTACACATTTTTACCCCACTCCTCCAGAAAAAGCGTCAGGTACCATTATAAAGACAGCACAGTATTGACACCAAGGATTTTCATGCCTTTATACCTGAAATTACGGCAATTTTCTCTGTAGAATCAGGATTTTCAGAGGCAGGATGTAAGTAGATGTCAGCATGTCATCAGCACCCTGCTATTCACACACTGTTAAATTACATGAGGTGTCCCAGTGGAATGAGAAAGGGATCACAGTACAATAGGCATACAATCATGGGAATAGGTGGCTCTTGCCTGATCCTACTTGGGAATACCTAAAGAAATAGGAATTGGCTCATTTGCATTCTTGAAAAAATCCGCAAGAGTGTTCTTGGGGCTGTTGAGGATGCGCTAAGAAATGAGCAAGATTCCTTATCCAATGTCATCTTTGTGTGCTGTGAGGGATTGCTTGTCTTGCCAAAGAAGGCTGTGGGTGCCCCATCCCTGCAGGCATTCAAGGCCAGGCTGGATGTGGCTCTGGGCAGCCTGGTCTGCTAGTTGGTGACCTGCACACAGCAGGGGGTTGGAAATGGATGAGCATTGTGCTCCTTTGCAACCCAGGCCATTCTGTGATTTGATGATTCTATGAATATCTCTCTGTGCTTTCAGCACAAGGCTGGGAGAGAACAGAAGAGTGGAAGGCAGGTAAGTTACCCCTTGCCCAATTTTTGCAGGTGAACCACTGGACAGAAATGCAGTTGTATGGAACAGTAAGACAGGGGAGAGCTTGCTGGAAGAGCCCTGTGTCCATTTGATGTCGCTGCGTGAATGATGGGGCTGGCAGACTCTTGAGCTGGTTCCTCTCTGCAGGTATGGCTGCAGCACAATCAGCAATGTGATTGCAGCACATACTGGCATCCCTCAGCTAGTTCACATTTAGACATCACACATAGCAACAGGAATGCAGACATGGAAGAACAGCATTTCTTATTTATTAAAACAGGAGCCTTCAGTGAGAAGCCTGCATTGTGCCTCCATTTTGACTGCTGTCTGGTTCAAGAGCTATGCATCACTGTCAACAGGCAGGGAGAAGATTCTGTATGGGATCCATACATTCACAGCAAAGATAGGAAAAAATAAAAATAAAATCTTTTCACGTTTGTTTGGTCCTCCAGGATGCGCCCCTGTGGCATGCATGTATGTATATAGTGGCTCACTGTGAGCATAGCTTCTGGATCCCAAGCATCCTTACCCTCAGTGTGAACATCTCCTCACGTGGGCTTGCTTGGCAGCTCTTAGAGAAACCTTCTCTACTCTCTAGTGCACGTGATCAAAATCAGTCCTGATTTTTCACGTTCTCACATTCCAAATGAACTTTTCTTTTTCCAGGTTTCTCTCTCCTGCCACGGAGGCAGGCATGACGATCGAGAAATCCAAAAGAAAAGTGCCTGACAGAAGGTTTTCTCTGAAATACCAAACTGCTTTATAGCAATCAATAACGCACTAGAGTAAAACCAAGCCCGGAGTGGAAATTGCCCTAGCTGAAGTTAGGCTTACCATCAGCTAAGGTGCCATCACTGCAGAGCTACAGACTATGCATCAAAGAAAGAATTCGGGTATCATTACACCAGTTGCATCAGTCCCCCATCGCCTTTGAAAATTTCAGTCTGCTAAATGTTTCCTATCCACTGTCTGTTTCCCTCTCCTTGCCCTGGAATTAAGAACAGAAAGACAACAAACGTTTTGCAAATTCTACAGAACAGACAATTGCAAAATCTGTCTCTTGAGTAGATGTAATGCTTCCCAGCAAAGTGAGCTGATGCCATCAGATGAGGAAAAGCTTTGGAGGTAAGGGGCCCAAGCACACAATGCTGCTTTGACCAGAGTCAAAGTCATCTTTGGAATCAGCACAAATCAAGCCCTGTTGGTTTGAACTCAGTGGAAGTGAAATTTCAGTCCCTTGAATGGTTTCATAATGCATCAGGGCACATCAGAAGCGAAGGAAACAGTCTGGCAGAATTGCATTAATTTTCATGAACCCAGCAGCCCTGGAAAATCATGAAAACTGCAACATAATGAAAGCCTGGAAGGGAAAAACCTGCCCTCTTCTTCACTGCTGGAGAATCTGAATACGGATTCCATCAAAGGAGAAAGTCCGAGAAGCCACAGCAGGGATGAAAATTAACCCTTTGGCTCATGAGGCTGCAGGGTTGCAGTCACCACTCTCCTGGTTACCAGTCTGCCAAAAGAGATCAACTCCTGTAAGAGGGCCGGCCATCTCTGTGCAATTAGACCTTAGCACTCCGCATGACACAATGAACTGCTGCCAGCAGGAATTAAGGAAGACATTTTCTTCTATCTGTGCAGTATTCATCATCTGTCCTTATTTCTCAGGCTCTGTCTCGCTGATTTTAGTGGGAGCAGGATGCATGTGCTAGATGGAAAATATCCTAGATGGATGAATGACGCTCCCAACGACACACACACACACAAAGAAAAATGCATGGCTCCTTGTTCTTATGCGAAGTGACAAAATCAACCCCGCCTGCAAACTCCTGCCAGATTGCATAAATGGCCTTATCCTTTCAGATATTTCAATCTCATACAATTTATTCAAAGTCCACACTCCTAAATGCAAGAAGTAGAAACTGACTGCACGTTACTACTGCTTTACCCAGTAGAACAGTGAAATACCGAAGGCTGTCTGAACACATAGCAGTTATGTATTAACTACTTCATGTCTATTCCGTGCTGCCACATCGTGATGAAAATGTTGTGCCAGTGAATGCAAGCACAGATTACGTTCTGTGGAGCCTACCAACATACCTTGATTTCATTCCTGCTTTTGCTGGTTGTGAAGCAGCCAACAATTAACTAACAGCAGTTGCTCTTCCGGGAGCTTTGCTGACATCATCTCCAATGCCAGGGAACAAACAAAGCTCTTTTTGCAGGATAAAAGCACAACGTGCACTGAGGTTGTTGTTGTTAAACAAAAATAACCAGGCTAATTTCAGCTTCATTTAAAAGCATGGGAAATAATCATTGCTCAGTGAATGGGAAAAGGACAAAATCAGTACAGAGAGAAATCATTTGCAGGGTCATGAGAGATTTCTGCAAGAAACGAGTATTGAAACTATTTTTAATATTACTCAACACTGCCCTTTAAATATCTCCTGCTCCCTGGTAAAAGATTTTGGGGATCATTCAATTTACAGCATCTATCAATATCAGTATTTTTTTCCATTTTCTCCCCTTGGTCTTTTACATGATAAACCCTCACAGTTAAACAAGGCCATTAGTTGTCAAGTGACTCTCCTCAAACATTTTTTAGCCTGGGGAACCCATTCAGAATGCCAAATCCTCACTGCTGTGCTGGGTCTATGCGTTTGTAACCACAGCCTTCCAGGCCACAGCCCAACGCCTGCACCACAAAACCCATCGTTTTGAAGAGACGTTGATCATAATCGCTTTGGCACAAACCCCAGACTTCTTTGCCATCTCAGTAAAGCTTCCCTAGAGACACCATTGTAACCCTGGAGATCATTTTGCTCAGAACGCTCTGCATCCTGCTGACCACAACCTGCCTTATTCTTTTCCATCCTGGTCGCGGTGCTCCCCACCTGACTGGGCGTATAGACAACGTGCTGCCTTTTGGGCAGGGAAGAAAGCTGAGCTATCCTTCACCATTTCAGGTTTTAGAACAGCTGTTAGATGAATTTGACCCAATTCTGGCCAAACTCCGGTGAGTGTGACACCTCATCTTCCTCCTCAGGCTTTCCCATCAGCTTCATTTAATAAAATCCGTATTTCTTATCCCAGGGACCAACGCACCTATCAGCTGTTCCCCATGATTGCAGTGTGTCAGCACTTGAGCTGGGTAAGTTTGAGGGTGCGTGTGTTTCCTATCCCTCTGTCTCTGGACCAAAGGTGGGTCGGTTGGATGCTGGCTATTGAAACATGCACAGCAAGCGTCTCCTGCTTCAGCGCTGTCTCATCAGGATTATAGAATCATAGAATTGCTCAGCTTGGAAAAGATCTCAAAGATATCAAGTCCAAATGCAACTTGACAGTACTACCCTGATTCTAACAACCCACCACTAAATCATGTCTCTGGCTTGTGAGGATGTTTCTTCCGAGCCTAGAAATGTTTGTGAAGTTGATTTGTAGCTAAATATCTGCATGTTGGAATATACGGAAAGTGACTTTTTAACCAAATAATCAATAGACTTTGTCTATTGAGTCACTGAATTAAGGTTGAGGTAGAGCTAGGATGATAAGGAAACTCAGAAATTAAGTGCTAAAGATATCTCAAACCACACAGAAGAACTGATTCGTGCCTCTTTGCAGAGCAGAGACTGATAGGGATCAATATTCAGAATGGAGCACAATTTGGCAGAGGATGCCAAAGAAGCTGGCTGAGCGTTGCCACAGTGTGGCCACTCATGAACTGAAGACATCCTCTGTGCAGTGTCATCAATTGGAGCTGAAACAAATTGTAAACAAAACTGAGTAGGGGGATTAGATCTGACTCAGAGTTTCAGAACAAATACTAAACAGCACAGCGAGTGGAGCATGTGCAGTGTTTTATATTCATCAGTGTGCTTTTCCATTTAGTCACGTAATGAGTGACTAAAATCTTCCTTTTTCCCCAAAAGCTCTTCTAAATATTGCTTCTAAAGTTCCAAATATTTCTAAGCGCCCACCAAATGGAAATGAGGATGCAGTGACAGGGAACGCTGCTTTCCTCAAGTCAGGAGCACGCAGGAGGATGTGCTTGTGGCTCTGGGTCAGCTCTCAGTCTGTTGGCTGCTCTGGGCAAAACTGGCCTTCCACGCTTCTTTGGCTTTCTGTAAAATGGGAGCAATATCTCTGTGATATCTCTAGTCTCCACGAGGCATTTTGAGACAGACTGAGGGAAGGGCTTGGGGAAGGCTTTGGTGTTACCTACGGTGTTCAGCAATTGCACTCAGAATCAAAGAAAAAAGACAAAGGAGTATAGAAATCAGAAATTAAACCGTGCCTCAAACTACAGATGCTATATCAAGCACTGTGGGTTTTTTTCCTCAGAATGACTTACAAAGTAGGGTATTCTGATGGTGTGTCTGCATCACGTGAATCGGAGTGACTTTTTGAACAAAAAAAGGCAAATTTTTGTTACAGTGAATTTCTCACTGCTTTGGGGAGATATGCTTTGGGTTGTTTTCCTTGGAGAACAGTCTTAAATTAAGTTTTTGTTCATTATAGATTTCTTCAGCACCTTTTTGTTGTGTAAGACGTTCTTGTAATTCAGAGACCTTCACAATCAGCATTACTTTGTCATTTAAAAAATAACCTTTTGCAGCTTTTGAATTTTTATTCTCTGAAACAAAGGCCAGGCTGGACGTGGCTCTGGGCAGCCTGGTCTGGTGGTTGGCGACCCTGAACGCAGCAGGGGATTGAAATGAGATGGTCACTGCAGTCCTCTTCAACTCAGGCCATTCTGTGATTCTATGAAAGGAGCCAGAACCAACCTCTTGCATCCGAACAGCAATGGCAACATTAACCAGTGTGGATTTCTGCAGGTGAAAAAGGGCTCATTTTCCTGGCATGATCCTGATTCGATCTGCAATGCTTTCTTGGCAACTGAGGCAGGATTTGAATGAAGTTTCTTAGCAGTGATCGGTATTGCCACTTATAATAATGTTATTATAAGGCTGGGAATAGTCAGTGTTTTTCTTGAATTTGTACAGTCTGGAGTCATTGGAAGCTTAGCTTTTTATTGTGTGGGCTTTTTTTTTTTGAGGGAATATATTTCTAAACTTGATGGCTGCAAAATGGGAAGCAGGCAAATGAGTTCAACATGCACCATTAGACCTGGGAAGTCAGGACCAACCACGGAGAAGCTATGAGGTGCGCACACGTGCATGCAGCAATTTTACAACAGAGTTGATTCACCCCGAAGATGATGTATGATGGGGCTGTTCTCTCTGCCTCAGTGTGTGTCAGTGTTCTTCCCTTTGTGCTGAGAGGTCAGCAGGGACTGTAGCGTTTCCCATGCCCTCCTGGTGCTGTGGCCTCCTTAGGCTCCTTACTGGGGATTCTTGTTCAAAGGCTGATGGGCAACTTGAATGATGCTGAGATCACTTTGCTGGAATAATTTTCACAGTGACGAAGATACTCTCGCAAAAGTCATATTCTTTTCCGAGATTTGTCTTGGATTACTGCAGTGACACGCAATATATTAAAAGGATTTGCTTCTTATTGTGATTGGCTTCCACCTTGGCCAACGCAGCAGGTTTTGAGCTCAGTTCTCCAGAATTAACACCATTGTGCTGCTGCTGTGTGAGCTCCAGGCTCCAGCAAGCCAGCGTTCTCTGGTTCAGCACAGAGGGGTCTTGTAACAAATTTCCCTTCCCCCTCTCCCTTCCCCTAAGGTTTGCTCATTGCATTCTTCTGTGTGTTTCCTCATGGAAAGGCGTTGCACTGTGATGTTTGGGTTTGCTGAAATAGGAAAATGATTCACTTTACAGATTTGTCCACTCAACTGTATAAGAAAGTACACGTATTTAATGTGAATCTGTCCATCCACGCAGGAGAAGAGAAAATCACTGATATAATAATGCTGTGCTGGGCTGCACTTGGAGCTAAGAGCCAGGTTCTCAGAAACTCCAGTTCTTAGGCCCTTTCTGTTGGATGACCTTGGGCAACTCACTGCAGATACATCTTCAGCTGAAAACCCTTTTAGAGGGCCCACAGAAAAGCAATCAGCGCCATAAATTTTAGGAGCTGTCTGCTTTCCAAAGGCACATCCCTTATGGAGTAGGATTAGAAAGTGATCACTGTGACTGTGGCAATTTGCTGGCCTCAGCATAGCATCCAACCTGCATCCCAAAGCCACTGCTTGGAGCACAGCTTCATAGATGCTGGGGGTGGCTTCTCAGCACCTTCCAGTTGCAGTCAGCACATGCTGATTTCTCAGGGTCACGTTCCTCCTTGTCCTAGCGCAATTCACTCCTTAATCTCCCAGCCTCATTTTGTCAGTTTGTAGATTCTGACGTGTCCCTACTTTGCTGCTGAACACACTGGAAAGACCTAGATAGAGAGGCTAATCACGCTCTTTATTTTACTTACCTCCCAGGTGGTTTGGAGAATTAATGTCTGCATAGTGTCTTGGCAAGTGTAAGAGTGCTTAGCTTCATTACATATTGATTTATGTGCAAAAAAAAGAAGCCAAACAATAAAACATACAACCTGCTTAAAAGGGGCTGTAGGCAGAAGGAAAGAAACGTCTTAAATCAAACCTTAAAACACAGAGCCAGTCATGTGAATGAACTCGAGCTAGTTGGTCTTCCCACCAAATCCGGCACTAATGGAAAGGTCCTATATTTGGAAGTAGCACAAGGCCCAAAAGAGGCCACGTCTAGATGAGAATTCCCATGCGGAGAGCAAGACACGAATTAAATTAGAACAGATATTAGAGCTCTGGGCTGGGCTCACTGCCTGTATCCCTACTGCAGCAAAGTAGACCACAGGAACACCGACAAATTGCTGGTGTAACACTGGCACGGGTGAGAGGAGAATCAATCCACAGGCAGCAAGGGCAGCATCAGCGCCTGCCCAGGCTTCATCCCACGCTTTGTCCTAATTATGAGTAGGTTAATGGCATGCTAAAACACAGAACAAGTGTTTGAGCCATCCCCATCTCCCTCTGAACTGTGGTGCAGCTGACTCAGTACTCTGACTCCTTGGCTAGAAAGTCAACTTAGGTTTCACTGAACTATGGCCAGGGCTCAGAGAAACGCATTGCCTCATTGAATTCCTACTGCTGCTCACATAGACGTTGAACTGAAGCCCCATCTGCTCTCTCCGTGTCCTGTCCAGACAGATATTTATGATCCCACAGCACATCTTGAAGAGAGGACAGCCCTATGTGTCTAGCCAGTGGTTCTTCCTTCCTTAAAAAGGGTCAAAAAAGCTTGCATTTGAAGTCAGAATGACTTCTACGTTTTTTGACAAAAAAAACAGTATATTTAATAATTCCAGACTGTGGAAATAATGAACCCAAATTGGGAAAGGAGCAGTATGTAAAATGAAAGAGGGCATATTTATTGTATGTTGATCACTGAAAAAAATATGGAAAAACATCTTGGTGAGTTTGCTGTGTGCTAATGCTTGAACAGCATTTCATTCTCCCTCAAACAGCACATTGCACATGGAGGTGCTCAGCCACAAGATTCCCTGGATTCTTTTCTCAAAATTAAGTTTTTAATCTCTCTGTGAATCTGTTTTCTGACCTGTAAATAGCGGTAGTAATAGTCTGCCTGTTTTCAGCCTGGCTGTGAAACTCAACCCACCGCTGCTAGAAAAATGTTTTGACATTCTGAAGTGGAAGAGGGGTGGTTGGGCTGCATCTCCACCATGAGCTGCTGATTGCCAGAAAGTGGAGGAGGGCCTCAAGAGAAAGATCACATGATTTTTATCTCGTTCCTTTGATACTTCCTTTCTTGCATCCCCAAACAAGCAGTTCTGTTTGAGACCTTTCATCTACTTTTGGCACAAATCTCCATCGCTTTCTAGTGAAACCCTATTGCCCAACTCTCTTTCCCATCCTGTGCAGCACTTTCCTCAGCATAGGTTCATCTTGTCTTCTAAAGGGACGTTGAAGATTTGCTTTGTTCTCTGCCATCATTGCAGCAGCTTTTCTTGGAGCAAAATTCTCGCTTGCCTGAAGCAGGAATCTGCTTAAGGAATGAAGTCAGAACTCCAGCACTAACTCATCTGGAAGGAGCTTGCAGACTCCTCTCAGAAGAAAGAGCATGCCAGTATTCACAGAAGGATTTATCACCTTGAGGCTTGGATACGTTTGTTTGCTAGTGTATTTCTCAGCAGTTTCCAGCTTGCCTGAAGAAGATGCTGGTTGGAAAGAACTACAAGAATAATTTCAGTCCCATACTTAATCCATACATTATCAGAGGGAAACTTTGGGGGATAGCAGTCAAAGAACTCTGCAATAAAGCTTTTTATGTCTGGGATGAAGATGTGAAGTCTTTGGGCAGGTAGAAGGGGAAAAGAGCCATACAAGCTTTGTTTTCATGGGCGTTAGATGTGCACTATCGTGTTTGATATCCACAACACTTACATCCATATCATCCATCCCAGTAAATTTGCTTCTGGGCTCAAGGCTAACAAAAAATACACTGTTATTTTGGGGACAACATGGGGAAGGTAGGTGTGGGCCCAGCATCCACAGCCCCCCGGCCTAACACCTGAGAGCAGATGTGCCTGCTGGCCCCTGACCCAGCTGAAAGGCTGCGGCAGGACCGCTCTTGCTGGCACCAGCATCTCCCTGCTCATTGCCAAAGCTGGAGTTCTGCAAACAGACCTCATCCTGGCGTGTGTTAAACTGCCATACAGGCAACACTGTTCTAACTGATTAATAACAAGTAGCTTGATAGGATTTGAGGAAGCACTGGAGTAATTAGTAAGATAAGGCCAGGTTTCTTTGTGCTGCACTTTCACGGATGACAAAAGCTTTCCCCCTGAAGAATTCTACTGATAAATCTGTATATAGTAATAATAATATTAATAATAAAAGGTTTTTCTAAAATGCAAGTTAAATATTCCTTCAGGGAATAAGAGGAAAGGAAGTGCTCAAGCCCTGGTACTGATGGAAGGCCAGGAGAATGGAAGGGGAAGAAGATATGTCAAATCCATGCTGCTAGGAAAGAACTTGCTTTTGTGCCTCTGCTGACAGCAAAGTTTGGGATTTAACCACAGAACAGTTCATGTTTATCTAGGGAGGCAAGTCAGAAGAGTTGCCCTGTCGCTGCTTGCAGCCCAGGCTGCCCATGCATCACCCAAGCATGATATGCTGGTTTCCTTTGGCAGGAAAACTAAGTGGATTGCTGTTCTCAGCTGGGTCCATTTCTGCCTTTCCACAGAGTCCATCCCATTTACACCCACCCATGGATTGAGAGCCTATAGACTTTATGAGGCAAGTCTCATCTTCTACTTAGCTAAAAGCTTAGCTGCTCACTGCAGTGGGCTCATAAATACTGAATGTTCCTTATTCATCTTCTTAGCAGGCATAGTTCTGATTGGTTATAGTGAGAAATTATGGGTGTGTTTTGACTCATACAGAATAAGTGACCAGCTATAAAAATTAAAAAACAGTAAGTCGAAGGCTATAAATGTTGCCGAAATGACAGCTGTTCATTTACTAAAAATATCTTCTAACATTGCTGGAACTTGTAAAATAATCTAATTTATATCAAATACTCCTCACTAATTGAAGCTGTCTCTTTTTTTATTAAATAGAAAGGTTACCACAAGTATATCGACGTTTTGAGAGCGATTTCTCTCAGGAGCTCATTGGCTGTTATGAATAGGATTCTGTGCGATGCCGAGCCCCCAGATGCCAGCTGTGCCATGAGGAAACTGCGGGTTCTTGTAATTGTAAATGCAGTGGGCAAAGCTCGGGGCTGTTGCATCCTCTTTGTGGAGATCATGGTTGTGAAGCTCCAAGGATCGTTTGGCTCTTGGTGGTCTCATTTATTTCCACAGCTTTTTCTAAAAGCAGAAGTTTGAAAAATGAAAGTCTTTCAAGAATAATCACCCCTTAAACACTTAATGCTGCTGTGACAGCACTGTCTATCACTCAAGATTTAACTTTGGAAATCCACATAACATTGAGAAAAAAACCTTTTCCAATTAGCTGAGACTGGAGGCAGATTAGTTCTCAGATGCAGCATTGAGAGATGCCAGGTTGTGTATTAATGGACTGCCAGAGCTGGATTCTCACCATAATTCTGACTGCACTGGGTGGTGCATAAAATGGAAACGACGAGTCTGCCACGTAGCCATGCAGGACTGAGCGGCCAATGTGAGCTGCCCTTGGGTGTATCTCATAGGCCTTAGTGATCTACAAACCTGCCAAGTACAAAATACATCCTCCTCATTCTTGGGTACAGATGGAGAAGTTGAGGAGTGGAGAGGTTAATAGGTTGCCTGAGATCATACAGTCCTTTTGGCAGACTTAACGAGAGCACCCATGCCTCTAGTTTTGTGTATGCACACATTCAACCCTACCTGCAAGTCTGTTGAACAAACTTCTGCCCACTTTTGATCTTTGCAATCTGGCACATGCATCTTCTTGATCACTGTTATTGCTACATTAGCAAACTTTAAAATCTTTATAGTGTATCTGTTTTGATTAGAGTTAAGAAATGGTTTTGATGTACAGATCCACAATGGATCAAGGCTTGTAGCGATTCTTCCATCAGAAGTTTAACCTTTTTTTCATATCTCTAGCAGCCTTCTGTCACTTGATCTAGCAAAGCACGCCATTATACTGCTGTACATCATGCGATCCTGCTGTTAAAGGATGCAGAGTAAAGAAATAATCAGGGAATGTCACAGCCCTGGCTGACAACAGAAGAAGCAGGACGAATGGGTTTGGTTTCAGACCTGTGTTTTACTTCCCTTGCTCTCAGTCAGTTCTCTCTCCTCTGTTGCTTACTGCTCTCCCCCAGCATTTCTCATCCTATCAAGTACAATTCCATCAGTTCTAACTCAGTGTCTGGATTTCATTCTCCCTTACTTTTAATCCGTACTTACCCTGTGCTTGCTTTTCCTCTGAGCTTTCCTTTGGTCCTGCACACAGCATCTTGTGCCACCCACATGGCCTACAAGCAGACATCCTCCTTCTCCATGTCCATCCGGCCCTGGGCTCTTTCTCTGCCACCTCTTTGTGCCATTCTAGCTGCCACTGTAACTCTGCTGCTGCCCACTATTACCATTCCCTGTGCTGCTGTGTCTGACGGCTCCAATGCTACCAGTCCTCTGCTGATCTCCTCCTTCTTGCTTCTAATTGCTCTGGTTGTGACTTCTGGTCAGAGATTTTGGGAGGTTATTTTTTCTGTTGGTGTTCTGCAGCAGAGATTGAAGGAGAATGAGATGTGATCTCACCAAAGGAGTTCTGGGAATTCTATTTTGACCTCGCTCTGAAGGCCTGCATCCTGGGCTACTCACCTAGCTTCAACATCTTGAGCTTCTTCAATTTCCTAAGACAGAGATATCAGAACTGATCAAACCACTGCAAAAGGGTTTTGCACCAGGACTCACTCATGCTAAGTGTGTCAAAGCTACAGCTTTGACTTCTCCTGCTGATTTTGATAAAGATGCAGTTAGTTGTATTTTGCACCTCCACTTGCTTCCAAGAAGCTATTGCACTGCTGAGCAAAGATGAGTCTGCCCTGCCTGCACCTACTGTGTTGCTTTTATTAGGACTACGACATTAGAGCCTCGGTGACCAGACAGAACACAAGGCACAGCTGAACTGGTTCCAGGGACAAAACGTGTCAGAGAGGAGATGATAACAAAGCCAAATGCAGATTGTAGCTCTCATGTGTCTCAAGCCAGTTTTGTAACCACTGAGCAAGATTCCTGGGCTCTCTGAAGCCTCTTGTTCTTAGGACTGCAGGAGCAAGGACTGCGTTAAAAGCCTGCTGTTAGTGGGAGAAGACAGACCACCAGGCCGGTGATACTTGGACTGTGTGGGTTTCTTTGGTGCTTTTTTTTTTGGACTGAAGTCGTAACTGATCTTATACTGATGACAAATGTGAGTCTTACATTTCTGAGTGGTCCACTGAATGGGTACGAAGAAAAAACTTTGCAAGAACTGTGTATATAATGCTAGAGAGACCTCAGAGGGCACAGGTAGTCTGTGTACTTAGCTTAATTTCCTGCAGGAAAGCCAGTAAGGACACCAGATCAAAGGGAATTTCTGATTGCTGCATGAACTACAGCATGCAGGGCACATAATGCTGTCACCCAAAACCTCCAAATGCAGTGCAATTTCCAATTAAATTGTTTGCGGGTGGGTCTGTCCAACATTTGTCTATTTTTTCTTGCTTCAAGATAATATTTGACATTTAATTGCAGCAGTCAGAGTACGGGGCAAGTGTTGGGATAAATTCAGGTTGGTTCCCACTTCAGGAAAGAGTAGACTTCTTCCCAGCACCGGTAATGCACACTACTAATAGAAGAAGGCTCCCACATCTCTGTCTTGGTTTCAGCTGGGATGGAATTGGTTTCTTTAGAGCATCTGGTACAATGCTGTGGTTTAGTTCTAGGAGGAAAACAATGTTGGTAACACTGATGTCTACAGATGCTGTAAAGAGCCATGGGCATTCACAGCAAAGGGCACAAGGAGCAGGGAGGGAACGGAATTAGGACTGAAACTGGCCAAAGGGATATTCCATACCGTGTGACATCACATGGAAGGAGTTTTGAAGGGGGTGAGGCAGCAGGACAATGGTCAGGGGGTTGTGAGCACTTCCTTGTGTGTCACTTGCTACATGTATTCATGTATATATGCATTTGTCATGGTGTTCAACCCCCTGCCGGGTCAAACCACCACCATCTCCAAGAACAGTAAAAGAGGAATACATGTGCTAAGAAGAGAAACTCTATTATATAAGATAAAGATTAGGCATAGCCCAGGGCCAAGTTGAGACATTAGTAGCTGAGCAGCGTGGATCCTATTAACAACTGAACACTTTGTAGCTGATCTTATACATGTCAAAACTACCTGCTGATCATAAATACTGGCTTCTGCATCAGAAAACTCCTTTCCAAAGCTGATGTGTCCAAGTTACCACTGAGTAAGTCCCAGTTAGAGCTAGTGACCATAGAGGCTTAAACATAATTATTCTTCTGCTGAGACCAAGATGTGCTAGATGCTCTCTCAAGATCTCTTCCAGTCTTGTTTTCCAAGACTAATAAATAAGTAACATTTATTTTATATATATATATGTATAATATATATAAAATAATAAAATCACTGACTTTCCAGTGAGGTTCTTCTTGAGTTCCTACTGCAGTGAATAATATTTACTTTTTTCTAGATGTGAATCTCAGTGCAAAATCATTAAGCCTTGCTATTTGTTAAAAAAAGAAGAGGAAGAAGAAGAGAAATATCTCTGAATATTGACAATTTATCTTAAAAATGATGATTTCATAGCTGTTCAGTTTTGCCTTCTGGGTTGCAAACCTGTCTAGTTGAAGCTGTTTCCTGGGAACCCTGAGGGCTAGGAAACTTCCTGATGGGATCTCCAGGTGGTACACAGAATATAACAAAATTGCCACCACTGTTTGTGCATAAAGCAAAGTCCGACCCAGGTAGAAGCCATGTAGAAGGAGCTGTGCCCTTTTCAGAATGCATTTTCCTGCCCAGCTGTCTGAAAACCTCTCTGTTCATCTCCAGCCATGCTCCTTAGACAGCTGTGGTGGAGCAATGTGCAGCCCTACTCCCATCAACTCAGAAATGTAGAATTGTGAAAGTACAGCCAAGCAGTGAAGACACAATAACTGAGAATATCAGGGAAGATGTCACCCCCCTTTGGAGGGAATCTTCAAAAGAAGTTTGCTGGTGCAATAAGGATCCATCTGCGAGAAGTAGGAGCTGAGACAAGTCGTCTTAAGGAAGGTGGTGATGATGAGCAGATAAACAAGCTGCAAGCGTGCACCATGGAGGAAGGTGCCACTGTCTTTTTGTTGCTGCAGTTCAGTAGCTCCAATTGGGATCAGGATCTCCTGAATTCAACTCTGCAGGCTGTACTCTGCCTGATGACTTTACAACCTCAGAAAACATATTCATGTTGACTGTTTTAAAAGTGTGGACCTAACAAATTACCAGGTTTAAATAATTTGCATTGCATGGAGTCAAGGGGGTTTCCAAAGCCCTTAGGGGACTGATTTGGCACCAGAATCTTCCTTTCTGTAGTGTCAGCAATGGGCACGAGCCCAGCCTGCTCATGCCATCTACGATATCATATTTGCATTTCTTGAGTGGCACCAGACTTTTTTCCTTATCATCAGGCCTTTTAACAACACTTCTGCTAGCTCTCCCTAATGGCTCCTAACTGTGCTAATAAGCATATTGTGTGCAATGTGGCATATCTGCCTTGGGATATTTTAGGGACACAGTAGACGAGGGGTAGCAGACCAGCCAGTGTGAGTGTAATGTTTCGTGTTGCTAACAATTTGTTCGTGTTAGAAGATATCTCATGTTAACCCAGCTTAAAAAAGTTATCAGCCGTGAAAATATCACTCATTCCGTTTAGCTTCAATCTTTGATGGAATTATGAGGACTGACTCTAATCATTAGGACCCTGATTTCAAATCAGAGTGGCAGCATTCACTGCATACAAACGTTCCTGACCCACCCATCTGCGACAGCAGATCTGAGCCCCGTGGAACCTCTTATGAAAGTCAGTATGACCGAATGGGCTGAAATAGCAAGATTCATAAATAAAATAAGACCAAGAGAACTCTATATAAAACAACCCATTCCTAACTAAGCTAATTTGTATCAGGGTTGGATTCTCAGGCTCAAACTGCGTGGGGCCGCCCTGTGTGCTGACTGCAGAACAGCGATGAGCAATGAAGAAATCATTCTGGGGGCCACCAGGTTGTCGTGGGGGTTGGTCGCTTGGAAAGGCCTTCAACTTTGTTTCCCATCTCCCCAGTGACTAAGAGCAAGGCTGCATGCAGAGTAACAGCGCTTCTTACGACACTTACATAGCAAATATTGTTGATTTCAAAGAATCTGCTAGACAGTTCCTTCAAAGAGTACAAAATACACCAGAGGAATGGGCTGGAAAATGGGTGATGGGATGCAACATGGGAAAATGTGCAGTGAAGCACTTGAAAATCCCAAGATCACACAGCTGGCAGTGTTTAGAGAAGACGCAGAGTGTTCTAGCACTCTCCAGGGCTTTGGAATCCTTGCTGGCAGTAACTAGAGCAGAGCAAGAAGAGAGGAAAACTTGCTTCTATAAATGTTCAGCCAGTTGTGAAGCTTCATCTTAACCCCGTGTGCAACCTTTCATGCTCACTTTGGTTAAATGATGAAGCAGACTTGGACGCAGGTGCCGCAGGGGGCAGCTCCTGCTTGGCAAGAGGGTACGTGTGCCACCTGTCCCATGGCACCAGGCTTTGCTTGCTGATGGCTTACGCTGCCATACTTTGCCTTGCAGCTGGGGGTGGGGGACAGGAATGTGCACACAGCTCAGCTGACACACAGGGATTTGTTCAGTCTCTACAACCTTTAATTTGGAGTAAATGCGTGCACGCACAGCATTGCATGGGAACGCCTGCCTCCTAAGCAGCTCCATGCTTACACAAGCCAGAAATTTCAGAAGGATTTAGGAACAGATCAGTCTCCCTGATATATCAGCATCTCTGTAGAGTTGCCAGCTGAGACTGGGACGTAGTAGAGCTCCAGTTCATTTCCAGCTGGCGAAAAAATCCTCTCAGATGGAAATGACTTTCACACCAAAATTAACCTGGGCCAGTTTCAGACCAGTATCTCGAAGGCGTACAGATTTTCTAATACCCTTTGAATCATCCAGTCCCCCAACAGGGAACTTTAATGCCAGTACAGCATCTGCTGTAGAATATTTATATTCGGGGCTTCCTGTGTGAAGCTCTGGATGGATGTGATTACTGAATGTGCTGGAAAAAGGACAGTTTACTGCCTGGCTTTTATTTCCAGCTATTTTGTATTTCTATGCAAGGAGCTTATATGCCATGTTGTAAATGGCTGGTTTTCTTGTACGATGTCTCTTTTTTTTCCCCCCTCAGTCTCTTAATGGGCTTCTCGCTAAAACTGACATTTCAGCAGCATTCCCATTATTAGTTATGATGCCAGTAAATGGAGGTCTCAGTAGTGGGTGAAATTTAAATTGGGTTTGAAGAACATTCAAATAATTCAGTGTTTTACTTTCGTTTGGTGGTTCCGTTTGCACAGCGCGTGGTTTAGCTATTCACATTTTAGTTACTGTGTTGATGTTGCTGAGCAAATACCTTGTTTTGCCTGGGACCTGGCTGCAGCTCTCAGGCAGTCTCATGTTGTTTACCGTAGCTAGCATGAAACTAATGTTTTGTTCCCTGCGTTCCTGTTTGATGTTATAAGCCAAGTCACACTAGCTAGTGCAGGAATCATTTCCATTTTGCTTTGTGCTGCTCACATGAAAAATAGCTAGCAGTGGAGAAGGGCCTGTTTCTGAGCACAAACGTTAGGCATGCTTTGCTCTGTTGGGAGTTTGGAGTGATGCAGCACCTTGGATAGGGATTTACTTTTCATTCCAACAGCCGTCCTGAACTGCAGAGACTGATTTAAAGCAGGGCGGAAGACACGAAGCAATCGAAATCTGGGCTGCAAAAGGAGTCTGCAAAGTTTACACCGTTCCCCTGGACGTTTTCAGTCATCCTATGAAAAATCCTGACTAGAAGAGGCTCTCATAACTGAGGCTTATAGGAGTCTTGGTAAATATCTCCCCAAAAAGAAGAAGCTTAGCAGTAAATATTAGTCAGCACTGCCTAGAGGCACCAGAATTCTTAGGTTATATTTCCAGATGTTGACAATAATTCTGTGCATTTATTTCATCAGCTGTCAAACAAAGACATACACTGATATTATCCCAGGCCAACCTAGGAAACGTTCCACTCAGACAAACAGTTCCACATCTGCCTTGCAGGTGTGCCAAGGGTTCCATCCAACACCGCGTGCAGCCAAGCAAGATGCCACTGTTGTGATGGCAACTGGAAACCACGGTCTGCTCCCTTCCTCTGACTGGTAGCACACGTAAGTACATAGCAGAGCAGCTTCTCCTAGTGGGGATATGCCCCCGCAACGCAACGCGACGCAATGCACATCCCTTGATGCCATCACAGCGCGACGGCACAGATTCATCACGTAGAGGAACGACGCCTGCTTAGTGTGATGAGCAGTATCTCTGGAGAATGCCCTGAGGTCTCCAAAAAGATACTGGATCCTCCCACCAGGTTTGTGACTCAGCTGGAAATAGATGTTAGATTATGCGCTGTGATGTGCATCAGGGAAGCACAGAAAGAAAATAACCTAGCCCAAACAATCCAATGGCTCAGCTTGGCATTCACTTCCATATACCCAGTGCTCTTACCCAAACAAAAAGTTGACATAGAAAAATTCAATATGGTGGAATTCATTACTCTTTCATGTACGTGAAAAGAGCCCATAATTCAGAAAGCTTTCCGATGAATTCAGCAATAGGTGAAGAATCTGCCTGTAAGGCAGGACGCACACGCCTGGAATGCTGGTGTAAGACACAGGTGTTTTTTTTTTTTTATCGTAAGGGATATCCCAAGCTACTGATAGGATACTTTTCGTTGTTTCCAATAGCCTAATTAAGAGCTAACTCATACCTGAGGAGAAAAAGAAGCAGTCTGATTTACAGTACCTTATGTGATTAAATCACCAGGGAAGAAAAAGAAGGATCTGAAATGGAAGGGAGAGACTTGTAAACTGTATCATTTGCGAAGAATGGAATCTCTTTCTTCTTATGACCCTTTTGGCCCTGTATTCACAGCTTACAGAGGATTCGCTGACTTTTATTTATTTGCCTAAACTACTGATTTTTTGTCTTGCAGGGTGGCTTCAAAATCCAATATGAACTTTTTAAGGCACCTAATGATCCATTCTATTATCCCCCAGGACAACTCCAGTTCCAGTGATTTCATGGGGAACTGATTCAGAAAATACCCTTATTCTCCCTTGATGTCTCCCAGGCCCCTGAACCACATTGGTGTCTGGATGCCTCTTTTCTTTGTAACAGTATGGCAGTAGCCAGAGTCAGCGAGCAAACCTGGAGTGAGGGTTGATTGGGGAAACAGGCTCACCCTGTGTGCAGCCCAAACAATGCAGCCATGGAGCTGCTTGATTTCTATGCCAAAGATGAGACTTCACTGTCAGGCTGTTTGAAAAGCAGCACAGATGCGTGGGATTCCTTGCCCTTCTATTTCAACACATAATACTATCTGTTTTTTCTTTTCTTCTTTTCTTTTTTTTTTTTAAAGCCCCTGCTATTGATTTTCATTTTGCAATAAACATAGTTACAAACTTAGATAGACTTGAGAAACCGTAAGCCAATACCAACAGAAAGTATCTTATAGGGCTTATAAAGGGCTTATAAAATAGAGTGCTCACAGGTATTGTTGTTGAACTAATAAAGAGGCAGTTCAGAATGCAATAAAGCATTGCAAACTTTGTTTGGCCATCAACTTTGGTCTGAACTTCGATACACATGAATCTTTGTGAGCTCATCATGCCACGTGACGAAAGGAACGTTTCTCTTCCTGGAATCTCAGTACTGTAGAGGTGTCTAAACATTTTACTGACTGGGAAATTGCAGCGCTACATAATCAAGGGATTTGCCTAAGGAAAGGCAGATAATTTCTGATATAATTAGGGCTAGAAATAAGGTCTCCTGATACTCTTAGCTTAACCATTAGACCTATTATCTTTTATAGCACAACGTAGAGAAATTTGCAAGGCAGAATTGCTGCACTCTTTCCTCCTAAAAGAGCAGTGCCAGAGACTAATCCCTTTCTGCACCCATCTAGAGAGTCTTTTCCAGTTTTTTTCTCTGCAGTTTTGAGGACAAAATAAAAATTTAGGTCCCTACTCTATTTCAAATCCTTCTATTTTTCCCATTTCTTGCACAAGAAGCCAGCCAGTTACATGGTTTGAGTGCAAAAATACACAAATCATACTGAAAACTCCATGCTGCTTCCCTGAGCTCTGAGCAGGACAGGATATTGCAGACTGGTTTGGCACATGTCACAGGAAGAGGGGCTGGATTCTGCGAAGAAGATTGTCACCTGAACAGAAAACCTCTTGAAACCCAGGCCTTCAAGGATTATACAGAGCAATGGGAGCCATTTCAGCAAGGTGGAAGATATCAAGACAGAAAATAATAAGCTGTCTAAAGACAAGTAACGAATACATTACAGAACCACAGTCACAGAGTCGTCGAGGTTGGAAGAGACCTCCGGAGACCATCTAGTCCAGTTCTCACCTGAATGTTTATTTGTCTGAAATTTTGCACAGCCTTTACTGCCCTTTATTACCATTGCTGATACCACTGTATGACTTTGCTCGTGCCCAGCACACAGGCACGCTCAGCCTCTTGGTGCACAGACTGCCGGGCATGGCTGAGGGAGGCCTGGAATTGGGACTGGACTGCAGTCCTTTTATAGCGCCCATTGCTTCTGGAGTGCATTGCTTACAGTGAGAAGGTGACACCCAGAGCCAGGCATCGTCTGCCCAGTGCCTAGAGCACCGAATGGGAAGGCTACGTGTGGGATGCATGCAACTGCTGTGTGTTGGTAACTTGTGTTTGGCTTTATCTTTTTGCGTGCCCTTCTTGCCTTGCTTCTATCCATAGACACGGCAGGGCCTGACCTGATGCTTCTCTCACAGGGTTTTTTGCTGCCCTTTGGCCGTCAGCTCTGCCAAGCACCTGTTACGCATTGAGCCACCGGGCACGCATGAATCATGAGCTACCTTGGCCATGCATTCAGGGAGCTGTGGCAGATGTCTGTCTTCTGGAAAAACGCTGCAGCCACCCACCTCTCACAGAGGAATTAACCTTGGGAGAGGCGTGCTGTCACCCCGGAGACGTGCACCGTGCATCTCCGGCAGCTGCAGCCATCATGGGATGGCGCACACCCAGCGGGAAGCACCTCGCTGTGGGCTCCCTACTTAGTCCACATGACAACAGCTGCTACGGGGCCATCCGACCAGTTTTTGGTGCTCACCATGGAATGCTGACGCCCGGCATCATGACAACACACGTGCTCTGTGATTCACCATCTTTTGGCTTGGAAGTAGGGACGCACTTTGCACCCATCCTTCTCTCTTTGATTTTCCAACACTTGTTGTAGCTGCCCGCTCTTGCTGTTACGCTCACTGAGACGAACAGGCCAGAGATATTTTTCTGTCATTTTGGAACAGGCTGGTAGGCTGCATGGAGAAGATCAAAATGACACAAGAAGACAGGGAGTCTTGCTTTAAAGGAGTATTTCAGATGTGGGAACAGAGAGAAGTGAAGATGTAACACTGGGGAGGAGAGAGAAAAAAGGGAGAGAGAATTTGGCTTGGTAGAGCCAGGGAGACTGCAGGAAAAGAGCCAGGGGATCTGAGGGAAGACAGCACAGTCACCTCATCTTCGGATTAAAGAGCTCAGCAATAGGGCAGGTAAGAAAGGGGAAGGAAGGATGAGAAACAGGGGGGAGGATGCAGGAGGACAGAATGCCATTTTAGGAAAAAGGAAGGGTGAAAATCTCTTAGAATAGCAAAGAATTCACAAAGGTTAGCTTCGATCATAAAGTCAGGAAGGTGGTACGGTTCTCATTTCTCTCAGAAGTTGTGCAGTAGATTCAGACTGCAAATCCCAGGGCTGCAGGGGCTGCCTGGATGTGTCCGGAAAAGAAAGCAGTGGTAAAATCAGAGAATGCCGATGGTACTCAAATATGCATGGTGAGAAAAAAAGGACGCTGGCTTCTATGCAGGGAACAGCTGTGCAGAAACGATCTTCTTAACACTGTAGAGAACCACCAAGACAACTATTTGGAAATGCAAAGACTCTGGTTTGTAAACCTAGAAACAGAGGCATGCTCTGATTTAGGGCTACTGCAGTTCTGCCTTGATGCTTACCACTTCCACCTCGAGGGGGAAAAACAAGTGCCAGAATGATTTAAAGACAGAATATCAACCCACACTGCTGCAGGCCTGCTTTCCACATTTTCTTGCTTTTATAGGTTTAGCTCCTGCTCCAAGAGAGGGACTTCTGTGTCTGTGTGCGTGAGCATCCTTCCAAAATTCATACGTGAAATCAATGACTGAAATTTTTAACAAAGACATTTGTAGCAATTTTCAGAAGCTTGTGAAGCATAACATCCCTCTTACTCACCCCACGCTCCCATCGAACATGCAGCACTTTGTAGGAAGAATTTGCTTGTGTAACTTGATTTTTTACGCCACTTCTCTTTCTCTCACTTGCATTATAGCAAAAGACAGAAGGGGGAAGACAATCTAAAATACGAGGCACACATCCATGGCCTTGGAAGACCTTTATTCAGCCCCTTGTTGTGCTACAAATATCTAGTTGGATGCCAGGAAATTACCCTGCGTGCCCCGTTTCTCAGATTCCCAGTGGTAACATGGGAATTACTCTTCTTGTTTCGGAAGTGGTGGGAAGAGAAATCTGTTTCCAAGACTGCGAGATGCTCACAGGCTGCGACGTGGAGATGAATGTTAGGCACACATGCAAACAGAACACCAAGCAGATCCCTCACCATGGGTTTTACTCAGCCCCCCAGCCAACAGGCATCATGTTCACAACCTCAAGATGGGTGGGCTTCAAGGCGATGTAGAAGGCTGCAGCATGATTAAGGGAATTAAGAAAGCACAAAATGGTGCTAATGTCTTTATTTGAAAAACTCCCCAAGACATTTCTAAAACAGATTTTCTGTAAAATCTGTTGCATTCACAACTACAGAATGTTATGATCGAGTGCAAAAGTTTTTATAGCTACTGAAACATAATAGAGGAATCCCAGGCTCAGGCCTATAAAACCTTCTACAGAACACCTGTTTGGATACTTTCTATATATAATTCCTTCAGACCAGCAGCAGTTTCTGTACCAGTTGGACATTTAAACACGATGCAGAAATGTTGACCGTACTGTTCTGGGTGTGGTAATCCCTATTTGATTCACGGGTGATTATTTTCTTCCCCTATAGCTGAAACCTAATTAAGCAATTGTTTTGGGCAAGAATGCCGAGCCATGGGGATGGATATTAAATAATTGCTGGTCACATGCTTAGTTCCAGACCAAAGGGCTTTTTGTTTCCAGCAGGCTTTATTCTGTCTCCCAGCTATGTCTCCGCGTGCTCTTTGCTGTTTTACACACTGTAACTTACAACGGTGCTCATTGTTATTCATAGATTCATAGAATTTATGATTGTAAAGGATGATGAGATGATCTAATCCGACCTCCTGCATAGCACGGCCAGCCATTCTGTCCCGTTACTCCTCCGTTGAGCCTCGGAACTTGAGCCTGACAAAATTGGGTCTTCCGGAGAGACATCCACTCTTGGCGTGAGGAATTCAAAAGACAAACAATTCCTGGGTAGTTCTTCCAGTATTTAATCATCCTTACTGTTAGAAAGCAGTGGTTAGACATAAGGAAGAACTGTTTCTCTCAGAGAGTGGTCAGGCACTGCAATGGCTGCGCAGGGAGGTGGTGCAGTCGCCATCCCTGGCAGTGTTCAAGAGGCATCTGGATGAGGGGCTGCGAGATATAGTTTAGTGCTTGTGGTGGCAATGGTGATGAGGAGACGGTTGGACTAGATGATCTTACAGGTCATTTCCAACCTTGTGATTCTATGATTCTGTGATAAGGTCTCAATACTGCACCTTGTTTCTAATTTGAATTTTTGGGCTTCAAACTCTAGCCATTGGTTTTCATAATCGTCTTTTTCCACTAGATTAAGGAGCCCTTTAAAACTGCTACATTCTCGTGATAAAGATACTTATACGACCTAATCAAATCACCGTCAGGCCGTCTGCTGGATTTAATAAAAAGAAAAATCTATTTATTTTGTAGCAGCACTTAGAGGCCCCAGTCACAGAGAGAGGTCCCGAGGGATGGACGCTTTTCAGGGCTCAGTTTTCAGGAACCTGAAGCCCGCTCCTCTTCTCTGTCAGGGATTTTTGATGTGCCCTTGGGCACATCACTCAGCCGCTTTGCTTCTTGGCTACTCTCCAGCAGGATGGGAATTCCAAGGTTTGCTCCTCGGAATACACATGTTACAACTGTCAAGTGCAGAGGGAGCAATGTTAGTCACTGAGCTGAGCACTGTAGAAGCACTTAACAAATGGCAATCCTTAATCATTGTCTAACTAACCGAAAAAAGCACCATCTGCATGTTGGATATAGATCGAGGTTGAGTATCTCCTGTACTGAGCTCTACAACAAGTGCCAATCACGGTTGCTGTGTCTGACATTAAAGCAATGGCAGTTGCTTGTTTTTTTATCAACACAGCAACCTCCTCTTTATGAAACACGAAGGGCTGGCACCAAGCAACACCATACCTCAGCTGAGTAGTTCGGGTTTGAGAACCCTGAGTGATACGGACAAACCTCTAAAGTCAGGATGTATATTTGCTATTAGCTACTGCTCACTCTTAATTACCCATTCCCTTTATTTGTCTCCCTTTAATGGTATGTCAACCAGCATTTTCCAACCCCTCACTCAGAGACTGATTTGCCAGGAAGGTGGGTACACATTTGCTCCTGTTGCAGGCATGTGTTTAGCCATGGGCAGAGCTGTGCTAGCAGTTACACAACCTGGATCCACAATCTGGATTAATTCCACAAAAACGCTTCAGGTTTCAGCTGATCCGTTTGCCTGCCGAATTACCCTCGCTGCACCCAGGTGGGTGCTTGTGCCAAACCACCTGAAGCTGAAGCCTGGCATGCTGAACCACCCTCATGGGAGGATCCTATGCAGAATGGTGCTAACCCTCGGAATGCTAGCATCTCTCCTGCAGGTGCCCATCAGAAATACAGCAGCATCATTTCACTCTTATTTACTGAGAGGGAAAGGGAGCGGTTCGCTTGATGTCTCATTCCTCAGAGTCTTTTGGTCTGCACAGGGAGGTGTGCACGCATGATGCTTTCTTCTCACCAAGATATTGCATGAAAGCACAGACAGGGAAGGTCCAGGGTTTCTCCATACCTGGCTTACCCAGAGAATCATCAAATCACAGAATGGCCCGGGTTGCAAAGGAGCACAGTGCTCATCCAGTTCCAACCCCCTGCTGTGTGCAGGTCACCAACCAGCAGCCCAGGCTGACCAGAGCCACATCCAGCCTGGCCTCGAATGCCTGCAGGGATGGGGCATCCACAGCCTCCTTGGGCAACCTATTCCAGTACCTCGCCATCCTCTGGGTGAAAAACTTCCTCCTAATATCCAACCTAAACCTCCCCTGTCTCAGTTTAACACCATTCCCCCCTGTCCTATCACTATCCACCCTCACAAACAGCTGTACTAATGTGTCCATGCAGCAGTTACTGACTCCAAATGCTCACATTTTGCCTCACATTAAAACATCAGTCAGGGTAGAGTTAAACTCACACCTTCTCAAGCGTTCACCTGCATTTGCAAATAAATCAGCCGTAAGAACAACTTAGACAGCCTCCTCCTACATCGTTTCTCCACTGAAAGACGTGGGAGAATGGCAGTGGTGCTGCCTGCCTTTCCACAGCTCTGCCAGTATCCAGGTATCACACTGAATTTCTCAGGATCTTGTATGGATTACAGTGCTTTCATTGCAACCTCAGGCTGATTCACACTTGCTCTGAGAGCCTGCACTGACATATTAAGAGCTGCTCCAGGGGTGAGTGGCAGCACTGGTGGGTGCGTTGCAGTAGTGCTTTGGAGGATGCTGCAAGTTGGACAGTGCTTCAGAGCCCATAGCCCTGCAATGTGAGCTGCAAACGATGTGAAGGGTAAAGCAGTACTTCTGTCCTACCTGCAGGAAAGAGAACTCCATGATTTGCTCCCTCCATTTCAGCGCAGCCTTGATTTTGAAGGCTGTTGGCATAAGGACTTTATAATGTGCTGGGTTTAATGGAGGTCTCAGGTGTTCTTCTCTTGGGTGCACAGGAAGGGGCAGATCAGCACCTTATCCTGCCACGAGTCGTAGCTGCCTCCTCCAATTTGCCCCTCACATTCAGAACTATTTCCAAGCAGCTTGCTATGAACCAGCCTGGCCTCATATGGACTGCAGAGATCACAGCAACAAGTACAATGTGGTAAAAAGCATTGAAATAACAACTGCAACAAAAATAAAACCAAACATCCATCTCAGCAGTGTGGGACTATTTTTGTTTAAAAAAAAATAATAATAAGAGACATTTCAGGCAACACTTTGTGTTAACAAACCCAAACAGCAACGTTTGGAAGTAAATACTCAACATCTAGAGCTCTATTGCTACTGCAAGACTCCAAGGTCAAACCTTGCTCTGAAGGATACCGATACGTGGATTAAAACAAAACAATTGTAAGGATTTCGGAGAGCCACGTCCCAAAGAATAAATCACCCACGCAGCTGTGAGTGTGTCGGATTACTGCAGCGGTGAGAGAGCTGCTGTGCACACGCACACTACAGCACAACAGGCTGCAGCATCCAGAGCCGGTGCTGTGCACGCATGCAATGCATTTGCAGCCATAGAGCAGCCAAGTGCCTAGCAGCAGGCATTTGGAAAGGCAGCTGATAGCCACTGCACTATGCAACTGTGCCCCTGAGCTTTTCCAGCAGGACAAAGGAGCAGATTGCACTGTGCAAAAATCCCATGTCATAAAGACTTTGGGCGTGTTTGCTGTTGGAAAAGGAAGCTGAGACCCACAACCTGTAGGCCCACACCTTGAGATACGTTTAACTCTGGGGCAGATTCCAACTCACACAAAGAAAACACTGGCATGGAGGACAGCAGGACTTATCTTCCAAGAGTTTGGAAAGCCCGATTCCAGACTTTGAAGTGCGTTTACTCACTGCTGCCAGCCCTGTCAGCAATGGACAAACTGTTTCTCATCGTGTTGCTCTGTTTCCCATGTATGCACTAGAGATGATCCACTTGCCACAGCTGAAACAGATTTGAGGGCTGTAAATCGGGCACTTCATATGACAGTAACTGAGGTTGCAGTTGTAATGACCCACGTGAGCCTGCTTTAAACTCCACGTGGTTGGTGCAGGAGAAAAGCAGGACGAGAAACCAGACCGTGTCCTGGAGAGGGTGCAGAAAACTGCCACTGCCTGCACATGGTGCTGGAGCTGGGGAGGAAATACATACAAATGTATTTGCTAATATATAAAATATTTGCTAATATTTTATTGAAGCGTTAAGTTACTGCACGTATCCGTCTCTGCACTGAGCACATCAGGTCAGTGTCTGGTGGTTCTGAGACTTCAATTTTCTGGATTCAAGCATGGGTTTTACCGACAACTTCCAATGTGACTTGGGAAAACGACAGTTTCTCTACCTCATTAAAAAGGAATTGGCTCTGTGAACCAGCTCAGGCTGCAGTCAGCACACCAGATCCTCCCTGTCCCATTTTTACATTGGTGCTTCTCTCTGCATGAAATCCATAGTGCGGCTGGACGGGACCACATGAGCTTCAGCAGCACTCAGTGCTCCCAGGATGCCATCGGTCCAAAATGTGTTTTTGTCCCACCACAAACGAGGGACAGAGGCAATTCCACCAGCAGAACCAAAGCCCGCAGCAGCGCTTCGGAGATGGAGCTCCTCGCGGAGATCCGCCATCCCTGGCCAAGAGGGGTGGCTCGCAGCTGCTGCAGCTGGAAGCGCTGCTGCTGGCGCGGGGCCACGGAGCCTTCGGGTCGGCCCCTGCTCAAGAGCCAACGGGCCAACGCACCTTTTCGGAAGCTACAGGGCACAGCGGTGCTGGCCTCGAGTCAGCCGGCCCGGGGCGGGACCGGCGTCCGTAACCTCGTGCCCGGCCGCACGGAGCCGAGCGGCGAGCCTCGGGCTGACGTTACATCGCGCCCACTCCAAAACAGCCTCCCAACAGCCGGCGTGCCTTCGGGCCACCCCGACGCCTCTCGCTCGTCGGCAGCGGCCTGCTAACCGCAACCACACACCGACAGCCCCCGGGGAGCGCCGAGCCGAACCTCCCGGAGGCGCCGAGCCGGAACCCCGCGCGCCCGGCCGACCCCCGAGCGGAGGGGGCCCGCGGGGAGCGGCGCATGCGCGGCGGGGCGGCGGGGAGGGGGGCCGGAGCGGGGCGGGGAGGAGGCGGCGGGGCGGAGCGGGGCCGGGCCGGGCTGCCCGCCGCCCGCCTATTTGAGGGAAAGTAGCGGGGCGCGGGCGCTCAGTGCTGGCCGCCGCCGGGAGGCAGCGGGGCGAGCGGCCGCCGGTCGGTGCCTTTTTTCCTTCTCCCCGCTCCCTTCCCCCCCCCCCCCGCCCCAAACCACCCCGTTGGTGGCCCGGGGGGGGGGGGGGGGGGGAGCCGCCCCGCGGGGCCGCCTCTGCCCCTTCCCCGCCGCGCTTTTAATGGAAACATGGCGATGGCGGCTCCGACCGGCAGCGCTGCGCCCGTCGCCCCGGCGCTCTGCGGCCACCTGGCCCTGCTGCTGCTCCTCGCCGCCCCCGCCGCGCACGGCTACAGCTTCCCCCAGCAGCACACGTAAGTGCCGCCGCCGGCCCGGGACCCCCGCCCGGTGCTGCGGGGCCTGCGCGGGGGCCGCGGGCGGAGCCGCTCCTCGGGCGGGCGGGGGGCGCCGCTGCGGGCGGGGGCGAACGGCGGTCCCGAAGTTGCCGCGGAGCGCAAACTTCCCCGGGCGGCCGCCGCATCCCCCGCCGGGGGCGACGGCTTTCGCGTCGTAGTCCCGAGCGCGCAGAGCCGTGCGTTCCCCCCCTTCCCTTTCGCCCCTTCCTCTAGTCGGCCGGCCGGTCGCGGATGGACGGCCTCGCGTCTGCCCGCTCACCTGGCGGCGGGGCCGGGGGCTGTGAGTAGGGAGGTGGGCTGGGGGCAGGGAGCCGCTGGGGGCCGTGCCGGGCAGCGCTGGGCTCGGTACCGTCGGAGCCCTGCGCACGGGCAGGCGGTATCTTAGCCGAGATGTATTTTAAGAGCCCGTCGTCTCCGTTATGAAATGCTGCTTGTTGACACAAAAATTGTGTGTGTGGAGGGGGGAGGGTGAATACATCCCGACGATTCAAAGTAGAGGCTGCCACCGTGTCCTTACAGGCGGTGATTCTGGAGGTGGGGGAAGATTTCAATGACACGGAGTTAATAATAGCAGCACTGCCCTTAACTTTGCGCTGCCCCGGTGCATAGGCACTGCTCCGTGCCACAATCCTCTGCCATTTCTGATTTGCTTAAGAATAGGAATATATATACATATGTCATACAAAGTATTTTTGAAAGCCTTTCAGATGAGCGTCTTTGATCTCTGAGTGCGTTTTTCCAGGCGTGCATTCAGGCCTTCTGAAAAGAAGGCTTATTGGCAGGAGGAACGGTGTTGTTTATTCGGGAGAGCTGCAGCTTACCCTGCTAATATCTGCTTCGATGGAGGCACGGCTGTTTGCGCTCCTTATTTCATCAGGAACAGCTCCCGTTCAGACACGTCCCTCCTGAATTCTTTTGGGTCTCGCATCCGCGTTTTTAAATCTCTCTGACCTTTGAGAGCTGGCGGGATCCCGTGCCTTGCCACCACGTACGTGCAGAAATCCTTCTGAATAAAACCCTGAGAAACGTCTACCTACAGGGGGAGAAGCAGGAAGGGAACGTGCCTTGCTCGCTGAGTACCGGGGCCTGGCGGCCCCATCCTGTGCCTCTGCGTGCTGCTCCTTCTGCTGGGAGAATCCCTATCTGAGTCCCGGGAGTTACGGATGTGTGAAGCACTGCTGAAGTTTGTGGGGCGCTTTCAGTATTTCAGCTGCTTGTCCAGGGGTTGTGTGTCAGCTGTTGCTTTTTCTTCTGTTTTGTGCCGTAAATCCTCTCTGGGCAAGCGGAGTTGTGCTTTCCTTATAACTGCAGAAAGTTTTTTCTTTTTCATAGAGAAGGTTCTTGTGCTGGGGCAGACATCCTTAGGAGATGTGTAATTTGTGGATAATGCACCAGCCTCCCCCCTCACCCAGCCCGGTCACTACCTATGATGTCCCAATAAACTGCGCCAGCTTTTTGACCAAAGCAGCTTTATTCCAGTTCACTTGTTGGGGTTTACGGGCCACATGCTGTTAGCTCTGTGCTCTCCTGCTTGCAGTGGCATTACCAAACAGGCCTGACCTGCACTAACAGAGGCAATACATGTGAAGCAGCACACTGCTGGCAGCGATGTGCAGTTCACAGCTGAAGGCATGGTCCTGAAAAGGCCGCAGGCTGAGTGCGTGCCTCGGTGGGGAGCAGCACTGGTGTGCAAGAGGAGGCATGGAAAGGATGCGAGACCTCAGCCTGACCTGCTGCCTCCATACTCGTGTCGTTCTCCTTGTGACCCGCTTGGTGAGCTTGGAGAAAATAAGAGTCATGGATGGAGATCTGATGATGATGCAGTTGCTGGGCAGTAGGCAGTGCCTGTCGCGTGTGGGCTGGAATGTTGCACTGTGCCCCAAGGCCTCTGAGCTTGTCTCTAAGGAGAGATGTATTTGATGGGAATGAGAAGTGCGATGGCAGCTGGCACCAACGCTCAGATAATGCCTCCGTCGACTGTTCCCTCTGAGTGGCTCCCTGTCTG
Organism: Centrocercus urophasianus; assembly: GCF_019232065.1. Taxonomy (NCBI): domain Eukaryota; kingdom Metazoa; phylum Chordata; class Aves; order Galliformes; family Phasianidae; genus Centrocercus; species Centrocercus urophasianus. The sequence continues at coordinate 18,879,678 of NW_024884778.1, read as the reverse complement.
CGCCCTTCTGCTTTCTGAAGGTGTTGGATATAATGGGAATCATTTCTGAAAGGTGTGTCGGTCAGCAGCTGGGCCGTGCTGCTGGAGCAGCCTGCTGAGCTCTCCCAGACACTGGCTTTTCTCCTCCTTCGGACAACGCACCCTTGCAACAAGAGCAAATGATACAGAGCCTGATGAGAAACCTTGTTTGTGGGGGTTTCTCTGCAAATCGCCGAAGTCGCATTGGGCTGTCGGGCTCGCAGTGTTCAGCAGCACAGAGCTGTCCTGTGCTGCCTGGATCAGGAGGAGCGATGAGGGCATTTTGCTGGGAGCGAAGGGGAGAAGAAAAAAATGGAGATTAATTTTTCTTTTTCCTTTACCACAATTTTATTAATTGTCATCAGTGGTTTCTGCGTGTTGATGCTTGGTTCTGTCCCTGATAAATCTCTGGTGCTGCACATTATCTTTCTCCTCCTGGGTCGCATGGCTTTAATCATCTTACGCAGAGCTACGGCTCAGCCAGTTGTGCAAAGGGGAATTGCTCATTGAGATTTAAAGAGCAAAATCCCAGATTGGAACGAACCCATCAGGGTGGGTATGTTAGGTGATGCCTGCTGGCTGACTGGGCTCCTCTCAGGGCACTCGTGTACAAGCGTGTGTCTGTGCAGCCAGCGGGATTAGCAGCTGTCGGAAAGGAAGCTGTTGGCTGCTGCTAATTCTTCTGTTCAATACTGCAGGGAGGGATCGCTGTGGCAGCACGGAGCTGTGTGAATTGCTGGGAGATGTGGCAGTGGGTGGCCGAAGCCTGGTCATCGGGTCAGCCCTGCGCCTGCAGTGCCATCTCCTCCCGTTAGGAGCGCTGGGGGACGTGGCTGTCTGAGGAGGGAGCAGCCCCCTCCTTGCTCTGCAGCAGGGCTGTGTCGTTTGGGCTTGAAGGGAAATTGCCATCTGCTGAGGTGGCGAGCCGTTTGCTTCCTGCGAGGAAGCAGGTGTGCAGGGAGCTGCGTGCCTGCTGGCGAGGCACGGGCAGAGATGCCTGCAGGGAGAGGCCCGGAGACCTGAGCCGGTCCTGCCCTTCCAGCACGGCGTCACAATCTGCACCAGGCCTTGAGGTGTTTGTTGTGCCACGTGCCCGAAGTTCCTGCTGAGAGCCATGGGGCTGATGGGTGCCCATCACCACTGGAGGGTGGGCTAGAGGTTGCCTCCACCTAATTAATTGCTTCCTTTCAGCAGGCTTTGATTTGTGCTTGTGTCGTTTCGTCCTAAATGAGGTTAACGATGCTGGTAGTGTTGGCACATCTGGACTAGCAGGGCTTGAAATAAATAACTCTATTAGGATTGGATGTTTGAGGGTTTGCAGGATGCTGTGTAGCGGGATTCCCTTCTCTTGTTCTGCCGCTTGCCTGCTGTGCAGTCAGAAGATCTCTTGCAATTGTGGTTTTGATGCCTGGGAAAGGACCTTGTTGGGAAAAGAGCAGGGAGGAAGCATGACGACGGTCCTGCTTGTCTTCTGTTGCACATGGCTGAGCAGCCAGCCCGCTGGGAGGGCAGTCGTGCCCCAGTGCTTGACGTTGCATTGCTCCCTCTGGGAGGGCGAGGAGAGCTCGTGCTGCTGCAGACACAGGCAGCAGTGGCCCTGCTCTGCAGCACTGGCACTGCTCTTTGGGTGTGTGGGGAAGCCTGGACAGCAGTAGGGACAGCAGTCATTTGCAGTATTTCTTTGACATTATTGGTGTTTTCTCCCTTGGAGTTCTGGATGCTTCCTACTCAGCTCAGACTGGGAACAGCTGTTTATGAACCTGTGTCTGGAAGTAGGGAAGGAAACCGGGACAGCTTCCTTGAGGAGGAGTGGGCAGATAAAGCACAGCATATCAGGCTTGCACATGCTGTCACCTCCTGGCTCAGTTATTAAGCATATTTTGGGATAAACAGCTACCAAGGCCTAGCAACTTATTTCTGTGGTTCTCAAGGTTCTCCCATATCTTCCTCATTCCTTTTCTTTCCAATTTATCCTCAATCCCTTGTAGCAATAACTCTCAGGTAGGTGTAGGGGACCTGCTTCATCTGTACAGCCAGTGCTTGGTGCTTGATAGGCATGCAGTACAAACCCACCGTGATTCTGGAGGCCCTGAATGGAAACCTGAATTTATCCTTGAGCAGACCTGGTGTTCGGCTTCAAAAGCCATTGGAAAGGCTCTGGAGGGTTTAAGTGCTGGGACATCTGTGCACAGTAACATTGTACATGTGCACAAACTGTAGGATTTACACATTGTTTCTTTTCCAGCAATGAGACATTCAAGTGGGATGAAATAAAAGGGAAAGTCATTACCAAGCAGAATACTTGAGTGAAATATTCAGGAAGAAAGGGCACTTTCTGAATGCTTCCATATTTACTTCCTCAGGAGCCACTTGAAAGCAGAATGTGTGCAGAATCCTTTTTCCTCTCTGCTGGTGTTGGTAGGACTTGGATGTCATTCCTGTGATCTGGCCTTCATCTCCAGGTCTGCTGTTGCTGCGTTGCAGAGGGAGAGGGGTTGTACAGCTTATTGTTGCACTGGATCCACGAGATGTTGGCGTGGCTTTCTTCAGTCTGCATGAATTGAGGTTGCAGAAAACACATGCTGGATTCTCAGTGCAGCTTTGACAGTGGTCCTACAAATCTTTCAGTCTTAGCCATTATCTGTAGGTCATAAATTCCAGGAAAAAATAAAATTATCCAGAGCGAAGAATTAATTCATCAGCCATGAAGAAGAGCATCATGCACTGATGGATGCAAGGGATTGGGCTGCTCTGGCAGATCAGCTCAAGGCAGGTGGAAGGCTGCAGGGAGAGGGCTGTTGTGACCTGGCTGGACAGGCTGCACACTCTGTGGCTCCATGTCCATCCACCATTTGTGTGTAGCTGTTGTTGTTGCCTACAGTTGGGCCGCTGGTGCTGGTGCAGAGTGACTGCGTTGCAGTGCCCCTTCCACAGGGCCAGGCCTCATTCCAGTGCTGCTGCTTGGCGCTGGGTGCTCTGGAGGAGCTAACTGCAGGTAGCTGTCAGGTGGGGGTGAATGGGGGCATGCACCATTTGGAGGAATAGCTCTGATGCTGGTAAAGCTGTGGGTGCAGCTGCCAAAGCTGAAGTTGGGTTTCCATGCTGTGTGAGCCAAGCGCTTGCTCTGTTCAGTAGCACCAACAGTGTGTTCTGAGAAAGACGGGATGCAGCGTGCTTTTTAGCCCTAGCTTGTGTCAGTCTTTGCTCCTACGAGCCTCCTGCCCCAGGTCTGTGTGTCACTGCTCCATAAGAGTGGCAGTGGAGCTGCCTTCCCCAAGGACAGCATGAGCTACTCTTGCCCCAGCAGGTATATGTAATGGATCTACTGGATCCAGTAGCAGACTTTGGGTTCCCTGGGTGCTGCCCTGTCCCCCACTGACACATAGGGAATATCTGAGGCGGTATCAACAGTGCCTACAGTGCGTATGCTATCGCTGATAGAAGAGTGATGGATTACAAAAGACACGTTCATTTACCTGACAAAGGTTGTCTATCTTGAATTATTTATGAGGCTTCACAGCAAGCTAGTAAATTTTGTAAAAGCAATGAAGTCCTGGTAATGTGAGCCTCCTCGCTGCAGCTTCCTGGAGTGGAGTTCTGCTGAGAAGGTGCAGCGGGGGGTGGAGGAGAAGGAAGAAATAGGAAACGGGTGGAGGGGCAGAGGCTGCTGTTTGGGTGTGCAAATGATGAGGTGTGCAGAGCAATGAAGTGCAAATTAGATCATGCTGTGCACTGGAGCACATCCTGTGCAGTGTTAGAAATCAAGGGATGCTTTGAGGAAGGATGGGCGGCCAAAAACAAGGACAGACACAAGGACAGAGAAGGTGACAGTCTCACAATTGCTGAGGCTCTTGGCCTTCCCAGTGCAAAGTCACACCCTGAACTGTTAAATGGGTGGAGCACGTTGGGAAAGAGCATCGAGTGGCCTCTGAAGTGACAGAGGAGGACATGATTTTTATAAATACCTTTCAGCTCCTAACAGGCCTGGGTCCCACGGCTATTCTCTTGTAGCAAGTTGACAAGCTCCTCTCCAATGGGTGCTGAGCTTTCTGCTGTCCAGAAAAATCTTGTGTCAGAGTTCATCCATCCTCCAAATAAAAAACCAAAATGAGGTGCATGGTTGTAAATACTATTCAGAGCTTGTGTAAGCTACTTTGTCATGCCATCATAGATTTACACGAGTCAGAAGGGACCCTTAAGGGCCATCCATCCCAACTCCCTGTGCTGAGCAGGGACACCACAGCTCCATCAGTGCTCAGAGCCCCTCCAGCCTGACCTTGGCTGTCTGCAGGGATGCAGCACCACCACCTCTCTGGGCAGCTGTGCCACTGCCTCACACCCTTACAGCTGTACAACACTTCTTCCTTATATCCAGTCTATATCTCTCCTCATTTAGCTTGAAACCATTTCCCCTTTTCCTGTCACAACAGACCCAGCTGAAGAGTCTGTCCCCCTCTTTCTTACAGCCCCTTTGGGTACCGAATGGCCGCTCTCAGCTCTCCCCACAGCCTTCTCTTCTCCACCTGCACAGCCCCAGCTCTCAGCCTATCCTCACAGGGAGGTGCTCCATTCCTTGGGTCATTTTCATGGCCCTCCTCTGTATGGAATTCAATAGGTCCGTGTCTCTCCTGTGCTGAGGACTCCCCATCTGGACACAGAACTCCAGATGAGGTGTCACAGTGCAGAGTAGAGAGGCAGGATCAGCTTCCTGCCCTCTTTGGATGCTGCCTGGGGTACGATGGGCTCTCTGGGCTGTGAGTGTGCACTGCTGGCTCCTGTCCAGCTGCCACCCACCAGCACCCCCAAGTGCTTTTCACCAGGGCCATGCTCCATCCTTTAGTCCCCCTGCTTGTATTGGCAGCAGGAGTTGCCATGACCTGGGTGCAGACTTTGCACTTGCCTTTGTTGAACCTCATGAGGGCCCACTGCTCAGCCTGCCTAGGTCTCTTAGGATGGCAGTCTAAAAGATGTATAAAGCTCTCACAGGTTTTGTTTTAGCTAAATCAGAAATATTGTACTTGATTTTCCTACCTATTAACTTTTAAAGTAATTATATCTTTGTTGTGACTGCTGAACGTTTCCTCTGCAGTACAATACAGGGAGAGCTGGGGATGCAGAGCCCTGTTTGCTCTGCTAGCAGACAATGCTTGGCACTCAGATCTCTGGCAGCTGTAACATGGGCACTAAAAGGGACAGACTTAAGCCAAACGAAGCGCCTAATGCTCAGCTTTACTAGGCATTGAGCACTGAGTCAGATTCTGGGCTGTGAGTGGTTGAACATCTCCATAACAAACTCAGCAGACCCAGGAGGAGCCAAAGTAGCCTTTGCTTATGTCTGGGGTAGTCTTATAAATCAGGGGTCTGTGGCAGGCTTTCAGTGCGGTGTCACATCTGGGGATCAGCAGGGCAAAGGGTGATGTCGTGAGTGGGCTCGTGTGCTGCCAGGAGCATTGCAGGGCAGGGGGAAACCCATTGCCTGTGTAAAAGTAAACCCTCTGCAGCACTATGTCATGCATAGAAGGGGGGGGGGGGGGGGGGGAGGGTTGGGGTAACACGCAATTATTTATTAAAAAATTG
>NW_024884778.1:18841015-18873983 GCF_019232065.1 Centrocercus urophasianus | reverse complement strand
AAACAGCACTTAATTATTCAAGACTTGCAAGCTGCAAAGAGTTCCAGGGCAGCGAGCCTCCAGCCAGGCATGCATCACAGCTTTGTGGGCACTCTGCTTTACCCCTCTGGGTTAGCAGGAGGGTAGGTTACACCAGAGGGGGAAAAAAAAAAAAAGTCAGTATTTTCTCTTCACCTAGCTCTTGGTTTTTACTTATTCTATTTTTGTTTGCTGTGAAATCTTAATAAGAGTTGATCAGTGACCAAACAGATGACATTATTTTGCCTCCCACAGAATGACAACACGTTGGAGGGCTCAGGCCAAGCGAGCATCAGCCCCAAGTGGGCTCTCTCTGCCGACAGGCAGGAACATCACCGCCTGCCTCCTCGGCTGCGTGCTGGGGGGCTGCTCCTCACTGAGCCTTTCTTCCTGACATTGGGTTTATTATGATGCTGAAGAATTTGCCGTCGTCAGTCTTGTGTGCTGTGTTCTGCTAACAGCTACGTTTGGCTTGAAGGCTGAGAAACGCTGAATTTGTTTCTGAGGTTCTGGGGCAGATTTGTCCCTGATGTAACCGTGCTGAGAGCTGTGGGCCTGTGCTGGGGGAGCTTTAGGTCTTTGCCTTAATTTAAAAATATAACGGTGGTTGTGGTTGCTTCTGATTTTTATTGTGAGATGGAGAAGAGAAATGTGTTGTGCACGTGCACTACCTGCTCATTTTGCACTCCTGGTTTCCAGGTGACCCCCATTTAGCACCTGACCTGACAGCAGATGTGCTATGTTGGCATTCTTGCCATCAGAACCACCCTTTGCTCACTGCCCGAAGGCTTGGTGGGACCCTGCTGTGTCCCTCGCTCTTTGCCACGTTTATTTCTTTTGGCTTGTTCTTCACTTCAGAGAAAAATCTGATCCGCTGTGTCTGTGCCCTGGCACCTGCATGCTCCATGGGATGTATGCAGCAGAGCTGCGTGCCTTCAACCCTGCCCTGCTTCCCAAGGGTGGCCTGGCCTTACAGCACTGCTCTGCTGCAATCCTTCCCTGTGTTTCCTTTCTTTCCAAGTGGAGCCCTGTGCTGAAAGCATCGCTGCTTCAGGCGGTTCGTGAATGTGGTTACGCGCGCTGAAAGCGGCCTTTTCTGTTCTGTAAGAGCCACTTAATAAATGTCACTTACTTGGTGACTGTGTGGTGCGTGGCCTTCCTCTCATCAGGAGGCAGTGGTCAGACCCTGCTGTGTTCTCTGCAGTCACGGTGCTGTGATGGAGAGAAGTTTGCCTCTTGCCTAAGCGTGCTGTTGCAGTTTTGCGATGGCGGAGTTTGTATTGCTCAGCTTCCATTCTGAGCACAACTGTACCCCTGTGTTTGTTTGTACCCTTTCTCAGATCCCAGAAAGAGTCTTATATGAGAAAGTTCTTCTGAAGAACCTCAGGCTGCTGCAGGAAGGGGCAGTTCAGGAGATGGTATCTGTGTTGTCCCTCCCCCTCCCAAATTTGCTGTGATTGCAGTGTGGCCCCACAGCGAGCTTGCAGTGCACAAAGTTCCACATCCGATGAACAAAGCAGGGAATGTAGTATATAGTATTTTTCTAATCTTCCACGTGGAGTTTAGCCTTGCTTCCTCAGTTGGCTTGGCTCTAATAGTGTGTAGGTTGCTCCAGAAGTAATGCCTCCTTTTTATTTCCTTGGAAACCACAACAGATACAAAGAGCATAAAAACATTCTTGGCAGAGCAAATTCTCAGCTATAAAACACTATTTTTTCAGTATAGTTACTACCATTAGCTGTGCATTTTTGCCAGCAGTGGTCAACAGCCCCCATGCTGTGCTCGTAAAAACCTGCACCAGTGGAGATAAAACAGTGTCCGTGTCACCACTGCTGAACTGCACCATGCACCCCTCGCTGTGCTCACGTCCATTTCTTGGTCTCCTCCAGTGCTCAGCAAGTGCTGATGAATGTCCACAGGTGCCATTTTTTTTCTGCATGGAGGAATTCAGTGACACATCTGGGAATGTGTGAGGAGCTGGGAGGGGGCACTGTCAGAACAGCTGACCAGAGTGACCAAAGGAGTGTTCCATGCAACACGATGTTGTGTTCAGCAAGCGAATCTGGTTAAAGAGGAGGGGGGGATGCTTGCTGTGATGGCATTTGTCTTCTCAAGAAACTGTCATATTTGATGGGCCCTGCTTTCCTGGAAGTAGTTGCATGTCTGCCTGCTGGTGGGAAGTGGAGAATGAATTCCTTGCTTTGCTTTGCTTGTGTGTGCAGCTTCCACTTTCCTCACAAACTGTCCTTATTTGAACCTGTGAGTTCTTGCTTTTTGGCTGTACAGATTCTCTCCTGCATCCCACATGGGGAGAGCAGGGGAGCAGCTGTGTGGCTCTGAGCTGCTGCCAGGTTAAACCACAGCAGGTGTGCAGGTAGCCTGGAGTGCAGGTAGCTTCGAGTAGTCCACCTTGCTTCAGCCTTTGGTCTGCTTCTGAGGGGCAGAATTTGCTTGGAAACTGTTATTTCTTAAAATTGCCCTTGTGCTAATCTTACTGTGATACCACAGCTTCTGCCGGTATGTGGGTTAGCAAGGTGTTCCTGGCTGAGAACAAGGGCAGATCCTGACTTTGTTGAGGCTCCTCCAAAGACCGTCTCTTACACCTTGGCTTTCTGGAGTTTTACACTAGGCAAATTTGTCCCACTTTTCTATTGCCAGGCCTGTCTTCCAGGTGTTCTCTTATCCCCAGTTGATCCCCTGGCCTACTTTCTATCCCCTACACATTGAGATGTGACCAGCCTGTCGCTGTTGGCACGAGCAAAGCCTGTGTGCCTCAGGCCTGTTCTCTGGGGTGGCAGTTCTGTCCTGATGCCCTTGGGGCTGCCTTCCATCCCTCCCCCCCACATCTTGCTCTGTTCTGTCTTCCACCCCTCCTTATGGCTTTCTACATGCAGTTTGAAACAGCTCTTGCATTTCCTTATTGCTCATTTTACTGATGAAACTGAGGCTTCGAAAACTCCAATATGTCAGCAGCAGAGCAGGAAATGGAACCCAGATCACGTAATATCTTCTCTTCTGCTCCTCTGAATGAATCCATGCTCTTCATTTCAGGATAAATGTTTCTTCTGCAGTATAGTAACAAGTACAAGAACAGAGACGTGGCCAGGAGGACTGGTACTGTAGAGAGGGGACCTTTCTCTTCCTCTGGTGTTGGGAGAGAGGAGCTGTCCTTGGGGATGAGAAGTGATGACGTCCTCTGGCTGTTTGGGGACCAGAACTTGGGCAGCACTGCTCTCAGTTAGCTGGAGGGACAGAGGGTCTGCTGCAGTGCTCAGTGCAGGCACGGGGCTTTTGCAAATGAGATGGGTGCCCTTTCTGTGAGCCCCGCATTGGCTGCTTGTGCCACTTAAATTGCAGTCAGGCAGCCTTCCCGAGAAATGCTCTCTTGAAAATTGCCTTTTTGTGCTGATGAGGCACTCATTTAGGATTGGATCTGTTGTGCTCGTTGTCTCCCAGCGGCAGGCGCTCGCTGGTGGGATGGGTTGTGGCGAGAGCTGCAGGACAGAGGCTCCTGACACCCCTCAGACGTTTGTCCCCTCTCGTGGTCCCTGAGGTGTCAGCTGAGCACTTCCTGCTCTGTGTGTGTGCCTCAGAGAGATGCTCGAGGCCATTAAGCTGGGTAATTTACATGCTTCTTGAGCCTGCGCCTAGGGAAATATATTTCACAGGTAATTTCAAATCTCTTGGCGTGTGGCAGAAGTCATTATTCTAAATAGAAAGGGGCTGCTGATGTCATGAGCCCCATTGAGAGGAGCTTGTTAACGCCAGGGTTTTGTCTCTTACAGAGAAGAGTCTGAGGTGGCCTGCTGGTGGGGTGTGGGGACATCGGCTGGCGTAGCTCTTAATGCCAGCACTCACTTATAAGAGCAGAAGAGTGAATATCCTCATCATCTCAGGTTCTGCATAATGTGTGTGAAGATGTGCTCTGGAGTATCGATGGCTGTGAGAGCTTCCAGCTTCAGTGCTTCAGTGCGGGCTTCAAAGTGCAGACAGCCAACTTCACATCAGGAGATTGAGTTTCATGTCTGACTGCTGCTGAAAGTGTGTCTGCATTTGGGACTGCTGCTTTACATCTGTTGCTCAGCTTTCTCCCATAGAAGAGGGAAAAATTTAGGAAGGTCTGACAGTTTAGTGTTGGTCAGTTCCCTCACAGTGGTGTCTGAACTTTTGCACTAGCAGAGCTTCAATTGCAGTATTGCAACTGAACAGCCATCATCCTTCTGCAGAGCTCCCCAGCGTGCTGCTGGGATGGGGCAGTGAGTGTGATGGACCCAGGTCCTGAGTGTCGCACAGCAAGCCTCGTTGGTTCCTTTGGCATATTTCCAGTGTGGTTCCGTGATCACGGTTTCAATTGGCTTGTTTCCTTACAAAGGGAAGGTCGTATGTACTTCTTTTTCCCCATGGAGGAAGGAGCGTTTGTCCCACCCGGGTGGCAAGGAGGAGAAAGCTGGGAGTCCATCCCCACTCCTGCTGTGCTTTGCAGCAGCACTGGGACAAAGCTGAGTGGGGCTTCGTGCTTCCAGTGTCACTGCTGGGACTGGGTGCTACCTTACAAGTGCGAGTGTCCTGCAGACAGCTTTTAGATGTGTGTCACAAAGCGCTGCGGTAATGGCATAAAATGCAGTAAATTATTTTTTTTTTAAATGCTTTCCACCTCCATTTTTTTTTTTCTTTCGTTGTGGAAAGGGAGCTGTACAATGAACAGCTTCTACAAATGAAGGCGACTGGATGTGAAATAACAGGGTTCTGGGTGTTTGGCTGGTGAGAGATGCAATGAGAGAGCATCGCTAAGTGCTTTATAATAACAATGATTACCACACGCTCTTAGGAGCCGGGAATCTCTCAGGTAGGGAATGATGTGGAGAGGGGTTGTTTAAGGCAGGGATTTAACTAGACAGACATCTAGCAGCAGTGACACTAAAGAGCTCTGAGGAATGCTGTCTTGTGGTAGAAGACCTTTGTGGCAGAGACTAATGCTCTTTGCTTGCTAAATACAGGAATTCGGCCCAGGTCTTACTAGTCAGTGGTTCTCTCAGGCTCCTTAGTATGGCTTGTATCTCAGTGATCTGATTCGTCACTGCATGCTTCATGTGATTCAGAGCAGCTGAAATCTAAGGGAAGGGTGCATGCTGAGGGCAGTCCTCCAGTGTCCTGTGAGTAATACAAGCCAGCCAGCTCAGCGTCATCAGCTTACACTTGTTCTGCTGCATCCCTTTGTGCTGCTGTGGCAGCAGCAGCATCTCTTGGTGGAGCACCTCACGTGAGCAAGAGCACTTTGGGAGCTTTCTTGTTGGTGGCTGCAGTCAGTGTTTTGTTACCTGGTTATCCCTATGGCATGTATCTTTCCCTCACCCCTTAGGCAGTGCACTAAGAAATGAAGGATGACTGCACTGCGTGTGTGCAAGGCTCCATCCCAGCAGTCAGAACCTGGCACCTCTGAATCCTCTTTGCTTCATTTCTTCACGAGAACTCTTTAAATGACCTAAGCGAGGACAACATCTTTGCTTTTTTCAGTATGTTTCTGCTTGTGTTGCCAGGAGGTGGATGTTGTGAAGTATCCTCAAGTTGTGAAGGAAGGTTCGTGTCAGCTCAGGCTGTGGCTGAGCAGTGGTGCAGGAGCATGGGGCATCTCGCAGCATCTCATCACAGAGGTGTGTGTGTGTGTGCTTTAGATGACAGTGCTCTGGTGGCACAGTGCGGAAAGGCTGCCTGGACTGCCTTGCTGTAGCCACACCAGTGTGCTCAGCTGATAGCTTTACTGTGTCTGCAGGCTGTGAAGAAATCTCAGCTACCCCCAGCCTCAAGTGCAGATCCTGCTGGGTGCATCTATTCTGTTTTCTGGCATAGTTCAGCCCCCAGAATCCTCATCTGGTGATGAAAATTTACTGGAAGGAACAAGAAGATGCAACAATCTATCCTACTTCTGTCTAGCTCCCAAGAGAGTCATGAATTATACACAGAATAAACAAATAAGCTGATATGTCTGTCATTATATCATAAAGGACTTTAATAATTCATGCAGCTTGCAAAATCCGTTCTAAGACCTACCCTTGGTAACCTTATCTCTGCAGTGGGGGATGGGATCTCTTCTGCCTCTACTCAGATTGCATCTGTAACACGGGGAAGGAGACAGGCAGGAGAGAGGTCTTATCACAAAACTTCATCTGTGTAACGGGTTGCGAAGAAATGTGCAAGAGTTATCAGCAGTGGGGGTCTCAAGGCATTCTGAAAATGACAAGTGGCTGCACGAGGTGAAATTTATGCAGATTGTGTGCTTAATAAAACCGACACCTCTTCACTTATTTATTAATTCATTGTGCTTCGAGTCTGGGTTTCTGACAGGCTCTGAGATCAGGAGCCCATCCTAATCCTGCATGATGGGAGTGCAGATGTGGCGGAGCCCACAGGCTTCTGCTGTTCCTGATGTGCATCAGCAAGAGTGTGATAGCAATCTGGTTTCAAGATGCAAAACAGAAGCAAAAAAGAAACCTGTAGCTTTCAAAGAATCAGGGATGCTGAGACCTGAGATTTGCTTTGGCTTTGAACACAACCGTTAATTGATTGGAGCAGTGCATTTCTGGTATTGACAGTGCAGCGCTGGTTGTGGTAGTCAGAGCCTCTGGCTTCCTTTGCTTGCATTGCAGTCCTGGAGGCTAGTACTGTTGCTTCTGCCCCTGTCACATGAGATGTCAAAGCAGCTGAGCTACCTGGTAAAGTTTCTGTTCACAGGAATACCTCGGAGCGACAAGAACAGTTCATCCAAATCTCCAGACATACATAAGTAGCTTATTCTGCTATAAGGCAACCCAATTCATTTTTCCTTCTCGGAGCCAACCTGAGTAGACTGCACGCATGGCAGAGAACTTCCTGCTGAACTCGCTCAGTGCTCTGCCTTGCAGCAGCCACCCAGTGCTATCAGGGTGCTCCATTCTGCTCCCAGGTGCAGAGAGTCGCAGCATGCTGAGATCAAATTCACCTCTTGAAGTTGTGCAAACTGCTTGTTGTATGTTGGCAGTGCGCTCAGGAACCCGCATGCAGACTGCTCACACTGTGTGAGGATCTATCAAGGGATGATTGCATCACAGAGAGGTGGACAGAAGGTGAACTCCAGGCTGATAAGGATGGAAGGAATAGGACGATGGGGTCTGTGGCTGAATGTGCCTTGTGGGAAAGGTCTTGCTGCCTACAAAAGATGCTGTCTGTGACTGCACTGCCATTTGTTCTTCTTGTTCACTAAGCTGAGTGGTGCCACTGACACATTAGAGGGAAGGGTTGTCATTCAGAGGGACCTGGACAGGCTGGAAAGGTGGGTCCATGCCAACCTCATGAAGTTCAGCAAGGCCACGTGCAAGGTCCTGCACTGGATCTGGACAATTCCAAGCACAGGTACAGATTGAGTGAAGAATGGCTTGAGAGCAGCCCTGAGGAGAAGGATTAGGGAGTGCTGAAAGACTCAGTTTGAGCCAGCAATGTGCACTTGCAGCCCAGAAGGCCAACTGTAACCTGGATTGCATCAGGAGAAGCGTGACCAGCAGGTCCAGGGAGGTGGTTCTATAGGTCTGCTCTGCTCTCATGAGCCCCCACCTAGAGTACTGTGTCCAGTTCTGGGGGCCCCAGCACAAGAATCATGGAATCATAGAATCACCAAGGTTGGAAAAGACTTAAAAGGTCACCCAGTCCAACCATTCGCCTATTACCAATAGCTCCCATTAAACCATGTCCCTCAACACAACATCCAGCCTTTCCTTGAACACCCCCAGGGTCGGTCCCTTCAGGAAGTTATAGAGAGCAATGAGGTCTCCCCTGAGCCTCCTCTTCTCCAGGCTGAACATTCCCAGCTCCTTCAGCCTCTCTTCATATGGCCTGTGTTCCAGACCCCTCACCAGAAGAAGGGCATGGAGCTGTTGGAGAGTGTCCAGAGGAGGGCCACAGAGATGGTCAGAGAGCTGGAGCACCTCCCCTGTGGGGATAGGCTGAGAGAGCTGGGGCTGTTCAGCTTGTAGAGAAGAAGGCACCAAGGAGATCTTACAGCAGCGTTCCAGTACCTGAAGGGGTTTACGGAAAAGCTGGGGAGGGACTTTTTATAAGGACATGTAGTGACAGGACAAGCAGAAATGGCTTTAAATTGAGAGAGTAGATTTGGGCTAGATGTTAGAAAGAAATTCTTTGAGGGTGGTGAGACACTGGTACAGGTTGGCCAACAAGGTTGTAGATTCCCCGCCTCCCTGGAAGCACTCCAGGCCAGGCTGGATGAGGCTGGGAGCAACACGGGCTGTGGGAGGCGTCCCAACCCCCTGCTGTAGGCAGGGACTACATGATCTTAAAGGTCTTTTCCAATCCAAAGCATCCTGTGATTCTATGATATTGCTGTGTTGAGGAGGGGCACACAGACGTGATCCGTGGAGTGCAGTGTCTGCCCAGTGGCCTCTTGCAGCGCTGCTGGGCAAATGTTCCAGCTCACGCACTGGGGGACTTCTCCTTCCTCCTCCTCTTGGCAAGTCATCTACAAACAGATTGTGATTTTCCTCCAACCTAGTCTTACACTTTAAATTATTCACCAAATTATCCTTTGGTCTACAGTTCCTTTGCATATCAAATACTCAAAACCGGTTTTTTGTAAAGTTAAGAATTCGAGATATTTTGATTGGACACGTAACTCTCAAATAATAGTGGCTGTAGGTCTCTGTCATACTGAGAGGACATTTGAAGTGGACTCCTGCGGGAATCTGCCCTAGACCTAGTTTTATTTAATATTTTCATTAATAACTTAGGGAACGGAGTGGAGAATATGCTTATAAAAATTGCAGATGACACTGAGCTGGGAGGGGATGGATGTGCTTCAGAAGGCATTATCAGAATTCAAAATGATTTACAAAAAATGGAACGGAGAGCCTGCTATCAGAAAGAAGGGAACTTGGTGAAAACAAATGCAAAGCGCTGCGCTTAAGGAGGAGAAATCCAATGTACAAATAGAGAACAAAAAAATATTTGTCTGAGTAGCAGTGTGGTAGAAAAGGTCCTGGTCACAAACTGAGTCACCAAAGCGTTGTGATAGCAAGAGGACACACGTATTTGCAACATAAAGTAGCTTCTTGGACAGGATTGGGTCAGTGATATTCAACCCTTCAGATTGCACTGGGCCAGACTTCTGCTGGCCTACCTGATCCCACTTCTTGGTGAGAGCCTTGGAAGGTGTCCATGAACTGCAGAGAATCCAGAGCTGGGCAGCAAGAAGGACAAGATGCTGGTAGAGCATGGCCAAGAAAGAAAAGCTGGAGAAAACTGAGCTTGGAGTAGAAAAGGATTAAAGAGCAAAGGGTTCTTTAGAGCTCTTCAGAGCTTGTAATGAGAAAGGAAATCCTTTGTCTGCTGTAAGTGGCATAAATGGGAAGAAAGAGTTGAGATTTAGGATGGATAAGAAGGAAACCTTTTCACCACATAGTGAAAGATGGAATTGAAAAAGATACCCTGTGGATGTGGGGAACACCTTCAGTGGAGGCTGTAGGCACAGGTTAGACAGTGTTTCTTGCAGCAGTGTTTGGTGCCTGTGTCTGACTCAACACCTACTGGCTGCTGTGTTTCCAGATGGAGTTTGGCCCAGGATGGCTGATGCTTCTTCTTTCCAGTACAGAGATGATATTTGATGAACAATTTCCTGTCACCAAAAGCCTCGCTGGTGGCAAGTTGCAGGTTGCTGTTGGTTTTTCCCACAGCTACGCACAAGAATGTTTGTGCTCAGGAACCATTAGTAGAACAAATTTTGTGTGCAATTGTTGGTTTGCTTTCCTTTCCCTTTTTGCCCAGGTCTGGCTGTCCTATAGACTGAGAAGGCTAGCCAGTCTTCCTTTTGATTGCATTGTAGTAGTTGTTTGGGCATCAAACTGGCATCAGGATGGATCTTATAGGCGGTCCGGCGTTTTTTATTATTTTAAGGAACATTTCCTGCTGTAAGAATTGGGAAGACAGTGGATAGTGCAAGGAAGAAGGTGTGGAAGTGTTTGAGTCAAAGAAAACAAAGTAACAAAGCTCTGTGATTGAGCTGAAGGTAGAGTTCTATCCCAATGTGTGTCTTAAAGACCTGGCTTTGGATATAGCTTTAATACTCGGTTGTCCTTTCCTTCTAAGCTAGTATCAAACATGGTCAGGCATTTATTTGGTTGTTTTGTAGGAAAGGATATTCTCTGAAAGCTGTATCTTAAAATAAGAGAAGTGACAAACAACAAAAACCAAAGCATCTTTGTTTTTTTCCTTGGTGTGTGTTAGCTCATATTGGGTCTTACAGCCCAGATATGTACAAAATGGAGGGAACTGAGAAGGGGCACAAGTGCACGCATGCACGCGTGTGCGCTGACACATGCAGTATTATAGGTAAAGGATTAAGCATCTTGAAGGAATAAGCCAGTTATGAGAAGTTCCTGCACAGCAAAAATTAGACAACACAGTAATTAATAACCTTATTAAATAGCAATATTTGGGCACTGAACCAAAGCGTATGAATCAGAGTGAGGCATTCTTGGCTGCACACGCTGGGTGAAGTGTAGACTCTTGTGCAGAATGCTTTCTGGATAACTGAGTAAGCTGTGGGGCAGAGTGTCTGCTTAGCAGCTAGTTTTTCCTCTTGTCTTTTCACGTTTATGTGAGTCTCCCTTCTTCTTTGGGCCAGGAAGGTAGCAAAAGGACGAGGTCTCTGAGGTTCTCAGCATCCTCTCTGTGGCTTGGGAGGGCTCTGTCCGTGTGCCATAAGCCACCGAGGAGCACAGTGACCCCGGGGTGGTGCTGGGTGCTGCTGAGGGTGTGCAGCTTCTCTGCAGAGTGCTGGAGCTGCTGTGCAGAAGTGCGGGGCTGCAGATGGCCATCTGCTGTGTGCGGAGTGTGGGCCAGGGACAGCCTGTCTGCTGCCTTCCACGGCAGTTCTCATTTTCTTCTAAAGTCCCTGGAGCACTGTTGCAGCCTCACAAACCAGGCGTTGTCAGAGCAGTGGTGCTGCCTCCTGGAAGAGATGTGAAGGCACATGTGAGATGAGGAGGTGACCCAAGACAGCCAGCACGGCTTCGTCAAGGACAGAGCTCACCTGGACAATCTGATGGCCTTTTGTGATGGAGTGACAAAGTGGATAAAGGGAGGGCAACTGATGTCATCTGCCTGGAGTTCTGCAAGAACTTTGACACAGTCCCACACCACATCCTGATCTCTAAATTGGAGATGGATTTGAAGGCTGTATTGTTTGGTGGATGAAGAGTTGGTGTGATGGTCACAGCCAGAGGGTTGTGGTCAATGGCTCAATGTCCAGGTGGAGGCTGGTGATGAGTGGTGTCCCCCAGGGGGTTGACTCAGGACTGGTGTTCTTCAGTGTCTTTATCAATGACACAGTTGGATTGAATGCTCCCTCAGCAAGTTTGCTGACGACACCAAGATGAGTGGTGCAGTCGACACGGTAGAAGGAAGGGATGCCATCCTGCGTGGACTCACGTGAGCCTAATGAGGTTCAAGAAGGTCAAGAACAAGGTATTGCACTTGAATCAGAGCAATCCCAGACCTGAGTACAGACTGAGAGAAGAGCTCCTTGAGAGTGGACCTGTGGTAATGACCAGGGGGTCCTGATGAACAAAAAGCTCTGCATTGGCCAGCAGTGTGCTCCTGCAGCCTGGAAGGCCAACAGCATCCTGGGCTGCAATAACAGAGGAGGAAGCAGTGGGCAGGGAGGTGATTGTCCCCCTCTGCCCTGCTCTTGTGAGGCCCTACCTGTAGTGCTGTCCAGACCTGGGGCCCCCAGCACAAGAGAGACATGGGGCTTTGGAACAGGTCCAGAGGAGGCCATGAAGATGCTCTGCGTGCTGCAGCACCTTTCCTATGGAGACAGGCTGAAGAAGCTGGGGGTGGTCAGCATGCAGAAGAGAAGGCTCTGGGAAGACCTCATTGCAGCCTTCCAGTGCTTGGAGGAGCTTATAAGCAGGAGGAGGAATAACTTTTTACATGGTCTGGTAGTGACAGGACATGGGATAATAATTCTAAACTAAAAAAGTAAAAATATAGGTGAGATGATAGGTGAGATTCTTTTCTCAGAGTCACTGGCAGTGTTGCCCAGAGCCGTGGGTGCCATCCCTGGAGGTTCTTCAGGCCATGGAGGGGCCCTGGGCAGCCCGAAGTGGGGGGCAGCCAGGCCATGGCAGGGGTTTCAAACCAGATGGTCTTCATGTTACCTTCCAATCCAAGCCATTCTTTGGTTCATTGATGAAGCAGTGGTATGGCCTCACATACCCAGCCTTGCCACAGCATGCATGGAAGTCTCTGCAGCTGGCTGGTGAGCTCACCCAAGGCGGAAAGGAGCCCAGAGCCCCAGTTTCTGTGGTTGATGACAAGCTGCAAGTGCCCAATGTGCAGAATAGGACATGCAAAATGCTTGGTGTCCTGGCCTGTGTATATATCTCCTGATGTGCTGCTTGGCACAGCAAGTATTTTTGAAGCTCTGCTGCTCTTTCTAAGCCCATTTTATCTCATCTTTAAGGAAAATCAAATAGGCAAATCATGAAATCAATTAGCATCTTTGTAGTTTTCTGTGGAGAGACAGAGATAAATGGTGTTGTGTTTCCAGAAATCATTTCTGTCCCTTGTTATGTGTTGCAGAGAAGGTTGTGGAACATACAGGGGAAGGAAACAATTTTTTTTTTCCAGTGGAAGAGATTTTAATGTATGTCCTGACCACGATCCTTGGTGTAAGGGGAGGCGGAGCACACGACTCACAAATATTTTTAATGTAAGGGATTTTGGTGTCTATCCAAGAGGACTTTGTGGCTTTCCGTGAGCAGTGGTCATCCGGGCTGGAGGCTTCCTGGCGTGTGCATCAGGTGCTTTCTCTGTGCTTTGTTTGTAAATGCCATTTCGCGGGAGCAGCGGGGGACTCCAGGCTGCGTGTTGGGAGGAGTTATCACTCCTCGAGCCCTGTGACACCACCTGAGGTGTGCCTTAATAGCACGGGGATACAATGACTGCCGTGCCTTATTGCTTCCATACGAGACACACATCAAAGTGAAATCTCCATGTTGGTAATGGGCTATCAATTGCTTTACCCTCTTCATCCTTGCTGCAGTCGTCTGCCGTAAAATTTTAAGTGCATCGGCCATGGGAGAGAAACAAAAGGCAGGAGGTCAAGTGAGACAGAATAATAATGGGGCTTATGTATTTTTTATTCTTTTTGCCCTGGCAGTTTTCAGCCCAGTGTGCAGAAAGCGAGGTGAAAACACCAACGAGTCAGGCTAGAGGGATGGGCCAGATGCACACAAAAGCTTTTGCCAGTGCTGCAGCGTGGGTAAGGGATGCGCTAGCTGGGAAAAAGGATGCTTGCTGCCATTGGGAAAGCTGTTGTATAGCTCCTGCAGGGGGCTGACACAGCTCTGTCACTGGTGGGAGGGCTCTGCCCAAGCTGGGGGGCAAAGGGAGGGCTGCCCACACCAGTGGCTGTGTGTGTTTGTGACTGCAGGTCACTGGGGAAGAAAACAATAAAGTTGCTTGGAGGTGTTTCAATGAGTATCTTAAAATGAGAAGCTTATTTGAAAATTAAATAAATACCTTTTGGGAAAATTCATGAGTAACGTTGACCAACCTAAATGAAACCTAAATGATGGTAAATGTATACAACCTTCTTCCCTGGATTTCCTTCTCCTCCAAGGGGAAAAACAGCGTTTGCTCTGCAGAAATGTTGGGAATAGAGAATGTTCAGCTGGAAAACTGAAGATCTGGAGTACACAGTAAAATTTTTTGATATTTCTGCCCAGCTTCCTCCATTTTGAAGCAATGCTGTGTAATGAGCAGTCCTCCATGGCCTCCCTTAGCAGGGCTTTTCTGCTTCTAGACCTCTTGGAGAGCCTCACAGTGGCTTTGCAGTGGTGTACATGCACTGCCTGGGGACGTCTCTTTGCCTGAAGAACAAATGCTTTCGGGCTGCTGATGCAAAGTGTGAGCATCCTGGGCCTCTCTGTGCCCATAGAATTGCCTTGATGTGATGCTGGCCATGCACCAGACTTGGCCACAGTGCCTTCTGTCCCTTTTACTCCTTCGGTGCTTTGTCCAGTGTAGTGTTTGGAGCTGAGTTGCTGCAGGAGAAGCACAAGTGGTTCAGAAGCAATCCAGCACTGCTCTCCGAGACCAGATGGGAGGTTTGACATTTGCATGGCCAGAGGCCGGAGTCTGAAAACCTCATTAAAAGAAGGCGAGCTACCAAGTTCTGTGGCCTTAGGAGAGCTTTGTTTGCTGTTGTTTTAACTGGCAGTCATTGCTATGAGCAGAAATCTGTGCGGCGTTCGTGTCGGCAGGCGCTGCTGCCCCAGGGTTGTGGTGCTGCAGCTCACCTCCCAGCCCTGCCCGCAGCTCCATCGCATGGAGGCAGCAACCTGTGGCTGTGTTGGGATGGGCACCACTGCTCCTGGGGCCGTGGTGGAGCGCAGGCTGTTTTCTCTACCAACTGCTGGGCTCTGCAGCACTTTGACCTTGATCATCGCTCTAGGCTTAACTAATTAGCTACCACAACTGCTGATATAAGAAGGGGGAAAAAGAAAGTTGCAGTTTGTCTTGTAACTCTTCTTCCTTTTTCTCTCTGCGTTGCCATGTGCATAAATTGTTTTGGAGCCCTGAGCTTGCATCTTCCCTCGCCCTCAGGAGCCACGTGCTCTCAGTACTGCCTGTGCCGGTGCTGCAGGAGCGGCGCAGTGAGCACAGCCCCAGATGTTGGCTTCCTTGCTGTCCCTTCGTTACCTGGCTGATCTGCTGCATGGCAGGGCTCTGACTCTTTTTCTTTCTCTCCCTTTCTCCTCCTCTCTTTCTCTCTGTCTCTTGCAGTATGCAGTACTGGGCCAGAAGGCTGGAGCAGGAGATTGATGGCGTGATGAGGATATTTGGTGGCGTCCAGCAGCTCAGAGGGGTAAGCTGTCTGTCTTTTATCTGTGCTGCCTTCCTCGTGGCCGTGAACATCCCCATTGCGGAAATCACCCCTGTGAGCACTCATGGTGTGTCAAGCTCCCAGCTGGCTCCACGTGCCGGGGCACAGCTGGCTGTGCTGCTGCTTGCTGCTCTGTGCCATGCACTTAGCAGGCGTGTGGGAGTGGATGTGGCTCACATCTGTCTGCTTCTCCAGGGCCGCGTGTCACTGCTGCCTGAGCACGTCCCCGTGTTTCTGCATGGCATGCTGAACGCATCTCAAATCCAACCGTTCCTCCAGCACTGAAGGTGGTTTAATTTGTGCTTTAATTTCAAACTTCTGTTGACCAAGCAGGAAATGTCCGAAGGGTAATTTGACTAACATTGGAAATGATGTGTTTTTAAAGAGAGATTGCAGGTAAAACTGCAATTCTTGATTGGCTCCTGTTCTCCCAGGGCCTCAAAGCAAATCCCTGTTAGCACTGCTGCCATGTAACGCCCCAAAGTGGGCATGGTGGTGGTCCTGGGCTGCAGTGGGCAACTATGGGAGGGGCACTTAAGGGAAGCTTCACTATGCTCTGTGAACCTTGAGGATCAAAGGGTCTCTAGGACCTGCACGGTTCCCCTTCCTGGCACTGTTTGCCAGCCGAGCTGTGATGAAATGCAGTGATTTGAGCTTAGAGTCATGGCGTTAATCTAAAGAAAATAGGCTTCTTGAGCATGATGGATGTGTTACCCCAGAAACAAGCACGGGGCGCACTTGGGTTTTCTCATGGCAGGTCCTTAGAAGCCAATGGCATATGGGCCTCTTGCTGCCTTGTACCAGTAGCTATACTGGTTTCAACAGAGTTGTTCACCTTCCATGCTCCTGGTCATCATCCACTGCCTAAACTCAGAAGTTGCACTGGTTTCTTTTAAATGCACTTTAAAACGAGTTGAATTGAAGGCATGCAAAGCTGTTCATAGTCTGCCCATTTGCTTGTATCACATTTGAGCTTCAGAGAGGTCTGTCTGGGTTTCTCTTGCGTTCTCTTCCCCGGGGCTGATAGACACTCCATGTGCTGCATGGAGAGCATGCACACCCCTTGGGGTTGGCCACATATGTTGATGGTATCTCTGCATTTCTGCAATGCAGTTTTGCGTGTTGGCAAGGTGTGGAGTCAGAGCTGAGGATGCAGGTTTTCCAGGCAAAGGCACAATGGGCTCTGTAATCTATAGCAAAGCACAACTCAAAAAAAAAAAGAAAAGAAAAAAAAAATTGACTGCCACTACATTTGGTACATGTCCTCTCTCTTACAATTTATTCTTATTAGCTTTGATTTTGCTTCTTTGCATGCTAAATAGGTATATCATGTAATTTTTTTAATGCTGTAATTAAATAGAAATTACACCTCCAATTTGCCAGCACTTGACTCCTATTGGCCAGTCAGTCAATTACAGGTAAGAGAGCTTCCCACTTTTTCTGCTTAACTCTTCTGTAGAACAGTGCGTCGCTGTAATGGATTGATACAGGATGAAACTGAATACAGAAGGACTGAAGGGTTTTTTGGTGTTTTTTTTTCTTTTTTTAAATCTGTTTTGGAACCATCCTGTGAAGCGAGGAGTCGTGCACAATTATTGTCTGTGGAATGTTAAAACCACCTGAATTCAAGAGATGAGCTATTGAAAATTCCAACGTGCAGCTGTTAAAACACCAGCTAAGAGTAGCGGAGGCTTTCTGTGGGTCTCCCTGGGGGTCTGGGGCTGCGAGGTTCAGGTTTGATTCATAAATGGAATATCAAGTGAAGTACACTTCTCTCAAAGACCGCATTACTTGCAAGTGCTAATGTGAAATTACAGAGAGTGCTTCATCCTGAGGAATTCAGCACTGCACGTCCTCCTACCTGCCAGTTGCAGGCAGGTGCATCCGGGCTGCAGTACGAGAAGTGTTTAATGTCATAAAGTGGCCTTATAACCTGCATTGAGACATTAATCAATAAAAAGCCCTCTTTTGCATGGTGGAAACGGAGCCCTTGTGCCCCTGTGCCCACAGGATGTGTGGCTGTACCCCTCCTGCAACCCCCGCCAGGATCACCATGCTGCCGAATGGAGTGCCACCCACCCAAGGATGGCTCTTATTTTAACTCTAAAATCATATCCTAGGATGAAATTCCTTGCATTGTTTTATCCTGCAGTAAAGAACACTACCCTAAAAATTTCTCTCCATGGCCCCAGTACACGCTTTGTCACTTCAGAGGACAACAAATGTGTTCAGGGCATTTCCCAGCAGCCCGCACTGAACTCCTTTCTTCCAGCACTTTCGCACAAGATGGTCAGACGTGCTGTTATCAAAGGAGCTGCCAAGGTTTTCTGTTCGGCTTTTTGATCTTGGGTAACTACTGACCTAACAATAACATGGCCTAGATCACCCAATGAGCTGTGGGATTGCATCATGTTTGTTTTGCTCGCTTTTGTTTTGCCTGCATATGGAAACGCATAGCGGGTCGTTCAGGAGGGATGGAAAGTTTGGAGGGTGTTTGTGGTGCTTCCAGCCAACTGTGCTGCAGAATGGGAGCCTCGCTGCACCGTGCTGCACATTGAGACCATGTCCACACCAGCTGCTGGGCAGAGTGGGCTTCCCAGTCAGCAATGCAGTCTTCACACTCATGAGGTTCAAGGCCAAGAGGTTGGGATACCAGCCTCCTGATGTTCCATCCTGTACCATAACCCGCAGACTGACTTCAGAACCCTGTAGCAGAGTGCCCCTGGCCTTTTCCTTTGGCAGCCAGCCTCAGGTGGCAGAGAAGCGGTGCACATGCCAGGTGCCCACCTGCCTGCAGCAGACACTGCCTGGGGTGATGATGCTCCTGCAGTACCCACCTCACCCCTGCTGTTCCTCCCCTTCCCCCCCAGGCTGCCCCTGCGCACTGCTGCTGTGTCCTCCTCTGCTCCTCGGGGCTGATAAGAGGAAGTGTGCGATGCCAGATAAACACATCCCTGTTCCAAACTTGGGTTTATTTTAGTCTGCCTGGGCCGTTCCGCAGCCTCAGCACTCCGCCGAGTGCACAGCCAACAGTTTGTTATCAAGGAGGAGTGCTTGGATGTCCATAGCCTCGCAGCAGCTCTGCTCGGGGAGGGCAGTCCTATGCCATCCTTCACAGGGACAGTGCCTGCTGCCAGCACCCATCGTCCCACTCCTCTTCTCCCCTACAGGAACCATATTGCATCCATCCTGGAAGACGTCAGGGAAGCATATGCTCCTGCCTTTAGTGCATTTGCATAATTAGAGTAATGTGTATGAATAATTTATGGCCGCATGTGGCTGCTCTTGGTGTGACGTTAGCACCCTCACTAAGCCTTTCCCGGTACCGGTGCAGGTCCTGCTTCAGGGTGCTGTGCAGGTGCAAGAGCCTGCTTTGAGGGATTTACGTGTGTGTGTGTGTGTGTGTGTGTGTTGGTGGTTTAGCAGAGAAAGGTGGGCTGCTGCAGCTGCAGGCTGGCAGTCTGAGGCTAAAATGCCTTCAGCTCGCACACTGAAAACCTGCCCCCTCTATGCAGAAGCTGTGAATTGAAATGTTCTGCAACATTTCAAAGCTGAGGCCGGGATTTTTCCAGCAGGATTCAGGTGTGACTGGTTTGTTCATTTGTGCCAGATTTTCATGACTTTTTTAGATCATAGAGCAACTTATCAGCCTGCGTGGGAAAGGAATAGACCTGCCTGTGCTGTGTGGCACAGCCCGGGCACTGTCTTGCTTTTTGCCAGCTCTTTCTGAGCAGGTTCCAAGACTGGAAAGCCCAGCTCTGGGGGAGCGATCTGAGTGGTTGAAATGGGGCTTTCATGTTCTAGCTAATTTTAGTTCTACTTGCTCCATCTCTGTTGCTGGAGACTGAGAGCAGTGTGAGAACTGCAGGACGGCTCATGAGTTACCCACTGGGAGATTGAAGCGGGTGCTTGGGGCCAGGGCTGCTGACAAAGGTGTGATGTCCCATCAGTGTGCAGTCCTGGGGACACATGTGCAGCAGGCACAGCAACAGCCCTCACCTGGAACCCTTTCACTTTGCAAAACCGTTCAGGGGGGATAATACTCTCACATTTGGTTGGTGAGTTAGCAAAATCAGAGGGGACTGACGCTGAGTTTTATGGAGTCGCTGATGATTTGTGCTGCTGTCAGCAACAAGTTAAATGAGCCTGGTGCTCAGCAGACAGCTCAGTGCGTGCGTCTCCTGCGTGTGCTCCTCTGCGCTTCGTGCCCAGAGCGCACCTGATGTGCTTTGCCACCCAGCTGCCATGCACATGGCACTGCTGCAGTGGGTGGTGTTGGCAGTGCACAGCCATCTGGACCTTTGGGGATGATGAGGCCATGGGAGGGATGCAGGAGGTCCCGCTCAGCCCAGTGGTCATGCCCTGGGTTAAGGGCCTGGGGGGGTCCTCCCATCAGCTTCAGTTCAGATTGCTGCCCTCAGACTGCTGAAAAACGGCCAGGCAAAATCCCAGCCAGCCTGCCAGAATGCAAGCTGAATAATGAGGTGGAGGTCATTATAGTTTGCCTCCTTAAAAACATACATAGATTATTCTTAATGGAGAGTTAATTGTTTTATTATTCTCTCCAGATGGTTCTTTACGTTCGCAGGGGAATGGATGTAGCCCGGGATTCAGACTGCTGCGAGTGGAGCTGATAACCAAAAATGCAGCTTCAACACAGATCAAGATACGAAGTAATAGAATATATGTACATATTCCACCACAGTATCAGATTTTAAATGTTATTTGCAGGGTGCAAGTGCCTCTGCCAGTTGGGGGGTGCAGTGGGCTGTGGGTTTGCTGTTTCTCCCTGGGAGAGGTGAGGTTGGGTGCCCAATCCCTGAGTCCTGCAGCTGATCAGCCACTGCCAAGTGAGGAGATGCGTGTGGCTGCTGGTGAGGCGGCAGTGAAGGCTGCTGTCAGAGATGCAGGGTTATTGTATGGAGGAAGCAGTCAGATGTCATTTCTCCATTGGTGTGTTGGTAGCAATGAAAGAAGACGTGGGCAGGCAGAGGAGAATGCAGCAGAGGTGAGTTTTCAGAGGAAAGTGTGGGTTTTGTTGACCTGTGGCTGGAACCTGGTAACGTGCAGCTGCAAACTTGCATGTTAAGTAGGCACACTGACTGTTCCTCATTACAACAGACCACCTTTGACATGTGCTGTGTGTAGCACGATGGAGCCCTTATTCCCATTGCCCACCCATGGTGACCTGTTGGTCTGCAGTGCTCCTACTCTGCTTACGGACACTTATTGCGTGTTAATTATGTAGAGTCAGGATATTCCTCAAAGGGGGAGAGATCCCTGTTTGAAGGACAAGTGAGGTTTCTGTGCAAAGAGATGCTGTTGGAGGCATGGCTGCTTTTGCTGGGGCAGTACCTGAAATGCCTGGGCGATGCCTTGGGCTGGGGGCCAGATCCAGATGCTTGCAGGCATTGCGGGAGCCAGCAGGGACGGTTGAGGCAGCAGCATTAATTCTTGTCCCTTATGCCCAAGTGAAGCATCCAGCTGCAACTGGAAGGAAGAAGCAGATCTTCAGTTCTCTGCTGTGACTGTTAAGCCGGGTAAATAGAGGAAAAGACTGTGGGGGCTTGGTGTGAAACAAAGGAGATTATAGTGGTGAATGTTGGATGACTCTGAAGCAAGTTGGTTTGTCGGGGATATTGCGGACAGAAGGAAAGACAGGTTTATTCCCCGTTCTTTTGTTACTCTGTAGGACGCAGCAAGTTGCCAGTGCCAGTAAGGGTGATGCTGGGCCTGAGATCTGGGACCTGCAGAGGAGCCCTGGCTCCCCGCTCCTGGCTCTGCACTGGTTGGGGCACCAACAGCAGCACATCCCCTCCTCTGGGTAGGGGAACTGAGAGTGCTCAGCACAAAGCGTTCAACGTTCTCATTCTTTTGTCTCGTGTCCATTCTGCAGAACAGCAGCACGTAGGAGGTCCTTCTCCATTTGTAGCAGGGGTGAAAGATGGCTGCTTTCCCTCAGTGATACGTGAGGATTCTGAGTGTAAATGATAGTTGCAATATAGCCTTACTCTCAGTGTCTAGGTGTCCACTGAGAAAGAAATCATAGCTTGATAATACCATTTCATGGCCAATTTTTAAAATTACTTGCAAACAAGTTGGCTCCCAAATCCCACCTCTGCAAAGAAGGAAAGCATTGCACTCTTTGCTGAGTAAATTGAGGCACAGGAGAAGGAAATCCTTCCTTTGCACTGAGTGCTGGAGTGCCAGGAAGGGAACCTGGGAATCCTGACCCCAGAGCTCATCTTCCTTAATAACAACTGCTCCACGTGTCACTTTTGGCTCGTTACCAGCACTGAGCAATGGTTCTGAGGAAACACGAGTGAGAAAGGCAAACTTTCAGCTTTCTGTTCTCCCTTAGGAAACTTATTCCTGGTGTGTTCCAGAAGCAGCAGCTCCCTGTTGGTATTCACAGGGCTCACAGTGTGGTGTTTCTGCCACGCTGCACGTGTTCTCTCCTCGCCTGCTGCTGGGAGTGAAGTGGGCTGTGCTCTCACTGCAGCACCTGCCTGCTGCCTTTCCCTCCTCCTTAGATGTATGCTAGCTCTCGAATGACATTCTGAGGTGCCTGAAGCATTCGTGGAAGAAAATTAATTGGTTTTGACAAACCGCAGCAGTCCCTTGGGTGCCTGGGAGTGCAACATTTATTGGAACCAGGCAGGAAATCAGAGCGCTCTGGTGTTCATTCACCTCTAGTGCAGCTGCACGGGAGGGAAAAAAATACTTAACCTTGCTCTAGGTTCTCACTCTAACATCTGGATTGTTCACTAACTTTATAATGAAAGCATCTTTTTCTTTTAAAATAGTGTTTAGTGGCTGTGATAGATGCCAGGATGGCAGCCCACGGGCTGGATGGTCTCTGCTTGCCTGCAGAGCGGAGGCAGCATCAGGGCAGGCTATGCTGTGGTGCTCCAAATTGACCCACAGCATCCTGCAGGAGGGCTGGGAGCCATGGTTCCTCTGCACTTCTTGGCTCGGCTCGTACAGATCAGTAAGGAGTCAGGCTTCTGCTATTGCCAAACAGCATTCAGGGAGGATTTTTCATCACAGCTGGAGGTGAAACAACTCCAAAGCAAACCTCAAACCAAAAACACTCTGCTAGCAGACACCACCTCCTAGCCCCGCTCCTGCAGGAATCTGGCCTGCCTTGCTAACATATTGGTTACAGTCTGATTCAGCTCTGAAGCATATGCTGAAAACTGGTGTGGGTGATAACCACTCCCAGCTGCAGAGGATGGGTCTGCACAGTGCCACGTGGGTGCTGTCGGGCTGTGCGAGGTCACTGCTCCAGAGCCCTTGGTTCAGCGTGTCTTTGGGATGTTCTGTGTTGTCCTGTGATCTGTGTGGAAGGGGAGCAGCCTGAGAGACCAAACTGAGAGCAGGGAGCTGTGCTGGGAGGGCTGGGGGTACGTGTTCTCTGCAGAGCGGTGTGATGGCACGGCCAGCGATGCTCTGAGCCTGTCAGGGGCCTGGAAGCCCTGCGGGTTGCTGGGCGGCAGAGGGGAAAGCAATGGGATAACGGGGGCTGCGGGTCTCAGCTCTCTCTGATCAGACCCTTTCCATGTAGCAAGGAGTGCGGTGTGTGCGGGTGGTGGGGTGCGGGAGCCCAGCCCTTGTTGCTCCTTGGGCAGAGCGGCGGCATGACTGCGGCAGCGGGAGGCAGCGTGAGCAGCACTGAGAGCTCCTGCAGCCGTTAATTAGTGCAGCTGGGAGGCATGAGCTCTGTGCAAAAGGTGGTGTTCAGCTGCGCCGATGCAGATCCGCTTCTGTCCAGGGGTGCCTTGCTGCCCTGGCACGCTGCTGGTCCTGTGGCTGTAAGGCTGGATCCCTGCGGGCTGCTGGCTGCATCCCTCAGTGCCCCACAGCTGCTCCCCTCCTGCCCCATGCTGCTGCTGGTGGCTGCTGCGGTGGCTCCTCAGTCCCTGGAGGTGCTGCAGTCCTCTGAGTCTCCTCTGCCCCATGGCTGCTGCCAAAGGGGACGGGAGATGTGGTGTGTTCAACGCCTGCTTGCACACAGTGATCCCAGGCAGTGGGCTCACAGAAGGGCTGGTTTTTCTCCTTCCTAGTTTGTGCTGTTTTTCTCCATCCTTCTTAGAGACAGTCTCAAGGACACAGCGAGTCAAATGGGCCGTAAGGCATCACAGTGCCTATTGCCTTAAAACCCATTGCTGGGTAGCCCCCGAAGAGTCATCAGTGGTCCTAGCTGCAGCTCTGGCAGCTGTGTGAGCAGCACCCAGCTGTGTGCCTATGCTAGGATGGCTGTAGGGTGTGCTCCCCTGTCTGACGGGGGTTTCACAGGGGTCAGCAGGTGGGTGCCTGCAGACCGGAGCACAAGGGGTCACGATGAGGTGCCCATGACCTGAATGCTGGGAGAGCTGATACAAAAACCTTCTCCTCTTCTAAGAGTTCTGCTTTCTGGAATAACAATTATCTACCTTGGATATCGGTGTCTGTAGGAAACTGGTTCCAGCTGAAATTGGAGATTGACACTTCGAAGCTTGCATCCCAGTTGTCAGTAGTGACAGATACTGCTGAGTGGTTTGCAGCTAGAAAAGACAAGTCTTTTCTAGCAGTGTTGTTTTTCATGGGAAAACTTCACATGTGCTTCTGCAAGAGGCTCTTCTGCACTGTGCTGTATACAGTGATCACATTGCTTTGGCGAGGCTTTGTGACACATCCCACACCTGATGGCATTCCTCAACGTGGGTTTGACCCTGGGTTCAGTTACTGCTGGGAGCGTGGGGGTTGCCTGCACAACTCTTACTGAGGGCACTGGGTAGAAGAGCAGTGGTGAACCAGCAGGGAGCTGCGGGGTCCCACCATGAAACCATAGAGTACAGAGCATTCAGCCCTCCTGCTCTGGAGTTGGTGGGATGCCTGGGGGCATGGCAGTGCTCTGGGCAAGGTTTGTGTTATGGGAATGCAAGTCTTTGCTGCAACAGAATGGTACCTCCTCTCCATCTCGCATGTTAGCAACGAGTAAAGTTTATCTCACAAAGAGCATCTGAGGGTGTAGGAAAAGACAAAGTGTGCTGCTGCACACGTCTGGGGCGACAGGATGAAGAAATAGAGGGGAACATCTCAGAAATCCATTATTGCAGATGCTTGTGTGTCTCCTGGCTGGCCCTGGCTCCTGGCTCTCAGCAAAGGAAGGGCACAGTACAGACTGTGAGCTGGGGGCTTCCACAGAGCTCCTGCAGAGGAAGAAGGAGCATCTTCAGGAAGCAGTTAGGACAGAACTGTGCTCTGAGCCCTGATGGGGACTTTCCCTTGCCAGCCCTCAGAGCCACCAGCCTGAGGCTCCTGCTGCTCTGCATGAGAGCTGCGTGCCAAGAAATCCCGGGGTCAAGTGCTAAGTGTTTGCTTCTTTATCAGATATTTACTTAGGAGGATTTCATTATGCTGAATCTACTAGCTTTGAATAAATTCACATGCAGCAAATTTATTCTTTTCCTTTTTGAAGGGACTTCTACGCCAGAGAAGATTTTAAAGACCATTTATACAAAAAGCAATTACTTTCCCAGTGATTCTGTATGTATTTTACTGCAGATACTGTATTTCTATTTGACTATGAGCTTTCTCCCAAGCACCATGGCTGTGCGGGGAGCAGTGAAATTTGGATGCTTGGGTGCAACGTGTGCTCGCGTTTGAACAAGTTCCATCTGCATGAGCAAAAGCAACAGGTTGGGTGTAGCAGAGGCCCTTTGTGGCTGTTTCCTGTGAGCTGCGGGTTGTTGTTTGTTGCTTTGGTTGTTCCTCCAGCGGGATGGTGGAGATGTCCTGCATGGGGAACCTCCAAACTGTTGGCACTTGATTGGTGTCCACCCAGCAGCTGTCCTCTGTGATACAGGTGAGTTGATGCCTTGGCTAAAGTAGGTTGCCATATGATTTGGAGCAACAATCTTGCAGAAAACCCATCTGCAGATGAATTTCAAACACATGATGGGGGCAAAGGTGAATTTTTCCCTTAGCAGCTGGCTTGCTCTGGCAGTGCAGTGTCATGCCATGTACGTATACAGCCCTGTACTCACAGCCCTTCCTTCAGTCCCCAAGCACAACAGGAAGAAAAGCCCAAGGAACAGCATGTGCTCTGCCTCAAAGGAAAGAAAACCTCCAGAGAAGGCACTCAGCACCTTTATGTTGGGTAGCATAAAGGTCCTTGGTGGTTCCTGTGATTCAAAAGCAATGTTTTGTGGCTAGAGGTTTGATTTACCGAAATTACTGCTTGCATAGATATTGATGGTGATAATAGCTGTCCATCCTCCTCTTAAATGTGCTCCTAGCATTTCCAGAGTGCAAGAATGTGCATGAATCCTTTCAAAAATGGGCAAGGGAAAATAGAGGAGACGTGCATGAGAAGCAGGCTCATATTGAAACTGAGAGGAGTAGAACCTTTTTTTCCCTCCAACATCCTTATTAACAGCATTTCTTTCGTTAAGAAGCAGCTCACTGACTGCTTTAAAAAACAGAACAAAACAAAACTAGAACCTGAAAGAAGTGTAGGTCCTCATTTAACTCCAGATTCTGTATTCCGTGCTGCATTATTGATTCATGAAGCCCGTAATGAAATGAACGAACGCTGTGTGAGCAGCCCCAAGCATTCCAGCCTAAACTTTGTGACCAGCTTTAACCCTTGCAATAGGCTGGAGTGAAAAATCACGTAGTTGAGTTGCTGTAAGGAGGCAGGTCAGACTTTGTCTGTATGAATGTTCATGTGCTTTGGAGACACACAGGCAGCAAAGCTGATCGCTTAGGTTCATCAAGGCCTGGGGTCCCCAGCACAGGAAGGACGTGGAGCTCTTGGAGCGGGTCCAGAGGAGGACTGAGTTGGCCAGAGGGCTGGAGCAGCTCTGCTGTGAGGATAGGTTGAGGGAACTGGGCTTGTTTGGCTTGCAGAAGAGGAGGCTGCAGGGAGACCATACTGTAACCTTCCAGTGCTTGAAGGGAGCGTATAAACAGGAGGGGGAACTGCTGTTTGTGAGGATGGATGGTCACAGGACAAGGGGAATGGTGTTAAACTGAGAAAGGAAGGTTTGGGTTGGATATTAGGAGGAAGTTTTTCACCCAAAGGGTGGTGAGGCACTGGAGCAGGTTGCCCAAGGAGGCTGTGGATGCCCCATCCCTGCAGGCATTCAAGGCCAGGCTGGATGTGGCTCTGGGCAGCCTGGTCTGCTGGTTGGCGACCCTGCTCATAGCAGGGGGCTTTAAGCTAAATGATCATTATAGTCCTTTTCAACCCAGACCATTCTGTAATTCTATGATTCTGTGATCCCCATGCAGATTTGCGAACTGCATGAGGGTGGTGATTGTTGTGGGGCAAATGGTGTGTGCTGGGCTCTTGCTTTGGCTTTTACTTGCATTTCTTGCAGCAGAGCTGTTTTCCCCCTGACTCTTCCATCCCAAGATGCTGTGTTCCTTGGTGCAGAGCTGTGGCTGCTGGGTCTCAGTCCTGCTCTCAGTGGGATCACCAGTTGCTGGCTGGCAGCGGCAGGGGTCACAGTTGCACCTCCCTGACCTTGAGCTCAGAAATGAATGCGTTCTGATGTGGTCACAGGGTACATAGTAGAGCATCCCGGGCTGTTAGTTATCCAGAGGAGCCCCTTCTGACTGGAAGAACCACATCACACGTGGTTCCTGACCCTTTTATCTAGCACAGCATTTGGTTTCAGGCTTTAAGACAAATTGCAAGTTAATTTCTGGAGCAGCAGGGAGGTCTGCTAACTTTCAATTAGTCCAGCTAGAGCACACTGAGCCGGCTGGTTGGCAAGAGGAAGGATGTTGTTGGAGGAGCATCTTTTGTGAGGCAGGCAGTGAACTGAGCTGCAGCCTGTCCCTGTCCTGAGCCTGCCCTGCGAGCTGCAGACGCTGCGTAAACCTCATTCTTCGCACAGCTTCTGGCTGGGGCTGGGAGCTCAGCCTGCTGCTGGTTGTGGGCTCTTCTGGTTAGGTGAGAAGAGAGCAGGAGCCCATCCTGTAATAGGTGACCTTGTTCCAGGAGCAGCTGTGGAGGACAGGCGTTGGCCTCGGGGGGTCCCCAGGGGTTGGCTTTGAAGGAGGTAATCCTTCTTGTAATACTATCCCTAATGTGCGTCTTTGTTAGCTATATGTAATGATTTCTTGCCCCGTATTTGTTCTGATACATCTCTAGGGCTGCTTGTTACGTGCTGTAGAGTATTTACCATATTTCTTTCTCTCGGTTTCGTCACGGTCCTGTAACACAAATCTATTGCAGTCCTCTTTGAGATGCATGGTGTTCCTCCTTGTTCCTCCCTTATCCCACAGAGCAGGCTTTGGTACGCCTTCTCTCTCAGATGTCCTTCTCTGTGAGCTGAGGGCACTTCAAATTGCAATTATAGGTCCTGCTTGAGGTGTCTGCAGCATCAGGCGCCGCAGGGAGAGGAGCAGCACAGCAGTGATTGCCTCCGCAGCCTCTGAAGCTCATTGCACAGAGATCTGTTGTCCAGCACTCGGAACGTCTCTTTCCCTCCTGGGCCCACTCCAGCAAATCCTCTCCCTTGGCTTCCTTGGTCCTATCCTGAGCAAGGAGCATATTGCTGCATTGAGATGACTTGAGGTGTTTTGGGAATCTGGTCGCTAGTGCTCCTTTCTTTGCGTTCTTCTTGCTGTAAGAGTGATGCTCTGAGGGGTAGCACCTCATGGAGAAGACCGTTGGATTTGCTTTGGACTGGAAGGTTGTGGATGCCCCATCCCTGGTGGCACTCAAGGCCAGGCTGGATGTGGCTCTGGGCAGCCTGGTCTGCTGGTTGGCGACCCTGCACATAGCAGGGGGGTTGAAACTGGATGAGCATTGTGGTCCTTTTACCCCAGGCCATTCTGTGATTCTGTGATACTGCATGATCTCATAGGCGATTGCTTTTTCCTGAAGGCCCAGCACAAATAGCATCCCAGTTGCAGGCTGCAGACTTCTTTGTTGTTATCATAGAATCACAGAACTGTTAAGGCTGGAAAAGACCTCTAAAGCTCATTTGATCCAACCATTGCCCCACCCCCACCTGTCCACTCACCACATCTCTCAAACCACATCCTCCCATTTCTCAAACACCCCCAGGGACAGTGACTCCCCCACCTCCCTGGGCAGCATGTTCCAAGCCTTGGCTGCTTCTTCCGTGCTCTGGATTTGTGCAGACAAGTCTGACTTGATCAACTCAAAGGCTTTTTCCAGCCCAAATGATCCTATGAGTCTGTGCTTGGGTTGGATGCTGAGGCACCCCAAGCCACGGCTGCTTTGGTTTCTGCCGCCTGCCCTACAAAGCAGCTCCCAGCAGCAGTTTGGCAGCCAGAAGCCCTTGGCACACAGACAGCAGGACTGGCTGCCTGTGGTGGGGGCTGGAGGCCGCTGGTGGCAGCCTGGCCCTTAGCTCTGCCGGGGCCATGCTGCTCCCCGTGGGAGGGAGGAGGAGATCCAGCTGACCAACGCAATTACTTTGTCAATGGGGATAAATAGGGATCATAATCCAATTGTCATGGAAATTGAAATACAGCAAACTTGGGGCACCTTTCCAAGGCTTCTATATTTACTCCTCTCTTGTTTAAAGGGAAAGGAGCAGAGCAGCTTTCCGTAAGTTTTTCCTGCATCTCAGCAAAGTGTGCCATAAGCTCGGACAAACCTGGAGTAGCTCCTATGCACACCAGTAGGAGCATCCTTCTTACTGGGTCTTACTGGCATGCCCTGCATCTGGCACCAGGGGCAGATGGTGACCAAAGCTTTAAAAGTTGTTGTCAATGGATATGACTGTTGGAACTGCTGATTTCTGTAGGGATACATGGGTTCTTCCGTTTGGAATCTGAGCTGACAGAGTTGTTAGCGAGCAAATACAGCGCATCCTCTCCATGTCTGCAGCAATGAGGATTATTGGTGGAGGAATTCCCTGCGTGTCTACAAGCAAATCTGAACGAGACTATTTCTTTTCATGTCCTTTCAGGACGTGGCAGTGGCGGGGAGCCCTGTGAGCACGGAGCGTGGGGACTGACCCCCTCTGTCCCCTGCGGAGACCTGGGCTCACCATGAAGCCACAAAATCAATTACAGATTAAAGGCTGAATTCATGAGCTCACTTCAGCTGCTCCACTGGTACAAAACAGCTGCAAATTGGGCTGTTATGCTGCTGTTACTTCCCCCAGTTTCTATGGGTTAGTAGCTTTGCCTTTAAAAGCAATTTTTAAATGGTTAGAGATTGATGCTTAACTTCAAAGCGCGAACAAATCTGGCATTGCAAATTCATCCTTGGGCTACTTGGTTACCTTTTTAATAATTTCGGAAACAAAGGAGGTTCCTTGGGGGAAAACCTGTGCTAAGGTGAATGATGTTTTGGTGAAATGAGTGGAAGCATTGCTGTTCAACATCAAATCCTAAACCCAGCGTTTGTGCAGTTCCAAATGCATGCGATGAATGGCTCTGTTTAGCTAAGGGCTTCTCAGGTTGAAAGCAAAGGGAACCTCAGGTCCCACTCTAACAAACTGGTAACAAACAGGTACTCTGGCAACAGCCATTGAATTGTGTGAGCTGTTTTTTTAAAACTGCAGTTATTTGATTATTATTATTATTATTGATAACCAAAAGTCCTTCCTCTGCCTTGTTCTTTCAATAGCATTAAGCAGCAACGTGATGGTAATGATTAAGATAAATTAAGGTTTAAGAACCCAAACACATTTGAAAACAATGTGTTTTTTAAAGTCTCGCTTATCTAGCACATGGCTGAATTCTTGGATGCTTTCATTGTGCTTTCCAGCTTGTAGGTGCTGCTGGCATCTCCTTCCAGTTTGGCCTTAAGATGCGAAACTTCCTGATGTTATGCTTGGTGTTGCATGATGCCTGTTAATTATTTCAGCCAAAGTGGCCAAATGTGTCATGCTTTTAGCTGGGACTAATGGCAGCACCTTCGGACTTGTAGGCTGGGTGGGTCTTTTTGTTGGTCTTTTCTTTCATGTTGAAATTGGTTGGTACTCTTCCCATTTAGCTCTATCTTAAGTTTACAGTACCTGGAAGGTTCAGGAGAGCGTAATGCCTCCGCCCCCTCCAAGCTTTATGGCTCCTTGAGCAGGCTCTTGGATAAGGCCTTGTTAGCCAGAATGACGTGATGTGAATCGTGAGTTTGTGCTTCTAGGGAAGTGCAGTGCCACTGAACAGCACAACCACACAAAGACTCATGCACCGTTTTCCTGAGATATAGGGCTTTTCTGTTGGAGCATCCTCATTTGGGGAATTCCCAAGGGAGCCTCTGTGTGTGTGTCTATATAGGGCTGCTTCTGGCTGGGCTCATTGGGTGCTTACACCCGGCTCAGGAGCAGGGACTGAAGGATGGCAATTACCTGGAACAAGTCTCTTTACTGGAACGAGTGAAAATGTCACTGGTTTTCCCAAATAAGCAATGTTCTCTGTCAGCGCAGCGATGAAATGTGTGTGTGCATATTCATCACAACCTGTACACCCATCCGCGTGTTCCATTAATCAGGACGTGGGGGAAACACATTTGCATCTACGCCGATGGTCTTCCACCAGTGAGGCAAGGGGAGGCTGTTCCAGTGAATCCCAACCTCTTTGCTCTGGCACATAAAGGCGCTGCGAGCTTTCATGGAATGGAATAAAGGCAGGGATGGGGTAACTGCTGAGTTCAGCAACCTGTGTGCGTGCTGATGGCAATGCCCATCGTTGGACTGGGCTGTTCTCAGCCTGAGCTGCTGCTGGGAGACCAGAGGAAACCTCGCATCCTTAGATCTGTGGAGGTGGCCACGCAGATCCTGAGCGCCTTCTCTATAAGCTTTGTTTTGTTGTGCTTTGGCTTCAATTTGAAGGCCGCGTTCCCTCTGCCTCCTTGAGCAGGAGCACGGCTGTTCTCACAATCCCTGCGTGGGTCTGGAGTTTGTCAAGTAATCTAATTCATTCAACGTCTGGAATTACCATGCTTAAAAAAAAAAAAAAAAAAAAAGTAATTTATTTTCTAATTATTCCCTGTCTTGCACAACCGTGCATCGCTGAAGTGTCGCTATTTAAAATATTTATCTCTCTCCGCTGCGTGATCTGCTCGCAGGCCGTGGAGGGGTGATGAAATAAAAGCCCTCGTTTCCAGCCCAGGCACATTACTTTGCCTTGTCTTGGGCTGTTTTGACGTCTCCCTGTAAATACATTTATTTTTCATTAGGATGTTTCTGGCTTTGTGGCGTCCAGGAAAGCCAGAGCCATTATGCTGCTCATCTGTTAGAAGCAAAATGAAGATGAACAAGCATAATGAACTCCCGTGAAGCCGTCCCTCTCTTCATGCTGCACGCAGGGCTGCAGCCCTCAGGGTGGTTTGGATGGCTGTGAGGGGCTGCTGGCACCTGCACTGCCCCTGCTCCTGCCCCATATCCTTCTGTGCCCATTTGGCCTTCTCTGCAAATTCTTCCAGCTGGCCTAGATTCCTCAGGCACCCCTGAAATCAGGCTGCCTCTGCTCCTTACCTCTGAAAGCATCTTACCTCCATCCCTCTGCACACTGCACAAACCAACCCACTGCAAACGGGTGCTGCGTCTGCGAGGTCTGGGCGGTGCTGGCAGGCACTGGGGGCCCACAGAGTCATAGAATCATAGAATCCCAAGGCTCGGAAAAGACCTCTAAGATCATCCAGTCCAACCATCCACCCATCACCAAGATGCTGGTGCTGTTCAGACAGGTTGCTAGGCTGGGAGCTGCTGGCAGCATGAGTTTGGCGGAGCGGGGGTTAAACACAGGCAGGCAGGAGTGCTGCCTGGAGATCAGAGTGGGCTCGGAAGGGACAGAAAGTGAGCATGGAAAAGCACGAGGAGAATAAAAAATGGGCTGTGGGGTGGCGGAAATGCTTGTTCTTTTCCCAGTCCTTCAATTATTTCTCAGTTATTTGTGCACATCTTCCCACACCCAAACCCACCCTCCCAAAGTCACCCGCTCGTCGTGTCTGAGTGAGTTTATGCTAAATTTTAAAATAACTTCTATTTCTCTGTCTCGCAGCTACTAATCTCCCAGGCTGAGGAATCCTGGGACAAAGAGGAGGCTGCAGAGTGGAACTCTGTAAAATTAGCTTCTGCCGTATTAGTGTTTGCACGGCTCCAGCCGCCGTGCTGGCAGCATGCCTTCCTCCCCTCCTCCTCCTCCTCTTCCCCTGCAGCTGGGGTGAGAGCAGAGGTCTGTGCCTGTTCACAGATAGGTTTGTTTCCTTTGCGTTGTTGCTGACTTTGGGTGGCTGTGACCCAGGGTTGCAGAACCCTCGGGTGCCCGCAGAATCTCCTGTCCTGCACCTTAACCACGAGCTGTGTGGTGCTCGTGCCCTAGAAGCCCTTGCAGTCCCTGCAGACATTGCTCCTCTGGCTTCCAGGGCCCTGAGGAGGCTGTGCTGTGTGTTTGCTTATCACACAAGCAATGGATGGTGCCCTGAAATCGTCTCGGAGCTCCTTCTGGTTGCTTTATGTGTGCTCCTGTATGATTCTGGTCTAAGAACGCTCCTCCCCAGCGTCTTCCACCAGTGCCCCCTTTCTGCCTCCTGCTTTCTGCAGATCACCTGTTCCCATCCCATCTCCTTTGCTGCATTTTTGTATCCCCCAGCACTCCTGCTGCTGCTTATTAACTTCCTCCATGTAGCACCTGGGGAATTTGCTTGTCAGAGGAACAAAACCAAGCTGCATTGCAGTGCAGAGCATGCAGCCAGGCACCAGCAGCCTGCAGGGCCCAGAGCAGCACCCAGTGCTAATGCTGCTTGGCTAACATGGGTCTGCAGCCAGTCTGCTTGGGTGGCTCCAGGCTCAGTGTCTTCATTTGTTTGGCATTCATTTTTCATTAATTTGCTCCCAGATTCAGAGCACGAGGCCTGGAGGCAGGCTTCCATTGTGAGCAAGGAGCCCTTCATAGGGCAAGGCTCACTTGGACTCCATACCTGACCCTGATTGCTCCTCCTCTCCTCTCCTCTCCTCTCCTCTCCTCTCCTCTCCTCTCCTCTCCTCTCCTCTCCTCTCCTCTCCTCTCCTCTCCTCTCCTCTCCTCTCCTCTCCT
>NW_024884778.1:18769422-18840704 GCF_019232065.1 Centrocercus urophasianus | reverse complement strand
CCTCTCCTCTCCTCTCCTCTCCTCTCCTCTCCTCTCCTCTCCTCTCCTCCCTGCATTTGACTGCTCTGTATTTCCTTGTGGATCGCTCTATGAAATATTGTGAAGTGGATCCTGTTTTATGTTACAAGCTGTTCATAATGAGATTGGAGAGAGATACAGCATCTGACTGCAGTGGCTGTTAATTTTAATATGCTGTGAATCTCAAGGTAGCTTTTTCTTGTCCTACACCAAGCTCCGTCTGCATGGGGGGCAGGACGCAGCGTGCGGAACAAGGCAGCTTGCTGAAAGACAAGGAAAGCAAACACTCTGATTGTGTTTTATAAAATATCAAAACGATGTAAACTACAACAGTTTTCACAAATCTCAGTGTCTAAACGTTCAGAGCTTTAGCAGCTTGGAGGAAAAGGGGCAGGAGGAGCCGATGAGTGGCTGCACACTGGGGTTGGAGCGAGCTGCCAGTGCCCATGTGCTGAGGACTGGCTGCTGGGCTGAAGTTTGGCAAGCTCTGGGAGCGACCAAAGGTGTTTGGCTTTCAGTGCTTTGCTCCCTCCTTTCTCAGCTTTGAGCTGAATGCCCGCTCTCGGGCTGCCTTTTGATTCAGAGCGCGAACGCCGCCATTTGTGACCCATTTGTTGGCTGCCTGTGAGCAGCAGGCTGTGGATGCAACCGCATTTGTCATAGGTGTGCAGGGCAGCCCCTCCAGCCCCCAGCCCTGCAGTGCAGTGGGCTCAGGGCACTGTGGCACAGGCTGTTAGCTCTACCAGCAGCACCGAGGCGCTCCGCTGTGGGTTTGGGATTTTTTTTTCCACTTTTGTGTCTCATCAGAGGCTGCGACGCGCGCTCGCACATGGCATATCAGGCCTCTTGCAGCACACTTCATTTAAAAAGCTAATTTGTAATTGCAAAGCAATACACATGCTCCAACAACCCCCTCCTCTCCAAAGCAAACAGAGAAACGCCACAGAGAAATAAAATAAAATGGGATGAGAATTATCCATGCTT
The DNA here is from genome assembly GCF_019232065.1 of Centrocercus urophasianus. Classification (NCBI taxonomy): domain Eukaryota; kingdom Metazoa; phylum Chordata; class Aves; order Galliformes; family Phasianidae; genus Centrocercus; species Centrocercus urophasianus. The sequence continues at coordinate 18,839,702 of NW_024884778.1, read as the reverse complement.
GCTCTACTCCGCTTTTTGTCTTCTGGGGGGAAAGAAGTAGTGACGTGAAGTCACTATTATAAATAGAATAAAAAGGAAGAAGAGAAAAACAGCCTCTGATGTAGGCAGCGTTGCTGGCTGTGAGATTAGCCCTGCCTGTCCTCCCTGGGGCTGTGTCGCAGGGGGGCTGAGCTTGCTTTTCTGTGCCCCCTGCTCACTGCCAGGGACTGCAGCAGAGGGGCAGAGCTGCCGGCCCTGCTGCTGTTTGGAGCTGGGAGAGCAGCTGCCTCGCTGTGCCAGCACACAGCTGCATCCTCCGTTTCCTCCTTCACCCTGGTTGCAGAGTGCGCCTGTCTCACTTCTGCCCTCTGAGGTTCGGTGGGTGTGCAGGGGCTGGGCAGGGTCCTGACACTGCCCCTATCTCTCTGCAGCACCCTGAGCAGCAGCAGAGAGGCAGGCAGGGTGGAACAAGGCCCTACGTGCTGCTCATCGACACCGGTCGTGGCTGCTGTCAGCATAGGCTGATTTCCTGAGCGACAGCTAAAAAGCCACCCTTACAAATTAATCATTATTAATGCTTTCCACTCATTTAGCTGTGCATGCGGCTGTTAGGATGGAAAACAGCGATTCCCTCACCTGGTAGCTGCAGCAATAGGATTGAGGTGGGGATGAGCGCTGAGGCTTAGGGCAGCCTCTTCTGGCTGTGAGCCTTCAGTGGGGCAGAGCAGGGGCAGCAGTCACAGAACCACAGCACGGTTGGGTTGGAAGGGACCTCCCAGCACCACCGCCCCTGCGTGGCCTGGGGCACCTCCAGGGATGGCAGCCATAGCTCTTGGCAGCACTGCCAGCACCTCACCGCTCTCTGAGTGAAGAATTTATCCCTAACATCTCACCTGATTTTTTTCCTTTTTTTAGTCTAAAGCCATTCCTCCTTGTCTTATTACTATCAGACAGTGTAAAAGATCACTCTCCCTCCTGCTTACAAGCTCTATTCTGGTGCTGGAAGGTCACAGTGAGGTCTCCCTGTTGCCTTCTCCCTGCTGAACACCCCAGCTCCCTCAGCCTGTCTCCATAGGAGAGGTGCTTCAGCCCTCTGAACACTGTTGTGATCTCCTCTGGCCCGCCTCCAACAGCCCCCCATCCCTCCTGTGCCAGAGGCTCCAGGCCTGGATGCAGTGCTCCCCTCTGCCCTGTCATACCTGGCCTGGCTTCTCTCCGATATGCTCACCTATGTCAGGAGGAACCCATGTGAGGCCAAACGAAGCATGCAGATATTGGGCAGGTTGTGGCCAAGACGAAGCTGGGAGTTGATGCGATGCTGGTTGTCATTGCTTCTGCAAGTCCCCTGGCATCAGCTGAGTGACGTTTGCTCTGGTGCTCAGCAAGTCTGACTGCAGTGCAGGAAGGGATTTGTTGGGATTATGAGCCAGGGCAGGAGCTTGTGCCTGTGGAACTGGATGGCAATGGGTTCTTTGCAGCCAGCTCACCAGACCTCGGCACCTCCTGAAATCCAGCAAAACTGCAGAGAAAAAGGCATTTTGAAGGCATTTCATCCAGAGTTAAGAACGCTTTCTACAGTCAACTGCTTTAGCAAATCAAACAGAGACAACCTTCAATGCAGCTTGCGGCTGCAAATTCAGATCCCCGTTTCAGAGGATCTGGTGGTCAGAGGTTTCAGCATATCCTTTAAATCCCTGTGCTGTGGCTCTGCAGAGGGCAGGGGGCTGTTGGGCTGTGCAGGTGCTGCGGCAGAGATGCTCTGTGCTGCTCTGCTGGCCTCCACGACGCATAGAGCCATGCGCTGGGAGCAAAGCAGCTGCACTTGGTGAGCCCAGCCTCAGCCACGCAGCTCACCCAGCCTTTTAGATATAAGTTCTCTGCCTTTCCACACCGTGGCTTCTTCCACTCCAGCACTCCCCACATAACATACTGCCCTGCACATTGCAGAGCTACTTGAAACAGCTTCTTGCTTTAGTGCTTGCCAGATTCTCCCCCAGCTGCCAGGAAGAGAGTAAGCAGCCGCTGCCTGTTCTACTTGAGAAATCCGACTGCCAAGTGGTTATTTACAGCAGGCAGACAAATGAAAACGTTAAATGAAATCAATTGCTGGCAACGGGGAAAAAAAAAGGATGAGAAAAAAACCCCACCAACCCTTAGAAAATCAGGATTACGCCGGCTCTGAGATGCAGCCACCTTAAAAGGACTGCGGATGACAAGTGGAGAAATGACAACAGGAGAAAGCTGTGGCTGCGCGCACCCACTCCTGGTTCTGTTTAATCTCCCCATTGTTGCCCAGCTTGGCCCCTCTGCTCAGCTGCGGGTGGGGAGAAGAAGAGCCGTGCGGAGGAAGCGAGGTGGTGTTAAAACAGTTGTCTCGATTCATTTCCACATCAGACTCCCTGCCTGGATTTAACCTGTAGGTAAATTAAAAATTAAAAACTAAATGAGCCCTATCTCCCTGACGGATGGCGGGTTTTGCTTGAAAAATGAGAGCTGTTAGTGGTGTTTTTGCTGGCTTTGCAGGGCAGAGGCTGCCTGCCTACCTGCCTGCCTGCCTGGGCCCTTCCCATGGAAGCCTCAGGTTCTGCTGGACCTCAGCAGACACAGGCAAAGCCTTCATTGGGTGGCGTGGCAATTAGTCAGCCAGTTAAAAGGAAGCCCTGCTGACTTATAAACTGATTACAAGGGAACTGGTTGCTTGTGTGACTAATTGACTGGGGTTGCTAGTAAGTGAAAGACCCATTGTAGAGAGTGGAGCCAAAGCAAATCTCTAACAGCTCTGTGATTTAAAGGAGTTGAAGCCCCCAGCCAGCACATCCTCCTCTAACTTTGGGATGGGAATTCACAGCCACACTGCAGCGAATGCTGCCCTCCTGTTTGCTTTGCTGGAGCAGTTGTCTACAGAAGGGGTTCCTAACTCTTGATGACCTGCTTTTAAAATGCCTTTTTCTTTTAAACTGCTGGATCCCTGGAGAGCACAAGGAGGACAGGGCAGCTCTGGTGCCTGGGATGTGTGGTGAGGATGTGGTGAGTTTGATGCCCTGTCCCAGGGGAGCTTAGGTGTGTGCAATGCAGCTGATTGACCAGAAGGGATGGATCCAGGACCCACCCCTTCCCAAACCTCGTTTAAGGGTTGGCAGTAGAGGTGGGGATTCTGAAGGTAAGCAGCTTTTTTCCTTTGTTTCTGTATCTATGGCTGCTATATTTGGCTTGGTCTATGGCTAAAGACTTTGCCACCCTGCTGTTATAACTGTACTTTCCATCGTGTTTTAGTGTTACACTGTCATGATATCACAGCACGGCTGGGTTGGAAGGGACCTTCCAGCACCACCCCTGCCATGGTCAGGCTGCCCCCCCAGCTCAGGCTGCTCAGGGCCCCTCCGTTGCCTGTGGCACCTCCAGGGATGGCACCCACAGCTCTGGGCAGCACTGCCAGTGCCATTTGCTTCTAGAAGGGATGGCTTTGTTGGAGGGCCAGAATAATAAGGTATGTGTTTAATTATATCTAACTTGCTGTGCTTGTCTACTTAGAAACAACAGTGAACTAGATAGGCTGTGGCTTCAATTTTAGCAATGATTTTGGCTCTGTGCTGCTGTAGCACATCATTAATGTGGCCATGCATGCAGCACTGCTGTGCAGGCTTCACCATGTCAATCTGTACCAGGTGAGGCAGTTGTTGTTCATCCCTTTCTTGCAATTCCAGTATGTAGGAGCAAGCCTGGGTTCTTGGTAGGGAGACTTCATCACTGTGTTCATAGCATACAATGAGAGAAAGACGTGGTGGTGGGAGGGGCGCAGGGTACTTGGACTTCTGTCTCTGTCCCTGGGAATGGCTTGGTGACCTGAGGACACTGTTCCACTTGCTCCTCTAATCACTTGTTGCAGTGCAGTCCTCACCCAGGCTGGGGACTCATCAGCCCCACAACCATTCCTTTGTTGGGCTGGGCTGGCACAGCCCTGCAGACCCCATGCTGCTCACCCGGTCTCCTGCTCCTAGCCCTGTGCTGCAGTGCTGAGCAACCCTCAGATTGAGTTTGAAGTCATTAAGTGGAAAGGAAAATGTGACAAGTGATTTCCCTGAGCAGGTGACAAACGGTAATGAAGTGAGGTGGTTTGGCTGGAAAGGTTTATGGCAGCAGCTGTGTTCCTGTTCTCTACTGCAAGTAGTGCAGGCAGGAGCAGGTTCCTGGAAAACAGCCTGTGTAGCTGCAGGTCTGCATGCTGCCACCCTCTTCCCCAAAGTGCCTCTGGTGACATGCTGAGAATGAGGCAGGTGGGTGGCTATCCAATGGCTGCCAGCTCTGCTCACCCTGTCTCCGGAGCTGTTGGCTGGGAAAAGCAGAGAGAGAACAGAGGGCAGGCAGGGAGAGTCGGGTGGCAGGAGGGAGCTGAGTTAGGTAGTGCACTACTGCATGTTAGGGATGCTCATGTAGCTTGAGGACAGCTTTGGGTGGAGAAGCTCCTTTGAAAAAGCCACTGCACTGTTTTGTTGCTCCTGGAGGAGCTTGGTGGCTCTACAGCTCTGTCTTGAACTCCATTTCTTCTTGACAGCCTTGGTATCCTGACCTGAGTTGTCACCTTGTCTGGCAGCAGACACCAGCCAGCCCTGCTTGGCACAGTGCTGTGCCTACCCACGGCTCCTGGCTCATTCCCTGCTAGGACAGCCCCACTCTCACCTCTGCAAAGCACCCGAGTGGCCCTGTGGGTGTAACATCATGCTAATCCAATGCTCCTCTTGAGTCCTGAGTCATCACCTGGTCTGAGAGACCCCACCTTCACACCTCTCCCTTGCACATGCCCAGGGTTGCTGGTGTTCGGGTCCTCTCCCAGGCAGAGAGCAGGATGAGGGGACATGCTTCTTAATGCAGGCACAGAGCAGGAGTCATCTCTTGGCAGCTCGGGCTGTGCGTGGTGCTGCCCTGTGTGTAGGGGCTGAATGGGGACCTGGGAGGAAATGAGCAGAGCGAGAGATGCCAGCCAGAGGCACCAGTGGCTTTTTAAAAAGAGCTTGAAAGCGACTCAGAACCCAACACACTTGCATATTCCAAGCAATGCACGTAAGCAAGACTCACTTTTACATTTTTCAGAGCAGATTAGCGATTTTCTAATTAGGGAAAGAGCCGAATATTGAGCACTGAAATGGATAAGCGACTTAAAAAGAACATAGAAAATTGCAAAGTGAAATCACTTAAATCAGCCTTGTCTCCTCCCCCCTTCATGCTCTGTATGCTGTTTATCTTGGCAAATAGGGGGAAAATAAATTCCCTGGAGGTGGCACATGCAAGCTGCTACCTGAATGCAGCAGATACATCTCTGCAGAGCAACAAAAGCCCCGAAATACAGTTTGTATCAGCATCCTGGCCCTGCAGGGTCCATGGGAGCAGGGCTGGAGCCTGGGCTGGTAGGTACTGGGGGTGTTTACTGGATTGTGGCCATTGATGGAGGACATTCCAGTTGAAAGGGAGCGCTTGGCCCGTTGAGCAGCATAATGCAGGGCAGTGGCAGAGCAGAACTGTGCCTTGCGTGGGCTCTTCCTGGGTGCTGTCAGATGCAGATCTGGAACCTTCAAGTATATTTGTCTGTGTGCTTCTGTGTGCTAAAGGTTGGGATGACACCAGCCTTGTTTTGCCTGTCAGGTCTGGAGCCCTTCACCTTTCTGTGCCTTAGATTCACCAGCTGCAAACTGAGGCACAGCAGTTGCCAGAACTGGGTTGCACCAGTAAAGCCAGGGCTTTGCAATGGGCCAGAGCGAGGTGTGGAAGGCAGTTAACCCCCAAGGAATCTCTTATTGTGCCCTCATTATCCCAAAGTCAAAGGGAAAGAAAAATGTTACTCATGGGAAGTATGTGGGGCAGGGAGTGTGGCTGCACCCAGGCAGTGCTCAGCCAGGCAGGCCTGCGAACCCACATTAGTGGGAATTTGCTCCCGAAGCACCTATTGCTGCTCTTATCCATGTGGAAAGCAGAAAGTAAATAGATGGTTGGATTGTCCTTAAGGCACAGGGAATAGGATAGGATCAGTCTGTAGGATTTGTTGAATGAGCTACAAAACCAAGATAGAATTCTCAGCAGACTCAGGGTAATGGAATATGTTGCATTTTGCATTTCAAGCACCAGAGTTTTCAAACTGAGCTGTCAAAACTGGTGAGCTTGTTTGAATTAACTATGGCTTGGACTGGGTGCCATGCTTCCATGACTTAATTATGCTCCAGTAGTGCTGGTGCAGGGCTGCAGCCTGCTGCTGCTCCATGCTGCCCAGGAGCTGCATGCTGCTCCACGCTCTGCTTGCAGGAGCTGTGTACTGTGGGGGAAGAGGATGGCTCTGACATGTGTTTGAAAAGCTGACAGCAGCTGGGACTACCTCAGTAGTGTCCTGGACAAGGGACAGGCTCACTCAGTGTAAATCCAGCCACCAGCACTGCTGTGCTTTGGGTTAAGGCTTCCTCTCTGCAGCCACGTGCCGGTGTCCCTGGGTGTGCTGCAGCTCCTCCACCCCTTGAGCCTCAGTATGGCTGAGGTGCTCCAGTGCTAAAAGGTTTTGAGACAGGAAAAAAAACCAAACCAAACAAAAAGAACTTGTTTTGTGCCCTGAAGCAGGCTCTGGCTGTGCCTTTCATCCATCTCAGAGAAGCACTCTTATGTCCCACGGATTGCATTTGAGGCTGAGCGCAGAGCACATCGCTCCGTAATATCTTCTGGCCACTTGTAAATTAATAAAGCCTTCAAATGGTGTAAATTCGCTCTGGTATTTATTATTTATCCCGTTTCCTCCCTCGAGATAGCTGGAAATTGGTGATTTCAGCAGTGTGGTTTCCTCTCGGGCACTGGGCTATAGCAAAATGGTTGTTACTGGGCAGCTCCTTTCACAGCAGATTTCATGGACCGGGGAGGACACTTTAGTTGTGGTCGTTCATCTTTGGGAGAGCAGATTTACAGCCACTGGTACGTGCTGGTGCTGCCATGCTGCTGGAGCCCTGCATCTCAGCTGCTCACCAGGCCTGTTCCTGCTGCTGTATGGAACAGCTGCTGCTTTAGGGAAAGGCAGACCTGCTTGGGCACTTCCACACCTGCCACCTTTGAGTTTCCTTTGAGGGAGGCAAGGCAGCCAGGTGCAGCTCCCACAGGAGCCCTTGGGGGTTCCCATGGAAGTATCCCACCTTCTGAGGCTTTGGTTTGATGCTGTTCTGTTAAGCTCAGCTCATTGCAGTGCATCTGATGCAATGTGGCCATGCAGATGGGCCCCTGCCTTGGGTGGCTAAAAGACTTTTTTTTGTGTGTATGTGTTAATCCTCCCTTCCCTGTGCAGGGTGCGTGCTGTGGGCAAGGGGACAGCATTTGTTGCATGAGCCAGAGAGCCTTAGGGGGTGCGTCTGGCAGGGCAGCCCATGTGTCTACTACATCCCTTGCAGATACGTCTGTGCATCTCTTGCAGATGCAACCAAATATTGCAGCCTCCCACTGCAGACCTGCTGGGTCTCAGCAGGACAGGATGTGAGTGTGCAACGTCCAGGATGTTTTATGGCTGGAGTGTAGGGGAGCTACTGGGGCTGCTGGAAGCTGTGCTGCTTGTCTGCAGGAGATAGGGGTTGAGAGGTCAAAGCTGAGCACAGAGGGTTTCCATCAGGGCTGACCAGCTCTGCCGAGAGCAGCCTGCTCACACCGTTTGGTGCCCAGGCAAGAAATAAACTTTGGAAACAAAAGTATTTACTGCAAATGAGTTCATACCAAATCTTGTACGTGCAGCAAAATCCTCTCAGATGAGCAGCTGATAAAGGATTAAAACTATTAAATGATTTTAAAAATCCCTTCTTCCAAATGGTGAAATATACAGATTATGCATTGCATTGTTGTCCCGTTTTTCCCCCTGGCTTTGCTGTTCCCACCTTCTCACCCCATTTAGGGAGAGATACTGCAGGAGGCTCCTGCAGCCTCTGAAGTTGGTGGCATTGGGAACAGTGGGCACTGCAGCACCAGGAGGCTCATGGATGTTCGTTTAGCCCTGAGAGCTTTCTGCATGAGAATGCCTGGGAGTGCTAGGCAGCTCCTGGGGACTTGGAGATGGCAAAACCAGTTGTACAGGGAGCAAGGTCTGAGCTACACAGGGTGTCTTGGCCTCATCCCTTACTCCATTCCATCAACCTGACTTAAGGGACTGAGGTAGTATGGAAGTAAGTGTTCCCAGCTGGACAGCTATTGGAGTGAAGGTTTGCATTTCCAGCTGCCTCAAGTGGCAGGAGCTGCTTCTAGGCTGTGTTGTTGCAGGGCCTCATCCTGAGGGGGGAAAAAAAAGGGCCAAAGAAGAGGACAGAGCGCATCTGTGGCCATGGGGATGGGATGAGAAGTCAAACCATGGCAATTTCAAGCAGAGCCAGTTTTCCTCCGGTTGACAGAGCTGAACCCCACAAATGCAGGGCAGCTGCACAGACCTGCCATGCAGACCTGCTGTTAGTGCAGCCCTGATTAGGCACCCAGGGAGTGTGTCCAGAGCCCCAGTCATCAGGAGCTGTCGGCAGCTGAGCATTCATGTGGAAGGATGGGAGAGGAGGAAGGAAGAGCCCCAGGGGCTGTTGCATTGTGGTGTCAGCTCAGTATTTATGAGGGGAATAAGCCTCTGGTGTTTTATGGCCCGTAAGATGCTGCTTTCTCTGGGTCTGTTTGATTAGATAGGATTATTTCAAGGGCTCGAATGGCACATGACTGATTCCTGCTCACTCTGATGGCGGGGCTCAGCAGCCCTAACCTGTACTCATTTCTGAGATGTGGGGGGTGACAGCCTCAGCTGGGGGCTGCCTGTCCTGGAGGGGCTGTTGGAGGCACATCTGTTGTTTGCTTTGACTCTAACTCATCTTCTTGCTCTGTGCCCTTGGTTCTGGTTGCCTTGAGGCCGTCACTCAGTGCCTCCCAAAATCAGGAGCTCTGGAAGAATTCTATCTTCTTTGTGTTTCGGGGAGAGCTGAGCACAGGCAGGAAGGATACGAGCAGAGGAATTCAACAGCTCTGAGTGACGGCTGGTAGGAATTTCTAGTGCCAGATGTACAAGAAAACCCAAAATGGCCTCATTTTCAAATTGGCATGACGCTGTGGAGGAGCTGTGGTTAGGGGCATAAGGTAAGGGCCAGACTTAGAGTTATGGATCATGTGGTTTACTACAGAGCAGATCTTTGCAGCAGGCTCAGAGCCTCCTGGCCTTGCACAGAGAGGGGTCCTTGTGCCATGGAGGTGCAGAGCAGGAGGAGAAAGAACAGGCAGTGGGGACAGGGAGCAGAGGAGTACCCTGACCTGGTGGCCAGCAGTGTCAACATAGGGGCTGTCTGCAGGAGAGCTGGCATTGTCTCCAGGCATCTCAGTGACATGCGCTGACTCTGTTCCTCTCGGCCTCACAGCAATGATGAGCTCAGGGGCCCTTGCAGGAGGACCAGGGGTGTGGGGAGCTCTGGGCTGCAGTGCGAGCAGAATTGCAGGGGTTGGAAGGGACCTCGAGATCACCTGCATCCAAAACACAGTCCCTGGGCAGTGAGAGAGCCACCTGTGGATTCCCTTCACTCCCACTGCTGGGGCTCTTTGCTGATGTTAGTGCTACAGATGCTCCCACAGTGACTGCAGGCCACCTCCTGTTCACTCCCACCTCAGTCCTATGCACCCTGCCCTTCTCATCCATATTTCTCCATCCAGAAAAGTTTTAATCAGGCAAACCTGGCATGCATGCTGCTGAAAGGAGGCTGTTCTATGTCAGCCAAAAGCTGTGCCTATTCCATTTTCTTCTGACTTAATTTTCCAGAGATTAAGATCCTGTTCATCTGTACTCCCAGAACTTGGCTGCAGTCATCTTGTTTTCTGGTTTCACTCTGGTGGCTCTTCCTTTTCTGTCAGTGGTTTTGTTTCCAAAACTCTGAACCACAACTGTATCGACTCCCATTGCCTGGCATTGTCAGCTGCTCCTGGAGGACACAGCCTCTGAGGGCAACCTGTGCCAGCACCGGGTCCCTGCACAGCCCTCAAGTGTTTGCTGATGCTCAGATGGAGCCTGCTGTGCTCCAGGCTGTGCTCACTGCCTCCTCCTGTCCATAAGCAGTGCTGAGCTTGGCTCTGTCCTCTTTGCCCCCTTTGTGGATGCAGAGCCGCAGCCTCCCCTTCTCCCTGCTGAGCAGCCCTGGCTCCCTCAGCCTCTCCTCCCAGGAGTGATGCTCCAGTGCCTTCACCCCCTTAATGGCCCTTCCCTGGGCTTCTCTGCTCTGTCCATGTCTCCCTGGCAATGTGGAGACCAGGACTGGGCCCAGCACTCCTGATGTGGCTTCCCCAGTGCTGATCAGCTCGACCTGCTGACAGTGCTTTGCCTGATGCACCCTTGTCCGTATCAATGGCGTGGTGCTGCCTTGTGTTCACACTGGTGTCCATCAAATCCTCTTCTGCATGGGGAGCAGCGTGGAAGGGAAAGGGGAAGGAGTAATGGAAAACACTTTCCTGTGCTTCTGTACCTCTGTTTGGGTGGCAGCACTTGCTGGTACCCTGTTCCCATTGCCCTGGCTTCAGCTTGGCAAGGCTGGGGCTGTCGCTCCCCTGCACAAAGCTCTGGTTCACCAGAGGTGCAACACCTGGCTCAGGGAACACGTCTCCCTCTGGGAAGGCTCCTGAGTTTATCACTGGACAGGACTGTCCTTAAAGCTGATCCCGTGCTGCCCCAGGAGCTGATGCTTGCGAGGCCTCTGAAATACCCAAATATTTCAGTGCTCTTTGCTGTGCGGGCTGTGCAGATGTCTGGGGTCAGTGGTGACAAATTATGTAGATTCCTCCCACTTCCCGCTATCCTTTCTCATTTCCATTATCTGCCTTTTGTAGAGGCTGTAATTTATTGCATTTTGCAACCTTGTAATTTATGACTTTTTTTTTTATAATTCTTTCCAAGCTTTCAGAAGTAACAGCTCCATGTACCCCAGTGCATTTCATTGTCACGCTGGAGGCTCTCCCACCTCCCCCTGCACTTCCACTCTTTTCTTGTAACTTGCCTGTTTACTTGCTAAATTATTATTGTGCACTCAATAAAAATTGCATTTAAAAAGTGATAACTGAAATGACATTTAACATGGAAAGCACTTAAGCATAATTACACTATATGCATTACATCATTTTATGACAGTTAATAAAAAAAAATATCTGAACAGGGATTTTTGTTGTTGGCAGCTGCAGTGAGTGAGGGCTGCCATTCCACTGCTTGGAGAAATGCGTTCTCTGCTTCTTGCCCTGCTTTTCTCCCATCTCCTCCTCCACTGCTGGTACCCGGTGCAGTGACAGAAGCCCACCCTGCCCTTGTAAGGGGTTGGAACTGGTGGAATGCGCTTGGTTTGATGCACTTTATTTCCAGCTGGCAGTTTTTATGGGGTTGTTTATTTGGATGGAGCAGGCTTATGGCAGAGCTGTGCCCCGCAGCCTGCTCCAAAGGGAGCTCGGTGCTCTGTGCCCTTGCTTTGTGCTGTCCGATGACTTCAGCAGGAATGAAGGAATTGTGTCAGCCCCCCGCAGGCCCCTGGTTTATGGCTTGCTGATATGACTCCTTGACTATTAGATTACCTGCATATCGTAGCTCCTTGACCATCTGCTTTGCTCAGCCCCAGCAGCTGCCCAGCCCTGCAGCCTGCGCTGCACTCCTGAGCTCATCGCCCTGCTTCCCCCACCTTGTCCTCCTGCCTGGTACTGTAGAACCTCGGGGTGCTTGACTGAAGCTCTGCTGGAGAGCCCAGAAGAGAGCCTTTGGGTGAGGAGGGTTGAAAGGGCATTTCGGGATGGTGGGAGCCACAGAGCTTGCTGTTTGCTGGCTGCAGATGAGGGAGCCTTGGAGCAAGCCAAGATACAAAGCACGTGATTCCTGCAGTGTCAGGAAAGCAGCGTCTGTGGCTGGCTTGGGCATGGCCCATGGCTACAAACAGCAGTGGGAGGTGAGAGGAGTGGAGCAAAATGGAAGCGTTGCCTTCTTTAAAAGAGGAGCTGGGATAACACGAAACATAGCATGCCTTGCACAAAAGTACCTACTGGTGAGGATCCCTGCCCTGCTGGCGGGTTTGGAAGAGAGGGGCAGAACAGGTTGCCCAAGGAGGCTGTGGATGCCCCATCCCTGCAGGCATTCGAGGCCAGGCTGGATGTGGCTCTGGGCAGCCTGGGCTGCTGGTTGGCGACCTGCACACAGCAGGGGTTTGGGACTGGATGAGCATTGTGCTCCTTTGCAACCCAGGCCATTCTGTGATTGTATGATAAAGGCGATGGTGAGCGCTGTAAGAGAGCTCCCTAGTTTGTCTAGTGCACTGGGTGTGCAACATTGCTTCTCTGTGTTGTGTCTTGCCCTTCAAGTTAATACAACCAATGCTGTAAAGGTTTGCTGGTCACGTTATTTGAAAACCTCAAGAAGCAGCTTGAGGTTGAAATAAGGGAGTTTTGTGAACTTGGGCATTTTTTCCTTTTTCTCTTCCAATGCCACACAAAACTAGAAGCCATGCAGAGGCAGTAATAACTAATAGAGCTGGGGAGGGAATCTCCTGGAGAGATTGCTCTGCACTTTTTCAAGAAGGAAAAGGCATTTCTGGCTGCTTGGGTTTAATTTTTCTTTGTTCCACGTTGAATATAGAAGAAAAATGGAAGAAATCTGTTGATAGAATCATTACCTGCTTGACAGTCGGTCTCATCTGGGAGCTGCTTGGTGTTAGCTTGGTCTAATTCATTAACAAGAAAAAAAAGAAGGCATCAGAAATGGACATCTCTTTTGAGAGCACTTAATTCTTGGCAACAAGAGTCAGTTGCATCCTACTGAGCATGCATTGCACAATAGCAAACCTACTTGTGAGATTCCCCAGCCTGCTGGTGGGTTTGGAAGAGAGGGGCAGAAGGAGGGCAGAACCTTCTGCTCTCCAGACAAGGTGAGGTGCTTCATGGTTGGTGTTTCGGCTCGCTGAAGCTGATGGCACAGCACCTGTCTGTCTGGGTGCTCACAGACAGAGCCCATCACTGTGATGTCTGGGCACGGTGCTGCGGCTCCAGGCTGCCCTGCTGGGGAGCTGTGGCAGAGAGCCGGGTGGCACCCAGTGGGGAAGTGAATCCTGAAGCTCATTTCCTCCTGCGATCGCTGTGGTTGGGATTTGGTGATGCTTTGAGATTGTATCGATCATCTGAACACGCAGAGGTGGATGTGGTTTATGTAATCATCTGGGTTTTATTTCTGATGCAAGAGAAAAGCCAGCACTATTACTTACAACCATGGCCATCAGTGCACCGTCCAGCTCTGTGCCTGCTGTGCTCCCTGTGCTGTGGGCAGCAGACAGGCAGCTGCTCCAGTGCTGCACTGGAAGCAGAACTTGACATCTCTGTGTGCAGCAGGAGGCAGAACCATGCAGCCCTGGAGATGCAGTTTTGTTTTTTTTTTTTTAGAACTCGCTCCTTAGCTTTAGGAGGGAAGCTACAAGGTGGCATTACAAGCACCTGCTGCACAGCCATCTCCCATTTTAGTGTAAATGTCGCCTGAAAAAAAACTCACAGCCAGGTTTTTCCTTTAAAGCTTTCAGCTTTTGCTGCTGCTGTTTAGAGCAACGCTAATTAACATTCTGGGCAAAGGAGCAGGGAATGGGGAAGGGAAAAGCTTCTGATTTGCAAATGCCACTTTGGTCTTCTGGCACTGTCCCTCCGGGAGAGGATGGCAGTGTTGGGCTCTCATTTCCCCTGCGCTGTGCTGCCCTGGTGAGGAGCTGCTGGCTGGGCACAGCCCTGCTCCCTGTGCCCACTGTCCAGCAGTGCAGCCCTGGATGCTGGGGAGCTGGGGCTCACATACAGCTTCACCAAGGGGAGCATGTGTTGGGCCAGCCGTGCTGCAAGATGCCTGCTCCCCTGATGGTAAGCTGTGAGCAAATGGGGATGAAATCAGAAATTGGCAACATGCTGTCAGGAGGGATTAATGCCTGTCCATGATTAACTTTCTACTGGAACAGCAGGCTGTCCAGTGCTGCCCCGTGTGTGGGGCTCGGCTTGGATCTGGAGTGTTCCTGCACAGAGTAGGTCTGAATTGTAGAGTCATGCAGTGGGTTGGTTGGAAAGAACCCCCCAGCCCCACCCCTGCCATGGTCTGCCTCCCCCCAGCTCGGGCTGCCCAGGGCCCCTCCGTGGTTTGGGGAACCTCCAGGGATGGCACCCACAGCTCTGGGCAGCACTGCCAGCACCTCACTGCCTTCTGAGTGAAGAATTTCCCCACAACATAAGTCACCTAATCTGCACTCTTGTAGTTTAAAGCCATTCCCCCTTGTCCTTCTACTATCAGACAGCATAAAATGTCACTCTCCCTCCTGCTTATAAGCTCCCCTCAAGTGCTGGAAGGTCACAGTGAGGTCTCCCTGGAGCCTTCTCTTCTCCATGCTGCACACCCCCATCTCCCTCAGCCTGTCTCCATAGGAGAGGTGCTACAGCATGCTGAGCATCTTGTGGCCTCCTCTGGTCTGTTCCAACAGCCTCACATCTCTCTTGTGCTGGGGGCCCCAGGCTAGAATGCAGCACTGCAGGTGGGGCCTCACCAGGGCAGAGCAGAGGGGGACAATCACCTCCCTGCCCGCTGCTCCTTGCCTTAGTTGTTGTTTGAACCCAAGAATGAAAACATTACCTTATGGGGGAAGAACAAATGAAATTGGATTTTGTAACCTACGAGAGTAGCAACTAAAGTAGCACATAAATCTTTGTATATGTAATGGGGCACAGCAGCATGAGGCAGAAGTGCCTGTTCTTCATTAACGCTGGATCTCTCCACCAGGAACATTGTTTTAAACTGCAGCAAGGGATTTTCAAATGGGGCATTGCACAGCGTTTCCAAGTCGGATGCGAGGCCTCAGGGAGCGTTCTGTGAGCAGTGGAACCTCCATCACTGGGTGTCCTTAAGAGCAGGTCAGGAGAACGTGTCGGCAGTGCTGTGCCAGCTGTGTTAGGGATGCTGTGAGCCTTTCTGGTAAAAGCGCTGATTTTTGGGAAGGGTTGGTTCAACTCTCATTTTCTCCTCTCCTACCCGCAAGAGGAAGGATGAACCTGGGGATGCGTGGAGGAAAGCTATCTGCTGGTCTGTTCTCTGCGTTCCTTGGGGATAAGACAAAACACGGTGAGCCTGTGCTGCTGCAGAGAGCAGGGCTGCGGGGGGGCACAGGCAGGGCAGGGAGCCTGGGGGGACTCAGGCACGTGGGGTTCTTCCAGCCCTGCTCCCAAGTGTCTGGGGATTTGCAGAAATGCTTCTGATGCCGGAGATTAGGGAGAAAAGCTTGTAAACACGAATCCCTGAAGATCAGAGAGAGAGAGCCCCAAAACCCACATCAAAAGGTAAATAAAGAGAATTGCCAAGTTGCTATTTTTAAAAGTACCTTTTCTTTTTTTTTCTCCTTTCTTTAATAGATCATTACTCTGCAGAAAACTGTGGGTAACTGTTGATATTGCTGATGTGTGCTGGCCTAGATTCCGATCGCAGTGGCTCTAATAGGAGATTTAGTTTAATTCCATGTCAGTGCAGTTATCCCGAATTCACATCGCTGCAGCTCAGTGCTGCGATTGCCTGTGGTGGCCATCAGGCAGAGCAGAAGGTGGTGCAGGGTAAATGTGACCCTGGTTCTTGTTGAGTTAGAAGGAAAGGCTGCAAAATACAGCTGAAAGCTCGAGGGCTGCACAGCCCTTCCTGCAAGAAGCTGCAGCTTTCTGGCATGGAAGATGAAGCTGTTTGGGGACAGAAGCCCGGATGATCATTTACTTGCAGCCAGTTCCTAAAGGCTGGGATGACCTGTTTGGAAATTGATTTGAATCCTTGCTTATAGGTAAACCAGCAGGAAACTGGTATGAGCTGGATGAATATAAATCAAGTGTGGATTTTTGGAAGGGTTTGCACTTTTTGATCAATGCACCCTTTGAGCTGAACTGTTCCTTGCTTTGGTGCGACATCATTTTGTTATATCAGAGTGTTGGTGGGGTAAGAGGGGCACAGCACACAGTGCAGAGGGCCTACCTCTGGTAGGGACAGTATAAAGATGAAACACAGCAGTACAGCACATCTTCATCCACGAGAGCATCCCTCCTGGGCTATGCTAGGCACAATTTGCTGATCTAAAGAATTGCAGCTGTTCTGAATGGACATGGTTTAATGCAACCGGTTAAACTCTTCTGCATATATCCTGGAGGAAAGCTCTTAATGCACGTTTTAAAAATACTTTGCATTGACTTCTGAAGCATCCGGATTTCTGTGTTGGATAACCTAGAGAGCAGCCAGAGTCAAAGATCAGATTATTTTTCACTTTGACTTGTTTGTTGTGGTTCATCTTGCTGCACTTGTGCGTATTTGTAGCTGTCATGTGGTCTCTGATGTGGATACGTGCCTGTGCAGGCGCAGGGGCTCAAGCTGCTGCAGGAACAGCCCAGGCAGAGTCCACATCCTGCTGAAGCTTGGACTTTTTCAGTGATGTGGTGGTTTGTTTTCAACAGCCCTTCCTCTGCAGGGAGCAGCCCAAGCTCAGAGCTGTGACCCACATCACCCAGTGAGAGGCTCAGCCTTTGCAGGTGCCTGGGCAGCTCTGATGCTCCGAGTTCTCCATATAAGGGTTTGGGATGCTGAAGGCTGAAAGCAGCTTTCTGGGCCAGGAGAGGTTTTACATAAGCCAAGCTGACCGTGCTCAGCTCTTTATTGCTGTCTAGCTGCTGAATTATTTGTAGCAGACTCTGGATTGCTTCAGATCCTGGGTGGAGAGCAGAAGTCCTGTGGGCAGTGCAGGGCACGGCTGGGAGATGGGGAGATGTGTGTACCACTGTTGTCCCCAGGAGGGTGGGGAACCCGGCGTCCCCTGCAGTGCGGGATGAGGGCTGCAGCTCTGCTGTTTCTTTGCTTCAATTACAGCTGGCCATCCCTAAGCAGAGCCTTGGCTGCCCATTTCCCTGCCCTGCGCCTGCTATGCAGGGCTGCCTTTTGCTGTGAAGGGGGAAGGAAAGAACGCAGCAGGGAATGGCACTGCACAAGGAGGGGGAGATGGGGTTGGCAAATGTCAAGCTGTTTGCTTCCTGCCTTCCCTCTCAAGAAATTCTGTGGGGGGAGGAGGCGGTGGCTCTCACTGAGGATGAGGCCCAGGCCGTGGCCAGGCGTGCAGCTCTTGGCTCAGTGCTGGTTCTGCAGAGCCCTCGCTCAGCTGCAGGCAGCAGCCCTCATCCTGCAGTGCCAGCACGGCCTGCTCTGACTGCCCTTTGGCTGAGCCCGGTGCCGCACTGTGCCCAGCATCCTGCTGCTGTAACATGGGCACCGGGTGATGGGATGGGCCAACAGGAGGTGCAGTGGGGCTGGGGGTGAGATGGGACCTTTCTGTGCCCACTCTGCCTGCAGCCCTGCAATCCCTTTCCTCCAGCAGCTTCTATGGGTTCTGTGGGGTTTTACACTCAGCTTCCCCACCTCTTGCACAGCACGGAGCATCTCACAGAGCTCTCACAGGACTGTCCCTGCCCATCGCTTAGGCTGCTCCCTGGTTCTGCACACCCGGGGTGAGCCTGCTGCAGAGCCCTGTGCTGTCCTGAGCCGCAAGAAACAGGCTGGATTGGGGGTCAGAGAGCTGCCAGGGGGCCCAGCAATCCCACAGCACCACCAAGCACAGCCCACAGGTCGGGCAGGGCCTCCTGCTGCAGCCCTTGTCACAGCAGCCAGGTCCCATATCTGGGTCAGTGAGCGGAGCTGATCGGCACGGGGCTGGCTGCAGGAGGCTGAAATATTGTTCTGTGTGCTGTAGTAGCACCTGGTGTGAAAGAATTGGTTGGTGCATGGCTGTTGTAGGGCAGAGCATGGCACAGCCTTGTCTTAGTGCGTCCTACTGCTCTGCTGCCTGCAGTGCCTTGCTTCGCTTTGCACCATCTTTAAGCGCTGGGGTACGGACTGCAGCTGTCCAAGCCAGGTGCACTGGATTCTTACAAGGGAAAAACATTTCTGGAAGATGAGAATTTCTGCTCATGCTCTGCTTGTCCTCAGACTGTGTGGTGTTGTGGTGTCCTGGTGCTGGAAGGCACGGGGGGGGGGAAGAGGGGTTGTGAAGCTGTGAGTGCTCCAAGCCCCAGCAGCTCACAGGACATACGGGCAAAGAGGGAGCTGATGGTGGAGATGAGCACTGTCTGTCATGCACCAGCAGCAAGGCACACGGGTGGGCTTAGAGAATGATTGTTCCGACACAGTATCAGATCTGTTTCTTCAATGATACAGTTGCTACTACAAATGTGTATTGATAATGCGTTGTGCTACAGGCTCTGCATTTTAGCAAGGCTCCTTTGCGTTCTGCTTCTGTAGATCGCCTCAGCTGCTTCTTCCTGTGGCTGTGCAGCATTTGGGATGAACGTGGGGCATCCTGGCTGTGGTTTAGTGTTTGCTTTGGGTCCCGGAGCCTGCATGTAGTCTGGAGCAGCAGTTTCACAGCCCTGAGGTCATCTCCAAGCACCAGGTCAGGGGAGAATTTCCGTGAGAATGACAAAATGAAGTCCCTGTGCTACAGCTGAGGGAGCTTCAGGGCCTGCAGTGCTCTCACTGGCACCGAGGCCCTGCTCAGCTGCAGGCACTGCAGGCATGGGGGGACGCCTGTGCTTTCTCACTCTGTGCCCCCTCCCTGTGGATGGGCACTGCTTCTGTCTGGAGCCATTGCTGGCCAATGTTCTGTTTCGTAGTAGGGAAGTGCTGATGTTAGATGCCCTCCTTACCTGGAGCGCTCTCCTTGAAGATTGCTCCTCTTTGCTTTCCTAATTGCTGCTGCTCAGCTGGAGGTAGCGTGCCTTCCAAACACATTATTTTGTTATGCTGCTGCTTACTAAAGGGAAAAGAGAATATGAGAGAATATTGCTTTGTGCTGAGTTTTTCCTCTTTAACCTTCTGCGTGCTGACACTTTTCTCTGATGAGGGACCTCCTGTGGCAGACACAGGACGCAGCCCCCAGCTCAGCTCTCTGAACCCGCTCCTGCTCAGCTGCAGGTGCCTCTGCAACACAGCCTCTTACTGGGGCATCTCCTTGGGAATAACTGCTCCCACGCAGCGAGTGCCTGCAGTGAGAGGCAAGGCAGGAGGTGCTGAGTTAGTGCTAAGCTTGGGTGGGATGGGGTTCCAAGCACTTTGGTGCAGCCCTTGCAGGCAGCAGTGCTTGGAGCTGCCCACCACAGCCGTGGTGGTGGAGGAGGGAGGAGGAGCTCTGCAGAACTGGGGCTGCAGCAACACTTGCAGGGAGCAGCTGAACCCTGCAGCTCTGCAAGGCAAGGCTGGGAAAGCAATCGTTTGCTCTGATCAGAGCTCTCTCCTATGGCTACAGCCCCCAGAACTGCTTTGCTTAAACAGAAGGGTCACAAGGAAGCTTCTCTGCTGAGGCCCTGAATTTGTTGCCAGTTACCTTTTAGTGAACAGGGGTGCGACCTGCTCCAGCCCGTCGCGTGATTTCACGCTGTATTGGAACAGTGCCTTCTGCAATGTTTCCATCCTGTTCTTGAGCTGCACGCTGTGCCTATGAAGCACTGCATCCCACCACCGTTGCACATCTCACCCCTGACATAGCCCAGAGAACCATCCTGGATGCTGCCACCAGGTCTGGGAGTGATCCGAGGAGGGTCTGGTGTTTCAGAAGCCTCGTGCTGGGGCTGGTCCCATCTTGCTGGGACAGTGCTGGTGCCCACAGCACTTCCTCAGGGCAGATTCGGCTCTCTGCAGATGAGGGGGTTGGTGTGGAAGAGCTCTGGGTCACAGCTGCAGGCTTTGAATGAAGGCATTCACATCTGGGTATCTGCGTCTGGCCTTCAGGGTAAGCCTATTTCTGAGAGCTGTGTCCAAATGCTTCTTGAACTCCAGCAGACTTGGTGCCGCTGTTCTCGCATTTGCTGAATCTGGCGAGTGACCCTGGGGAAGGGACTTGAGGGCTGCTTGCGCTCTTTGGGGGTTCACTGAGATGAGGATGAGCACGGGTGGAGGTGGGGGTGTGGACAGTGTAGGGGCAGCTCAGCCTTTGGCTAAGCAGGATGCTCGTAGCCTTCACATAAGAAGAAAGGCAACTATGAAGCCAGTGGGATGTGCGGCAGGCCACACGCAGCATTTTGCTTGCAAAGCCTTCCATTCTCTTTTCCTAAGCCTGTATTGTCACCTGGTCCATGTGGCTAACTTTCCTCTGTGTTGTAGCTCCAGCTTTTCTGTGCGAATGCTGCAGTATATCTCTGCAATATTGACTGTCTTTCTCTTATTTCCCTTCTTAGATCTACAATGAGAATAGAAACCTGTTTGAAGTCAAGGAGAACGTGCCCAGAAAATTAGTGGAGAAGGTTGCAGGGGACATTGAAAGCCTGCTGGCCAAGAAAGTCCGTGCATTAAAGGTAAGGTGATGTGTGCCAGCCCTGGCTGACACTCAGTTTTGAAGAAGATGATTTATGCTGTTGTAGCACTACGGTTTTGGCTTTAAAGTAATTTCTATGGTTGTGTGGCTTTTTCTGGGAGCCGCGTCTGCCAATTGGCACTTATTCACATCAGTGTTTTTTGGAATACGTCTGGCTGTCACGTGAGGAATTATCCCATGAGGATCTGCTATAGGTATCTTGTGGATTCGTGTCTCCTCCCAGCGTGCCATTAACAGCTGGAGGTGCTGCCATAGGAGTACGAGGGACAGCCAAAGCTTGGCAGCAAATTCAGTGATAGGTGTACGGTGGGTAGGAGCAAAGGTGCTTCCAGTGTCCCTACACAGCTCATGAGTTACAGACAAGTAGGGTTTTTTTCCTGTTTAGAAGCGCATGAACCAGAATGTTTATGTGCTGATGCCTGGCTTTTGAATCCTGTGATGGACTACATGTATGAGCTGCCCTCGTGGGTTCCCTGCGTACATTTCCGAATCTACCATCCCATTTTGCAGCACTCCTTGTGAAATGAGTTTATCTGTAGTGCAGCGAGGCAATCTGCTGGTGGTGAGGCAGCAGCGGGCAGAGATCACAGGGCTGTGTGTCAGGGATGGGACGGCGTGGGGCTGTCTGTAGGGCTGACGCGGGTGGTGGACACGAGCTGGGGAGAAGAAGGTTGTTACATGTTTGGCTTCTGAGTCTGGGAGGTGTAGGGCATGCATAGGGCATGCTGCATCCCTGTGTTCGTGCAGTTTGTGGGCGTGCTTGAGCACATTTCATGCTCTACTCAACATCCCAGAGGTGTGCACCCTGTCAGAAGGGCCGGTTGGACAGCAGCACGCCTGGCAGCCTGCTGCTGTTGTGCCTCCCTTTGCCTTGGAGTTTTTGGGCAGGGGTGGTTGGTGCATTGCTAAAGGCTCACGTGGTGCTGGGCCTGGCACAGGAGTGGTTCTCACAGCGCCCGGACCCAATAACCAGCACTTGGTACTGCTTTAGTGATGGAAGAAGTGATCCACTGACCTGAGTTAGTGCTTTCACAAGGCTCCTTTGGAGAACTGCTGCTGGATGGAGCAATGCCTTGCATGCCACAGGCACGTGGGTGTTTGGTGCCTTGGGTTGGTGGTGCTGACATCTGGAAATGGAAAAGTTGGTGGGTTGAGATGTTGGACCTTACGAATATCCTCCACATTGTGCTAAGCTCCTCCAAAGCAGAGGGGATCCCACAGCTTCCTGCTGTGTTTTCTTCTGCCTCAGCTCTCCTCTAAGTTGATTCATCTATCATGGAATCATTTCCTCCCCTTCTCTCATGACTCATGAGAGCAGTGATGACTTCTTGAGATGTATTTTTCAGCACATGAGTCAGGTGGGACTCCGTGTGTCAGGGAGGACAGGTGAGGAGGAAGAAACAGAGCCTCTCCTAGAAGCATGAATTGCCGTGTCACTCATGGCCTCTGAAAAGATGCCTCCCTGTCTTGTCTTCTGCAGGCGAGAGGAGGAATATTTCCTGTGCTTTGATGAGGCTTTGTAGGAAGGTGCTTGCTAGCCTGTAGGCACGCACGATGGATGCTCAGCACAGGACTGGCATTCTGATGAGGTAGTGATTCAGTCCGGCCATCAGAGCCCATTTTCCTCTGTTTCTCAGTGAAAATATTAACATGTCATTATGAAAGTTCAACAGTGTGCAGAGCGTTGATTAATAATACATGGTTACTTACCCCGAGTGTTGCCTTTCTAGAAGCAGAAATGAAGCAGAAGGCCGCTGATGTCGGTGATGGCTGGTGGCCGTGGGGCCATGCTGCAGCACAGTGCCAGTGCTCATGGGATGCTCTGGTTCCCCACAGGCATTTCAGAGGAGTGCTGGAACCAGGGGTGTGGGGCACAGAGGGTAATTGCCTCCCAAAATAAGTCATCTGCAAGGAGATGGTTATTTGGATGCTGTCCTTCCCTTTTTGTTCCATCACAGCTGTTGTCAGTTTTACCATGGGACAGAAGGATTCCTATGAACACCTATGAATTCCTCGTGTTCCATCTGGCAGTAGAGAACTGCAGCTACAGCTGATTGCAGGGGGCTTTCACCCCATGCCCTCGGAGGAGCCTCTGTGGGGCAGTGACCAGCACCAGCACAGCTGTCCTCTTCCTCCGGTGTCCTCCTGCATCCATTCTGCACGACTGGGTACCAGCTGAGGGGCTCCCCCTGGCTGCACTGATGAGCTTGCCCTCATTAGGGCTGAGAAAACAGACCTTTTACCCTACAGAAAGGAAAGGTGGTGGATTGCCATGTTACTGCTGGGGTGTCCGTGTCTCTGCATCAGTGGTGTTTGGTCATGCTGGAAGTCACAGCTGGTTGGCTCCTGGCTCAGCACATGTGAGGTGGGATTCAAGAAGCTATTGGGTTGCCAAGTTCTTTTGCCACCCTTCTCTGACTTAAGTTTTCTATCTGTTCCTTCATCTCTACGTGTATCTAGAGGCAATCTTTCTTTTACATGTGCCTGAAAGACTTGTACCTGCAGGCTAGAGCTGCTTTGAGCTCTTTTAAAGGCTGACCACCTTCATTTTTGTCTTGCTGGTGTTTCACATCCTGCTTTCAGCAACTCCTGCAGACTGGGATGTCTCTCAGAGCCACAGTGCTTGCTGTCCTGGCGAAGCCAGGGCTGAGTCACCATCTGGGGAGCACGTGGGACTGCGTGCCACCTCCAGGCTCCCAACACAGAGCATCTCCTCCCATCCCTCTGGTTTCCTTCCCTAGATGTAGCCTTCCCAGGGCTCCCTGGTTCCCCAGCTTCTCATGCCATCACATCCAGTCTTTGTCTCCTCTGCTTTGCAAAGCCCCCGTGCAGGCTGAGGACGTGCTGATTGTTATTGTTATTTCTGTTATTGTTATTTCTGCTCAGTGCCTCGGACAGTCCTTCTATTGCCACGAAAGCTTCTCCACAGTGAAGGTTGATAAGGGGAGCAGTTGCCAGGAGGAGCCCTCGCTCACAGTGCCCCGGCTCCTCCAGGCTGCAGGCAGTGTCAGTGGGTGATGCACAGAGCTGTGCCTCAGGCCAGTCCCCCCCATGGCTCTGCAGGCAGAGGAGGAGGCAGTCTGAGTTTGGTGGAGGAGGCGGCCAGGAGAGGGATATTTTAGATCCCAGGCTATGTTTTAAGCTTGTTTCTACTTTTTTATACAGTTCTTGAGAAGGCTGTTTTGGATGACTGCTTCATCCTTCACAAATTTAAACACAGACAATTTGCTTTGCCTCCTGAGAACAGCGCATCCCACAGTTTACTGAGTGGGTTATGCCCTGAAGCAAGATATTTATACACCCTGACCTGTCTAACAGCTGCTGCTGCTGCTCTTCGCCTGCCTTCACCAGAGCCCTCTCCATCCCAAAGCACCCCAGTGCTGTGCTGCATGGCACACGGGGGGCAGGGGGCTCTGGCTGCTCCAGCCCTGGCTCCTTGTGACCCCGTGTCTCTGTGCAGTCACATCTGCTGCTCCAGGTCCTGGGAGTGTGGGGCTTGCAGGTTGCACATGGTTTTCATCACTGGCCAAATCTTTTGGCTGCAGGTGAAGCGTGTTTTATTTCCCGTGGAGCTCAGCTGTGGCAGCATGCAGCACGATGTCTGCAGGCACACAGACCTCCTCTGTCCCCCTGCAGCACTGACTTGGAGGAAGGAAGGCACCTGTGGGGTGGAGGATGAGCAGAGCGGCGTTCTATGTCTTGGAGCATTTGTTACGTGCGCGCATATATGCAATGCCTGTTGCACGTGCACAGCCTGGACAAATCCATTGCAATGGAGAAAACAACAGCAGTTACCCGCAGTCAGTTGTGGTTCATGTTTATTCTCTTATTGTGGAATCTCAGTGCATCTGGGGATCTTCTGTATTTTGAAAGCACGTTGCAGGAATGGGCTTCTTGTAGTCAGGGGGTCTGAATGAGCGGCGCTTTGGGGGTTGTGGCATTCCCACCCCCTTGCCTGGGATGCTGTGGAGGAAGAGCTAGAAGCTGGGGCTCGGATCTGCAGATGTAGGGCTGGGATTTTCTTAGTGCCTTAAGCAAATCTCTCAGTTTTCTCTCCAATTTCCACCCACCACCCTCAGGCCTTGGGTTTTCCCACTTGCTGGCACTTTTTCCTTGCTTCTTCCTTCTGCAGTGAGGGGGGTAGTCAGCATTTGGCCACTCTTCCAGCTCCTGTGATGGAGGCAGGGGGAAGCCGGGTGTGCAGCTGCAGAGCACAGTGCTGGGCAGCAACAGGCAGTGCTGTCAGCCCTGGCTGCACGGTGCCTTGCTGGGACCAGGTCCAGGCTCCATCTCCCGCTGGCACACGCGTATATCAAGACTGCAGAGGGGATTTCATTGGACAGGTTTATCCCTTTAACAATTCTCGCTAGCCCGGAGATTTGCCTTGCAGGTATGTGGCTAACAGAGCCCTTATCAGCTCTTCTGCTCCCTGACAGGGACAATGAAAGGTTTCACTTGTTTGAAGAGCTGCAAAAATTGGCACAGGACGAAGCATTTCTCGGCCGGCAGCGAGCAGCTCTGCCGAGGGACAAAGGATGCCAGTATCCTACAGGAGGTGACACCTCATAGCCACCACGGCTCGGGCTTTATGTCTCCTGGGCTGCAGGAGGCCCTGTGCCGTCCCACTGCCCAACAGCTCAACCCCAGCGCCGCCTGATGCTGTGAGGGATGTGCACAGGACACACGTTCACACCGTGCTGGCCACAAAGCAGTGCACGTGAGCCTGCCTTCCTCCTGCACTGCATCCTTTGGCATCCGTGCAGGAGGGACCGCAGCTGGCATCCACCTCGCTTGTGCTGAAGTGCAAACCATTTAAAGGTATAATCTCTTTGCCTTGTTAATTAATAGTGCCAAATCCATCTCTCTTCCCTCTTCTTCGCTAATTGCTGGCTGGTAGCTTTTGTTCCCGTTCTATCCTTAATTCCCTGATCACCGATTCCCGGCTGACCGTCCGGTCTGTTTGTTTGTTTCTTCTGTGTGTGTGTGTGTGTGTGTGTGTGTTGGGCTGGACCTGCTCCAGTAATCCAATTTGAATCCAATCTCCCAGGTCTGGAATTGTAGTTTACAGATTGCAGAGGGGAGCGAGCAGCACCCGCGCACCAGGATGGTAGTTTATTGTCTAATCTAATCAGGGGCAATCAGATGCTCATAACGAGTCTATCAAGACTGTATTGGGCCAGTTTGCTGAGCGATGGAACCAGCTTTCTTAATAGCTCTAACGCGATTTAGGGCTTCCTACACTTTCATGCAGATTATGTCGAGCGTTTCCCTTTCTTCTCCCATGAGCACCCAGCAGGAGCCCGGCTCCCATGGCTGTGCTGCTCAGCACTGCAGAACTCCACGTTGGCCCCTTGAGCCCCAGTCCTGCTGGGAGCAGCCCAACTCCTTCCCCTCTGGTTCGTGGCAGATTATGGCTGTCACTCACTTCTGTTTTGGGTATGAGCATCCCTGGAGGTGCCCAAGGCCAGGCTCTGCGCAGCCTGGTCTGGTAGGGGGCAACCTGCCCACTGCAGGGCTTGGAACTGGATGGCCTTTAAGGTTCTTTCCAACCTAAGGCATTCTGTGATTTACTTACTGAAGCTCACATGGCTGCAGGTCAGACCTATCTGGGGCTTTGTGGTGCTCTCCCAGTGCCCGAAGCAAAAGAGAAGGCAAAGCCAGGATAGTAGGTGGGTGCAGCAACAGCTGTCTGACCCAGAGCAATCTCTTAGGATTCTTGCCTCCCCCTTCTGGCAAACTGCATCCCTCTAGCTCCTTACCCTGCCAAGTGGGTAGGAAGCCTCCACCTTGAGCACTGCAGCACCCAGCTGTGCCCCCAGCGCTGTGCCCTGCAATGCCCTGCAGTGCACCTGGGGCTCACAGCTTCCTGCCTGCCCAGGGACCATCCTTACTCTCCAGCATCCTTCCGCGCTGCAGGCACGACTGGAAGGATAAAAGGCGAGGGGTGAAGCTTACTGCCTGGTGGATAGAAAGAAAGGTGGAAGGGAAGGAGGGAGGAAATAAATGGGAAGTGATGTGTGTCAGTGAGGGAATTGGTGCTAGGGAAGGAAATTATCATCCAGTTCTTTGCAAAACAAATTTTGGACACAGTTAGGAAGAAATGGTCGTGATGATAGGAAAATAAAAGATGCCGTGTCACCAAAAAGGGGATTTATTTGAATTTCCCTGGTTAGTTTTGGGGTGAGGAAATTCATTTCCATGGCAATTTGGCGGTGGGAGTCACTGATGTGCCCCGGGCTGCACTGCCCCAGGGCTGCCACCCAGCACAGCCCTGCGCTCACGGGTCTGTCATGATGTCTGTCAGCTCTCTGACACCCAGGGCTGTGGCAGGAGGCCAAGTGCAATTGCCACAGTGTGGGCAGCCATGCCCCCCCCCCCTCCTGCTCGGGCTCTGCCTGCGGCTTGGGGCTGGAAGGCACCATCCCCCCTGCATGGAGCTGCGGCACTTCGACACCCCGCCCTGCCCCGGAGCAGCTGACGGCCATTAAATGTTTGAGTGATGCTGCAACAATTGTGGAAATATCTTTGATAGGCATCTAGCATATCTTAATAAAAAAAAAAAAAAAAAGGCGACAAGAATGTAAATTGCACATGCGATTGTGATAAAGAGCCAGAGATAACATTAAAGAGATGGTATCAATTTAATGCACGCGCGGTGCCGCAGCCCTGATGCGCTCTGTGCAGAGGAGCTGCTGCCTGCCGGCAGCTCCCAACGCAGTGCCCACGCCGTGGGTCCGGGCGCGGGGCAGCCCCACACGTCCCCCACCGGGGTGCCCCTGCCTCCCGGGGACCCCCGCAGCCCTTCCTGCCTCTGCCTTAATAACGCCGCCCCTCAGAAGAGCTGAGGGGAGCCTCCAGGGGTCCGCCAGCCGTTGGTTGCGGTCATCGCCCGCCCCATACGCCCGCCCGGACCTTTCCCCGCGCAGAAGTCCCGCTCCCCCCGCCGAAGCCCAGCAGCGGCCGCGCTGGGGCTGCCCTGCCCGCAGCGCACCAGCAGATGGCAGAGCCTTGATGTGAGCTGCTGCTGGAGGAGCTCGGCTGCCGGCCGATCTCTTCATCCCCCCACCTGCCCGCTGCCCACATCCGTCAGTGCCGCATCCCCGCGGTTCTGGAACCCCCCCCCACGGACGCTGACTTAGCTGTGCCAGTGCCCCACCGCTCTTTTGGAGAAGAAATTTTCTCTAAGATGCACCCGGAACCTCCTCTGGTGTAACTTGAAGCCATTCCCTCTTCTTCCACGATGCTGTGCTGCTCTTTGTTATGTTCCCTACACAAAACCATTGCCCTGGCCCATTGGTGCAGGGCAGCATCAACACCAGGCTGTTTGCTCAGCGCCACTGCAAGTAGCAGAGCAGGGGTTACCTTTTCAGCTGTGCCATGCAGGAGCCCTACACGTGCCTGGGAGGTGCACAGGGCCCTGGGCTGGAAGCAGCCCCTGTTCCCAACTGGTGTGTGCTGAAGTGGGTTCCTGCAAGTGGCTGGAATGGATAAATCTGAGATCTTGATGGCCTGGAGTGCGTATGGAATACAAACACCCACTTCCCCTCCTCGCTCAGGCAGCCACGCAGTGCACAGCAGAGCAGAGGCTGCGAGCATTTTGCGAATGTGTTACTGCCACTGCAGCCCCCAGCAGCGAGCAGAGAGGGCCCCAGCCCTGCTGCACAAGGCTCTTCTTCTCTCCCCATCCTCTCCTCAAACGCAGAACCTCTGCAACGGCACCTCCGCTTTGCTGCCTCTGTGCTGAACATCCCTAAAACCTGCGCCATAACAGCATCCCTGCTAATTATATCACTGCAGATTTATTTCATGGTAATGTTATTGCTGGCCCCAGGCATCACCACTATCATTGGAAAACATCGAACGATCGCAGCTCTTTATCTGCCTCCATTAAACCTGGCAGCGGCGTCTGTTTATAAGTTTGCCCTCTGATGAAAGCCAAGGATTGACGAGCAGGTGGTGCCTGGAGGGGAGCTCACCGAGGGGCAGCCGGCAGCGGTGCTCAGGGAGAGGGCAGTGAGTGGCAGAGTGCCTGGCACCTCCTCAGGGCATGCCTGGCTCTGAGCAGAAGCAGTGCCATGGGCTGTGCTGTGGGCTGTGCCCTGGGTTGTGCCGTGGGTTGTGCCATGGGCTGTACCCTGGGTTGTGCTCTGGGCTGTGCTGTGGGCTTTGCCATGGGCTGTGCTACAGGCTGTGATGGGGAAGTCGCTGTGGGTTGTGCCATCGGTTGTGCTGTGGATTGTGCCATGAGCTGTGCGGTGGGTTGTGCTGCAGGTTGTGCCATTGCTTGTGCTGTGTGCTGTGCTGTGTGCTGTGCTGTGGACTGCGTGTTGGCTCCCCAGTGGTGGGGAGGTTGCTGCAGTGGCTCGTTGAGGTCCCTTCCCCAGTGCAGTTGCTATCAGTTTTGCTGTGCCTGGCCGACGTCCTTGTGGTTATGGTGAGAAGGGCTCTAGCAAGGAGCGAGTGGGCCAAAAGCTGGTCTGAAATGGGGTCAATACGTGGCGTGCAGACAAAAGGCACTGCCAAGCAGACTGCATCGAGTCTCCTGGTAATTTCTGCAAAACAGCCGGAGCAGAAATATGCTGATAATTATTTAAATTAGGCTCCAAGCATTGAATTTTTTTTTCTTCAAGTAACAGCACTTCAGCACTTGTCCAGATGAGTGCTAATTTACCCAAATGGAAAGGTTTATTAAACATGCCAGCCAGCGCTTTAGCAATATTTAGGACAGCAATTTTGCCTTATTATATCTCTTAGCAGAGAGGGCACAGCCTGCTCCATCCAGCCCCTCTGCAGCAGGGCCCCATCTCTTTCAGGGACTGAATTTCCTCAGGGACCTCCAGCGTAAGCCCACCTCTCCTGGGTGCGTGCAGCAGGAGTGCTGCTCAGGTCTTTAAGACCTCATGGGGCAGAGAGGCAGGACCAGAGCCTTCGGGAGGACTTTGTTGCCATTCAGGTTTTAATAGGAGGTGAAGAAGCTCACCAGCTTTCTGCTTTAGAAGGACGTCACTTGCGTGTGTGATGTCAATAATGCTCTTGCTCTGTGATCTGGCCGCCGCTGGTAGCTGTCGTTTCTGCCACTATGTTGCAGTCATCTCCATCAATATCCCCTCCCTCTCTCTTTCCTCGCTGCGTTCAGCCGTCGCACTGCAAATCTTGGCAGCACCAGGAGCAGTGGTTGAAGAAGAGTGGGTGAAGGGGAGCCCAATGGAGCTCTGGGCTGTACATTCCTCAGCACAGGACTGAGCTGGTGGCGATGGGAAGGCTGTGCTTCGGCTCCAGGCATTCCTTCCCCTCCCCAGTGAGCCCTGGGTTTGTGCTGTACGGCTGCTGCAACCCCATAAAGCCAACCATTGCCACTGATTTCCCCTCACGCAGAGCTGCTGCTATTTACAGGCCTGGCAGTTGGCTGATGGGGATATGAACTTTTCCAAATGGAGAATATCAATGAAATCACTGAAAGGAAGCTCACAGTGGTGCTGATCATACCTGCATCTGCAGGGCAGCGTGCTGTGACCCTTCTGTTGTACTGCAGCCACCCTTTGCCAGCTCTCACCCACCCAAAAATGGAGGCTTTTGAGAGGCAGCTTTGAGGAGCCTTCCCTGCTTATTCACCTTTATAAAGCGTAAAAAGAAAGGCAGTGTGAGATTCAATTTTACCGTTCCAGCACCTTTTTCACCACCCTGATTGAAAGTGCTTAACCTCCTCTTCATTAATCAGTTTGAATCTTCTCTGAAACTCGTCCTCGGTGAAGGAAATTAGGTGGAGATGTGCTGCTTCCATCTTAGTGCCTGCGGCTGCTGCAGGATGCACTGTGGCTGGCAGTGGGGATGCTGTGGCTTTGGTGGTTTTGTTGGCTTTGTGGTGCCCAGAGGAGCCATCTGGGTGCTGTGTGCACAGCCCTCGTTGTGCCCAGAGCTGAGTTACCTGAAGCAGACTGCCTGGGGGGGCTGCTGGCACTGCTTTGTACAGGTGGGAAGGCTGAGGGCAGGGCAGCAGCACGGCATCAGGATGGGTGGTGGGCACAGTGCTGTGCTGTGCTGGGGGAGGGCAGAACGCATGAGTGCATCTCGGAGGTTTGCCTGCTGTTCTGAAGCTCCTTCACTTTTGGATATGTCTGTGCAGGGCTGAGTGGAAAACAGGGAACAAAAGGCTGCCCAGGCATGATTCTCCCCAGCTGTGCTGGGCTTGGGGACAAGGAATGGTTCGTGGCACAGGGTCAGCACGCTGCCTGCTGCCACATCTCATTGCTTGCACACACTGCCTGTCTCCATGCCGTGCTCATAACCTCTGCTAATTATTTATAAAGGATTAATTAATAGGCTCCTGCTCTCGGCAGTGACCCAGTGCTCTTTGTTCCTGCCCCCTCGGTTCAAATAACAGCTCTCATGCTGAGAACAACAATCATTTGTTCTTGAGAAGGGAGAGCTGAAGTGCCGTGCTGAAGCCTCACGAAGCTCTGAATGTGGCACTGCCTCTGTCCTCAGATCACCAATCGTGTAATTTTATCAAGGAATGTAGTCGAGGTTGTCTCATTGCATTGGTGCTCGTTGTTCAATTCCATTACCCTTTCCAGCTTTTCTCTTAATGTCTGCTCCACTGTTTTAGCAAAGGTTGAAATTAGAGTAATTCCCCAGATCGCTCGTCTACCGGGCTTAAAATGCAGATAAAACAGATTAAGATTATTGAGATCTGGAAATCAAAGAGGGCGTTAATGGAACCATCAAGGAAGGAGAGCATTTGTGCATCCCATTCCCCTGCTCCCAAAGCACAGGGAGTGTGCTGCAGTGAGTAGGGGTTGGGGCTGCTGTAAATAAAGGGAATGTTTTATTCCATACCACCTATAAGCAGAGGACTTGTTGCTCAGAGATGCTGTGGAAGTGAGAGATGTGCAGGATGCAGGGGGGAAGCTGGCTATGAATGCATGCTGGCTGTAAGAACCCCCTGTGTGTGCTGCTGCTGCTGTGATCGGAGGCTTTGCGTGAATGATGGAGGCTTTCCAGATCAATGTGAGCATCTGTAAATTGAGCCGAGGAGAAGACAAACGAGCAAGGCTGCTCTGTTCCTTGCTTTGTGAAGATTTAAGCCAATAATTAGTGAAGGCAGCAAAATGATTTCCCTTCCTGCGGGTGGATTGGTTAAGTTATGTGGTTGCAGTCTCTCGTTCAGAGAGAAGAGGTTTGAGTCTTGCATGGGCTGTAGTGTTTTTTCCATGCTATTCACCTATTTTGTCTATCAAAAGATCTTGACCCTGCTATTTGCATCACAGGGGACAGAAGTGGCAAGCTATGCCAACGTGGCAGCCAGCACATGGAAATCAGTGTGCCTACGAATGTGCATTCTCACTGATTGCTGCATTTAAGCCTGATTATGTTCCAATCATCCCACCACCACGGAGTGCTATGAGGAGTGTAAAAAGTCATCAGAGGCGGGCAGGGAAAGGGAGAATGGCTCAGGGTCTGATGGAACCCAAAGAACTTTACACGTCGGCCCTGCGCAATGCGCTCAGCCACTGCAGGGAGCAGTGCAGCACCTTGCTGCTGCTTTGCAAGCACCAAGGCTTGGATTCCTCTGAAAGGGTGAGACCTCAGTGCCAACAGTGCCTTACATTTTAGTAAACCCACAGCAAAATTTAATAAATCCACCTCAAATCTACCCCAGACCCTTGCACCTGCAGGGCAGTAGCAAAGCCTTTGCCCTCTCCTCTCATGCTGGTGGCTCTGTGCTCCCCGGAGCTTCTTGCAGAGCCCTCGGGAGAGCAGACAGCAAGGGGAAAGCTGCAAGCTCCCATCTGCACTCAGCAAGCAATCCCACCAGTCGCACTGAGGGCCCCACATTTGCAAGTTGTGCCTAAGATTGCAAGTAGGAGCTGCCGGCTCTCCCCCAGCACATCCACCCCAGCACATCCTGGCGGCTTGGGGAGCATCCCTTCAGCTCCATGCATCGTGCTCTTCCTCCTTGGGTGCCCGGCAGGTTTCTGGGTCAGACTCCTTGCTGCACAGCTGTGTTTGCACACGCGCGGCCGCAGTGCTGCTCGGCTGCCACAGGACTGCAGGGTGCAGCCCTGGATCTTTGCTGCAGCTGTGCTGTGCCACAGGAGCACAGCCCCGGGCAGAGCTGCTGCTCTGGGGCCCTGCTCTCAATCTCTTAAGCGAATTACAAAGAGAAATGGTTGGTGCTACTTTTTTTTTCCTCCTTGTGTGCCGCTAGTGCTGTTGCACCAGATTTTCCTCCTTTTTATGCTCTTGTTTTTACAGCGTGTCCGCTGTTCTCCTCTCTCTTTATATTGAGATTTGTCCTTTCTTTCCTGGAAATTAAAATGCCGCATCCCTGCCAATCTGAGACTAAGCTGAGATCAGAGAATAGTTTGTTTCCAATTGAGATATGAAAAATACCTTGCAGTAACGCCTGCAGCTGTAATGCGTGGGAATGTCTGGATTGCTCTGTTCTGACAGCCCACGTCCTGCCGCTGCGGGGCCGAGGGATGGGCCTGTGAGGAGCTGGGGAATGCTGGCTGCCTCCAGCATCCCCAGTGCCAGCCCAGCGTCCTCCTCCACGCTAATGGAGGGTTGCAAAGCACAGAGATGGCCAGGAGGATCTGCTGGTGACTGTGGTTTCGGCATCATAACCATCACAAACGGGCTTGCTCTGCCTGGAGTTCTCTCCTCTGGGAGAAGGCAGCAGAAGAGGAGGAAGGGAATGGGACCATCCCTCCTTGAAGCCCCCTGTGGCTGCTCAGCAGTGACTCAAAGAGGTGATATCTGCCCCAGCCATGTCTGCATCCCCAGGCATGTGAAGGATGCTCCTTGCAATGAAAGGACAGCCTCTGTCCTGGGCGAGGAAGAAAGGAAAACTATTTTGACACAGGGCAAGGATCCCTCTCCAGGCTCCCCAGGAAGGACAGTGCATTTCCAAGCTGAGTGTCGCTTGACCTCAGCTGGTTTCCATGCTCTCTGCACCGTGGTTCTATGGGCTTGGATTCACTCTGCTGTTTGTCCTTCAGAGAGCACCAGGAGCAAAGCAGCTGCTTCCCAATCCTGGTGTTTGTTCTGCTGGCACCAGCTCGCTGCTCTTATCGCAGTCGACATTCCTGCACTCCATCATCGGACAGTCGGGCTCAAGGACTCCAACCTGCCTGTGGCTGGTGTGGCACTTGGGCACGCAGCCCCCCACGGGGTCCCATTTCTGGATGGGGGTGCTCCCTTGAAAGTTCAGCAGCAGGGAGGTGGGGATGGAGATGTGGCCCCGGGTCCCACAGCCGCTCGGCAGCTGCAGGCCCGCGCTGCCGGGTGCTCCTTGGAGAGCAGCCCATGGGCACCAGTGCTCTTGGCTCGTGGCACCCTGCTCATGTTTTCAAATACCAAATGGAGTTGTTTGCAAATGCCTAGTAAATCCCAAAATAGTCCCAATTTACCGAGTTTTGTGAATAGGCTCCAGCCCACTCCAATGACAATAGCAGCCTGCCTCTGTGCCTCGCTCCAGCTCCATGGAGGCGCAGCGCAGAGAGGGTGACAAGCGAGGCTGGGTGAGCAAATGTTATTATTCCAGCCTGCTGCACAAACAATGGATGCTATTTGTTTTGCTGGCTTCTAGAGCATCTTATTTGTCTCGGCTGCGGTTCCCTCCCTTCAATCCCTGTTCTGCTGTGGCTCGCTGCCGCTCAAGAATGCACTGTCCCAGTGCTGTGTGCCACCACCAGTCCTGTCCCCACCTGTGGGCAGACTGTGGGGAGGTCTGTCCGGCAGTCCCTTCCCATTAAGCCGTTCAGAGTGATTTTATTCCACTGAAAACCAGTTTCTTTGAGGAAAGCAGTCCATGCTGCTTGCTGCCAATTTCTTGTGGCCCATTGTGTCCCTTCATTCCCTGTGGTGACCAAGCCACAGTCTGCACACCGCAGGGGATGGAGCAGAGGAATGTGGCCCAGGGAGACTTGCAGCTGTGCCCCTGGCCATGCAGCATCCCCATCATCATGAGCATAGCACTTGTGGGCACTGGCGTCCCCTGTCTGTACGGGAGGGATGGAGCAGTGGGGTGAGACGAGCCATCAGCACCTCCAGATTGCTGTGCTGTCAGAGGTACCCAGCATTTCCCCAGGATGAGCTGAGTGGTGGGCTGGTTTTGCCACTTGTCCTGATGGAAAGACGCTCGATGTGCCACTCATGGGACTGTTAGGTGGTGGGGATGTGCAACCTATGGGACTGCTGGGTGCTTCCCAGCTTGGATGGGACAGGAGAAGATTCACAGAACCGAAAACTTGTGCAATGGGATCCATGAACATAAGGCGATTAGGGAACCCATTCCCAGCCTGCTGCTTTCTGTGACAGATTCCTGAATCCCAGCCAGTGCATCACTGGAGAGATGCTGTGGAAGAGGAAATAACAGGAATCTCCAGCTCTTTATAGTGCTAGCAGCTCTCTGACCGGCTGCAGCATTCCTGCTGTCCCCAGAACACGTGGGGCTCAGCCAGCGGCTGCTGCCTGTAGAAGAGGGGGTGGTGATCTTTGAGAGCAGCTACGAGAATTTAATTTATTTTACAAGAATTTAATTTGCTACAAGAGCAAAGGGTGGTTGGGGAGTGGAAGGGATTTCAGGCTGATGGCAGAAGATGTTGTGGTGGATTTTTACCTCTGTGGTGTTTTGGGGCTTCTTCTGGCTCAACACTGTCCTGTCTTAAAGACACTCGCTAATGAGTTTGTGCCATGATCACACTAATAAGCCCAACCACTCTCAGTGCTGTCTCTCTCCCACGCTGGGTCTCACACTGGTGCTCCCCAGGTATGGGCACACACCGTGGGCTCTGCCCCCATAACAGCAGAGGTGTCAGGGAGGGGCAACACACCGTGGGCTGTGTGTTAGGAGCAGGAGCACAGGAACTGGTGGTCACCCTGATGGCTGAGAGCTCTTCCAGGGCGATGCTGAGGCTCATGGATGCCAGTGATGGAGCATCCATCCCTCATTCTTCCTTTGTTGTGCTGAGGGCACAGAGAAATGTGGGTAGAGAGGAGGGAGAAGAGGTTGCGGGGCCACATTTGTTGCTGCTCTCTGTTGGTACAGGCAGAGCCAGCCGGGTTCCTGTGCTGCCAGTCAGTGCTCTGGGGGAGGAATCCTCCCTTGGGCACTCGCAGGCACCCTGTGGTCCCAGAGTGAAGCATTGCTGTGGGCACTGCACTGCCCATAGTGCTGCCCTGGTGTTCCAGGCTCTGCAACCAATGTATATCAGCCCCAGGAGCCCCTCTGCACGTCTCTGCTGCTAGGGCAAAACAAATCAAGAGGAACAATAACACTAAATGACAGCCGAGCTACTCCGGAGCACAGGGCATCCCTCCCAGTGCCCTCACTGTGCTGGTGCTGGGCTGGGAGCCATCCCTTACGACACAGCCCATTGCTCATGGTGCAGGGCACTGAGCTGTTGCATGCAGCCAGAACCCCCATCCCTCCTGTCCCTCCGAATGCAGGGTACGGAGGGGCTGCCTGTCCCCTACCTGCCCCAGGGGGCACTGGGTGGCAGGGCCGAGCTCAGGCATTGATCAAGGCAGGAGAGGAGTGGCAACGTCTTTTCCCTGCCCGATTTCCACCTGTGCTGGTGAGGCTGCCCAGGGCAGTGCTGGGGAGCTGCTCTGCAGAGCTCACCAAGGCCATGATGCATGGAAAGCCAACTGCAGTTCCTGCAGCCTCCTTTGCTGCGCAGGGTGGGTTAGTGTGTTTACCCACTGTTTTTGGCATGTGGGCTTCGCAATTTGTTTAGCAGTGTCAATACCATCTGGAACATCGTCTATTTAAAATACATTAGAGACATGAGGAACAACCTATCATGTTGTTGGTTTTTTTTTTCCAGAGGGTGCATCCAGATGGGAGGAGGGAGTCATTCAGAAAAGTTTAATACCAAAGAGATGCTTGCTGTGCCGTGTGCCCATCCCTTCCCACACACATCACTGCCATTCCTGTAGTAGCACCATGCTTCGATGCCACCTGCCCTGGAGAGCAGGGACAGCACCCATGTCCTTAGGGCCTGCGGGACTGCTGGCCAGGTGTCTGTGTGTCACCCTGCATCCCTTCCATGTCCCCAGCACCCCCAGCATCTCCATCACCATGCTGCCATCTGTGGTTCATGAATTGCTACACTGCCAACAGGAGCTCTCTTGAATTTCCCTTTCCCTTTGGTATTTAGCATTATGTCCAGGGCCGTGACCATGGTTTTCTAAGGGTGTGTATAGGCTCCGCTGGGGATACAAGCGCCACGTCCTCCCCACATCGTGTGCCCAAATGCATTTCCCACTGTGCCTTTGAACTGGGTCACCACAAACGTCAAGCATATCCCCTCTGATCACTCGATGCAGGTTACTTAGCGAGAGAGATAAACTACTTCTTACACAATCAGAGGAAGGAATGGATCTGTGGTGCCTGGGGCCGTTTCCATGCAGCAGAGCCCTCCCATGTGCTCTTCTCAAAGCTCTGCTTGCTTTGCTACCTCAGTGTTTCTAATTGCTGTTCTGGTGGCATTGGCCTGGCAGCAGCACCAAGGGACTCCATATCTGGGCATCATCTGGGTCTGAGACCCCTCTTGTGGCACAGGACACAAAGCCAAGGGCAGGGTCAGAGGAATCATCTGTGTGTCTCCATGTGACGATTGCACGGATTTCCCTGCTGGGCTCCCAGCAAGTCACACCAACCGTGCACAGAGAGCTTTCCTATCTGAGAAACCAAACCGTTCATCTGTGCTCCCAGCTGTCCTCATATGTCTGAGAAATCTTTAAAAAGCCCAAGAGAAATAACTCCGCATTATTGAAAGCGGTTGTCTTGTAGAAGATGAACGTGCCTGCCTTTAGCCATGTCTCTGCATTTTGGGCGAGTGGTTTGGCAGATACGGCTTTAAGGCATTGTGATTGCCTGGCCCTATGGTGGTGGTGGCCAACACGATGCTTGGAATGGAGCTGCAGCACGGAGCAGAGGTGCATGTGGAGCAGAGGTGCTGACTACTGCAGAAGAGAAAGTTATCAGGAGTAGCCAGCACGGGTTCACAAGGGGGAGGTCGTGCTTGACCAACCTGGTAGCCTTCTATGATGTCGTCTCTGGCTGGGTGGATGGGGGGAGAGCAGTGGATGTAGTCTACCTTGATTTCAGCAAGGCATTTGATGCTGTCCCCCATGACATCCTTATAACAAAGCTGAGGAAGTGTGGGATAGATGAGTGGACAGTGAGGTGGGTTGAGAACTGGCTGACTGGCAGAGCACAGATGGTCATTGTTGGTGGTGCAGAGTCCGGTTGGAGGCCTGTGAGCAGCGGTGTTCCTCAGGGGTCGGTGCTGGGTCCGGTCTTGTTCAACATCTTCATCAATGACCTTGATGAGGAGATAATGGCCACCCTCAGCAAGTTTGCTGATGATACGAAGTTGGGAGGATTGGCTGACAGCCTGAAGGCTGTGTTGCCATTCAGCAAGACCTGGATAGGCTGGAGAGCTGGGCAGAAAAAAACCAGATGAGGTTTAACAAAAGCAAGTGTAGAGTCTTGCATTTGGGGAGGAATAATTCCATGCACCAGTACAGGTTGGGGGATGAGCTGCTGGAGGGGAGCTCTGCGGAGAGGGACCTGGGTGTCCTGGTGGACGACAGGTTGGCCATGAGCCAGCAGTGTGCCCTTGTGGCCAAGAGGGCCAATGGCATCCTGGGATGCATTAAAAAGAGCGTGGCCAGCAGGTCGAGGGAGGTGATCCTCCCCCTCTACTCTGCCCTGGTAAGACCTCATCTGGAGCACTGCGTCCAGTTCTGGGCTCCCCAGTACAAAAAGACAGGGATCTCTTGGAAAGAGTCCAGCGGAGGGCCATGAAGATGGTGAAGGGCCTGGAGCATCTCTGCTATGAAGAAAGGCTGAGTGAACTGGGTCTGTTCAGCTTTGAGAAAAGGAGACTGAGAGGGGACCTGATCCAGGTCTATAAATATCTAAGGTGTGGGGAGCAGAATGGCGAGGCCAGACTGTTTTCAGTGGTGAGTGGAGACAGGACAAGGGGAAATGGCTGGAAACCGCAGCATAGGAAGTTCTGCACAAACATGCGCAAGAACTTCTTTACAGTGAGGTGACAGAGCACTGGAACAGGCTGCCCAGGGAGGTGGTGGAGTCTCCTTCTCTGGAGATGTTCCAGACCTGCCTGGATGCCGACCTGTGCGACCTGCTGTAGGAACTGCTTTGGCAGGGGGGTTGGACTCGATGATCACTGAGGTCCCTTCCAACACCTACAATTCTGTGATTCTATGATTCTGTGATTCTGTATGAGTGTAGCAGAGGTGCACCTCGAGCAGGGGGACACCTGGAGGATTTCAGGTGCATGTGTAGCAGAGGTACACATGGAGCAGGGGTATACCTGCAACTGAGGTACACCTGGAGCAGAGTTATGTGTGTAGCAGGGCTGCGCCTGGAGCAGGGGTATATATGGAGTAGGGATATACCTGGAGCAGAGCTACACCTACAGCAGAAGCATACCTGGAGCAGAGGTGCATCTCGAGCAGAGATACACCTGGGGCAGGGGTACACCTGGAATAGAGATGAACCTGGAGCAGAGATACATCTGGAGCAGGGTGCAGCCTGCGCTCAAAACCTTTCCATCCAAAGTCTGCAGACCCCACGTCCACTCTGCTTCGTGTGACCATGCACTGAGGTTGTCTGATGGGAAGGGTCTATCCTTAAAACATTTACATTATGTCCGGAGCATTAACAGTCTGCTGTCTCAGGGGAAAACTCCAAACCCAAAGGCCTTGCTTCTTCTCCCTGGAAGACTTTAATGTGGGCTCTCACAGAGTGCAGCTTAATGGCTGTGAGATTATCGCTTCATCTGTGCCATCCATCTACCTGTGTCTGTTCTGCACTGTGGCCCCCTCCCACCTGGGGAACTTCTCAGCAGCTGGGTGCCTGTAGATGGGGGCAGAGCCACGTCCCCGTGCAGTGCTCTGCTCCGTGTGCCCCCGTCCTGCTGCAGCGTGGGATGGAGGTCCTGCGCCGTGTCTGTAACACTGTGCTGTTTCTTTCCCTTCTCCCTGGCTGCTATGTATCTGCTGTTCTGAATAATCCTATTTGTATTGCAATAACAATGGAATTACTGCGGTAAGCATCAAAGCCTGTGTAGGTCACGAGCGCTTTGTTTCATCATCTCGGCGCGATGATGATGATGATGACCTTTTGCTGTCTGCATTTCTGTGTACCTGCATCTCGCTCTTATTAAATATCCTCGCATCGAAATCTCTCACTAATCTAATCTCCCCATGTGGCTGCTGTATAATTACCTCATTTTGTAAAATATTGCATCTGTCACTCTCCCTCCCTGCGCTCGGAGCAGAGGAGGGTGATGGAGCGCAGGGGCTGAGGGGGGAGCGGTGGCGGTGCTGCGGTGGCATTTGGTGTCACCTCCCCAGCACCTGAATCTCATCCCCACGTGCCTCTGCCGCTGTACCCAGAGGAGCTGCTCCCCCAGGACCAGAGCCCATCTGCTCTGGCAGGTCCTTCCCAGGAGTAGTGGCATTCATTAATCATCCTGTTTGCTTTCTTAAAACTGCTTAAATTCTTTTTCCCTCAGGGGATGATGCATTGCTGCCTTTTAAATAAGCGCTGCCGTTTCGGGCTCCTGCCACCCTTCTGGCTGGGAACGCAGCTGTCTCCCGTCTCGGAGCACATCTGCCTGTGTGTGGCACGGGGCGAGCTGTGCTGTGGAGGGGATCAAACGGTGCTTCCTGGCGCAGAGGGTGCCGGATGCAGAGCCCCTCATCTCCTAGACCCTTATCTTTTAATCTGGAGACATTCTCGTCTGACAGTTCATAAATTAAAAATGTTTCTTTTGTGACTTTTTGCTCCCATTTCGTATGTATTCTGCATAAAGGCTTTTAATTCTGTGGAGAATTATGCAAAACCTGCAGGCCCCGGCTGTGTGTTATGTATACTTGGCGTGCTGCAGACCGTGATGCTAAAACCGGCGCCCTGCTCTCAGAAGATGCTGAGCTGCCCGGGCAGGGCTGCAAACTTCTGCAGCACAGGGATCCGGTGCTGTGCTGCGGGTGCAGCGCTGCGTGCCGTGCTCCTCTGGGAGGTGTTAGCAAAAGCCTCGCTGCATCTGCATCAATAAGGAGCGCAGAGGACAAGAGAACTGCTGTGAGTGGAGCATGCATCAGTGTCACTGACAACGCGGTAATTAGGCGGCACAGAAGAGCGAGCAGCGCAATGAGCCCCGTCGGCAAGCACAGGGGATGGCTGCGGCAGCGTCACTGCTCCCTGCTGACACCTGGGAGTGCAGTGAGCCCGGACGGCTGCCTGTGCCCAAAGTCACTGTCACCTTGGGGATCGCAGCTAGAGGCTGGCAGGAGGCTGGGCAGCAGGCACACAGCACTGGGATGCAGCCTTGGGGGCCAATTCCCTGCTCTCGTCCTGGGGTTGCGGATCTGAGGGTGCTGCTGCTTGAAGAGCATCAGCTGCACCCCAAGCCTTGCTG
The DNA here is from genome assembly GCF_019232065.1 of Centrocercus urophasianus. Classification (NCBI taxonomy): domain Eukaryota; kingdom Metazoa; phylum Chordata; class Aves; order Galliformes; family Phasianidae; genus Centrocercus; species Centrocercus urophasianus. The sequence continues at coordinate 18,798,886 of NW_024884778.1, read as the reverse complement.
ATGGAGGCTCTGGGTCTCTCTCCCTTCCTTTCTCTCCCAGTGCTCCATGTTGTTGCTCCATGCCAGGATGCTGGCTGCAATGGAGGCCAGGGTTGGGGACACCAGTGCTGTTCAGAGTACAGTGCACAAGGGTCATGGGTTTGTGTCACAGAATCAGAGAATTGTAGGGGTTGGAAGGGACCTCCAGAGCTCATCGAGTCCAACCTCCCTGCCAAAGCAGGCTCCCTACACCATGTCGCACAGGTAGGCATCCAGGCAGGTCTTGAACATCTTCAGAGAAGGAGACTCCACCACCTCCCTGGGCAGCCTGTTCCAGTGTCAGGAGCAGTCAGTGAGAAAGGACTCATCATGTTGCTGCTGATCAGGTGCTGGGGCATCACATTAAATTAACAGATGGCAAGAGCTGGGCAATGGAGAGCAAGGAGGAGAAGGGTGGGACTGATAAGTATAGAAAGTGTCCAAAAATCATTAGGCATATTTATAAGAGGAAAATATCATTGAGAGTGTAGCAGGCACTGTCTTTAATGAGCTCAGTCTCTGAGTTGGAGTGTTGGAGGGCAGGGAGGGGCAGGAGCAGCACTGTGTGCCCATGCAGGTGTCCCGGGGCTGCTGCTGGGCCCACCTGTCCTCAGTACTGTCCCTTCCTCATGCCTTCAGCCCAGGGGCTTCCGCACATCTTGCACGAAGCCAACAGGCAGTCACTGCTGCGTGGTTCAAGGTCTGCTGGGCAGGGTGACCCTGAGGTGGTGGTGGCCTCAGGGTGCCGGTGACCCCAGGGTGACGGTGGCCCTGGGCACTGGCTGAGTTTCAGGATAAAAAGAAAGATATCTCATGTTCGTTGGCTCTCCTGCCTTTGCAAAGATGCATCGTGGTGTCGAGTACACAGGAAGGAGCTGGGTGGTCACGAAGGGAGTTGGGAAGTGAAAACACCATGTGTGCACCTTCCTCCTCTGCCTGTGGGTGTTCCGCAGCCCCACAACCCTGCGGGGGTTTCACAGGGCAGGTGAGCTCACATTCCAGGGATAGTGTGCCCACTGAGCACGGGCAGTGAAGGGAGGAGGTAAGCCCAACTTAAAATCTCTGAGTGAGCAGTGTTTTGTGACTGATGTAATTGCTGTTAAAATGCTTTTAACATAACGCTTTTATCTGCCAGATAGACTCCTTCTTCTGGTCGTCAATCTCGGGGGTTTGTGCTGGGTCCTGCAGTGCAGGGAGGCTCTGCAGAGTGCTGCAACTCGTCTGGGTCCTGCACCAGTGTGGTAGAGAGCAGCTCATGTGGGTCCCCTCAGGTCCTGCAGCCCAGCAGGGAGCTGCAGTGCCAGGCTGAGCACCAGGCAGATCCTCAGCCGAGTTTTGAATGGCAACTTTTCCAGATCATCCTCAAATTGAGAGAGGGAGCAGATCTGGGCACTGCAACAAGGGTGCGCTCTGAGTGGGGCCTGACAAAATCCTCTGCTCAGTGCCTGGTGCCTTTTGGGGGCACGCCATCACTCAGTTACAGATTTTCGCCGTACCTAAATGAAATGATTTGTTAATTGGAGTGAGCGATCGCTGCATGGCCGGGATGCTCTCCTGCTGTGGCGAATAGCTTTTGCCCACTGAGATGGATGTGGCCTCCGCCGCTGGGTGCTCCCCAGGGGCTGTTTCCAGTTTAGCAGTGAACTGAATGAGAAGAGAAATGTTTTTCTCGGCACTTTGATAGGCGCAGCCCTTCTGACAGATGTTGGTGTTTATGGTCCCACCGGGACAACATTACGTAGTTGGGAATTGCTAATTCTCTCCCAGGCATGGCGCTGCCTGGGATGCCTGTGTGCATCACTCCCAGTGCTCCTTGCTGCCACTGGGTCTGGGGTGCTCCAAACTCCAACCTCTGTGTTCGTAGGGGAGGTTTATAGGGGAAATGAAGTCTTCTGGTGCGTGCTTTGGATTCCCAGCGAGGCGTTCCTGCTGCTGCCCCGGGACCTGGTGCCGAGTACTTGGCATTGGCTGCTGCTCCCTTGGGAGAGCTGGGCAGGGAGGTTGGGAGGAGCGGTGGGAATCTGGGCTGGCGGCAGGAGGTGGGGAGCAGATTGCAGTGCAGGAGACTTTGATTGACCACAGTACCATTTTGTGGCTTTTTCTCCCTCTCTCTGGGTAAAGCTGCACCGTGACATCCATGCCATTAAATAGGCCATGTTCAAAAGAGAAAATTGCTGCTATTTTCCCCCTTTACTTTACTGCCATAAAAAATTGATCCCACATAGCATCCTTATTTCAAAGACTGCTAAAAAAAAAAAAAAAAAAAAAAAAAAAAAAAGAAATTCTCATTTTGGCTCTGACAGCTGCATAAAGTGTTTTTTAAATAAAAGGGACAGGAAATGTGGAAAAGAACCTCAACCCTGCCTGTCCCCAAAAAGCTTGTGCCCCAGAAGGGCGCCCTGATCTGGAGAAGTGGGTAAGAGCAAGAGTGCGTGGCACCAGCGGCTGCTGTGGGGCAGCAGTGGGGTTTCTCTTTTTCTGAAGTTGGCCACAGAAATTAAAACTTTGCTCGGCAGCTGAAGGGGCAGAATCTCACACTTACCTGGGCCGGGCCCTGCTGGACTTCTTAATGGCAAGGGGCTGAGCCAAGGGATGGAAAGTGGAGGCTGGCAGGGCTGGGCTGGGATGCCAAGGGATGCTGGGGAGGAAAGCAGCTCTCCCAGTAACAGCCCTCAGCTCCAGTTCTAATGCGAGCAGGGTTAGCCATGTGCAGAGCAATTGGCTGAAGCCGCAGCAGCAGGCTCTGCCCTGGTGATGTGTCTCCATTTGCTCTGACTTGATTTCTCCAGCCAGCCCAGCCCCGAATGCCATAAATTTTGCTCTTCTTTACACCTCGCTGATGACTGTCCTTCAGAGCACCAGGTCTGTGGCTTTGCGGGCTGAATTCTGTGCGTGCCTCCCCTGAAGCCAGCCGAGTCCTGGTGAAGAACTGAGATGTATGTAACTATTAAGGTCAAATAATGCTTGGGTGCCTTTCTCCTTTCTTCAGACCTATTTCTCATTTTCAGTCCGCAGCCTGGCTGCTGGGGTGTGCTGCTCAGACCAATGGCATGGCCCTGTTCAGTTTGGGTCACTGTATTCTTTTAAGTGCACTATGAACCCGGTGTGTCTTTAAGGCCATGTGTGTGTAGGGATTTGCTGATGGCTCATCTTTCCAGCAGGCTTCTTCAGCTGAATGTCAGTTTATTGCTTTTGCAAATTGTCTTGTGCCTACACAGAACCGGCTGCCTCAGCACAGGGCTCTGCCAACAACGTGCTCCATAAAAGGGTTATTAGGATAACAAGAAAGAAAACAGAAACCTCTGCAGAATCGTAGCAGCGTAGTGCATCCTTCCCCCTCCCCTCGCCCCGTTTATTGCCCTCAATGCTCCTGAGCTGGGCTGCAAACCGCTGCTCTGCTGTGGGTGAGCGGCAAGGTTAAAGTGCCCAGACAGGAGCTAACTCTGCTGCAATTATCTGCTCCATGGCACAGCACCGAGCTGCAGCTCGCCGTAAGCACTGCGAGGAAAACATGCACCGTTTGCAAACTGCACAGCAATCATGGCCACCCCACGCCACCACACAGAGAGCTGCCAGTGTTTTCTTTCCTATGTGTGTTGTGCTGACCCTGCACTTGTAGAGCAAGGCTTGGAACAAGGCAGGTGCTGGCCCCAGCCCCTGGCTTACCTCGGTTTACCTTCTGGGGAGAGGATGGGGAATAAAAACGTGACTCACTTTCCTCTGAACGCCACCGATATCTTTCACCCATCTCTAACACCACTGCTACCCTTTCAGTGTGAGTTCATGCTGGATACCACAGTGCTATAATCCTCTCCCTCTGATCCTCCTTAAGCGTGGCATTCTTCTCCCTCTTGCTGCTGTGCCTGTATTGCTCACCTTGTCCGGCTGCTGTGTGGAGCTGTCTGGGCGCAGTGCGCCTGCTGCGTATCTGATCCCCTGGGCATAGTGCTGGGGATTGGGTGAGAGCAGCCAGCACCTTCAAGTCGTGCTGTGATGCACCGAGCCGAGCCCGGAATGTTTCAAATACCAGAGACAGGAAGAAAGGGGAGCAGCAGTGAGGTTTGTGCCAATTCTGATGGCTTGAGTTTGATGGTACATCAAGGTGCAGCTCAAATTCATGCTGCAAAACCATAGAACCACAGCTGAGGTGCTGCATGCATTTCTCCTCCTGTTTGTATATGTATTGCATGATTGTAGGATGCAGCTAGAAATGTTTACAGCACGCAATATCAAAATCAATAGCACGAGAGCCCTCAGGACTCGCTGCTTGGTGGTTCAGTGGAGCTCCAGGATGAGGCTCTGTGCTCCTGCAGCAGTGTGACGGGATAACCCCGCAGCGGTGACTTTGCACAGCCCACTTTTGTGGTTGTGCTCAGATCGGGTCTGGTTTATGATCCACCTGGCTTCTTACCATCCCCATTAGTAGTTGATAGCAGATGTTTGGAGAGAGGGATTATTACTCTTGCAGCGCATACTTAGCTGGCAGATTATTGAAATTTCTTTCTAATCCTAAGCAGTTACTTGGGAAGTACAAATCCTTGAGTGATAGCACTTCTCTTCCTCTGTACTTTGATCTCAGCTCGCATAACCGATGATACTCTGATTAATTTGATTTTTGTTCCTTAAAAAAAAAAAACAAGAAAAACTCGTGTTCCCTGCATCTCAAGGCATTGAGTTCCACAGGGAGCAGTGTTTCTTGGATTTGAACATTTCCATAGCTGAGCTCAGAGGCACCTTTCCATTATGGGGCGTTTCTGCTTCTTTTTAACTCTGCTTCCTGCAAGTGAATCGCATCCTCTGTGCTTCTCCCACTGCCGCTGCTGCCCGTGTCGAGCAGCCACACTCCTCTCTCCTCCCCACCCAGCACCAGCAGGACCATGTGCTGTCACAGCTGAGGGCCCCACTGATGTATAGGCCTGCTGCCTAATGCGACAGCTTTATTTACCGCCCGCTCCTGAGCACACACTGGCATCTTTGGGCCATCACTCCCACTGAGATGTTTGTGCTCCAGCGTGCCACGATCTCTTCCTTGAGTGGCTACAGTTCATTTTGAGCTCCATCAGCACCCGTGATGAGTCCTAATTGTTGCTCTCAAGAAGCACCGCCTTGTGTGTGCCTGCCCCGAATGTCATCTGCTGATGAGCTCTTGGATCTCCCAAATGAATCAATTCCTTCCCAAGCTACCTGCGTGCTGATCCAGCCCTGTACTGCTGGAGGTCTGCCCTCGGTAGAGGATTGCCATCCTCTCACTCTGTATGCACTCCCATTTGACACACTCCACTGTCACCTGGATTTTGGTGCTGTGCACTGGAAGACGTCCTCCTCCTTCCCCTTGTGCTCTTTCCCATCCTCTCTCATTTCTCCTTCTCCAGACTGACCAAGTAAAAGCAGATCAGGTCAGTACAGCTGCAAGCTGACGTCTCCCTGGCCATCAGTCCATCTGCTTGGGAATAGGCATGTGGGCTTGTGCAAAATCTGAGTCCTGCCTGGAAGTCATTTTCCAAAGCACAGAGCCCTCAGGCCTGTGCTCTGTGCTGAAGAACTCGCTGCGGGGAAGAGCTTTGCTTTGAGAGGCGTTTGCTTTTCAGGACTCAGGAGACACCGTCAGCTGAGCAGTGCTTTACAGTCATCAGTATCCGAGTCCACAGAGGTGAACAAATGCATTTTTAGAGGAAGAAAGGCTTTGCTCAGGTTTCCTCGTGGCACCTTTTCAGAATTTTTTTCCTTTCCTCCCATTTGAACAACAAAGCATTAGGATGTGATGGGGAAGGTTGAAATAGATGGAAGTGGTTCTACTGGACTGCAGACTTGGCTTGGCTCAGCACTGCCAAGAGATGGCAAGTCACCATCTGATGTGACAGGCACAGGTGAGGGGGCACCACCTTCAGTGCTGGTCCTGCTGCCAGCAGTGTTCTTCCAGAGCAGAGAAATGGCAGACACACAGAAACACAGAGAGCAACCAGAGGACCGAAGAGCAAGGGGCTTTTTGAGATACCAGAGTAATGGGATTGTTTTGTCAGGAGAAGGCTGAGGTAAAACACAGTAACAGCCTTCAAATACATAAAATGTTCCTGTTGCAGGGAACGAGGAAGTAATGAACCATTCCCCGTGCACCCTGGAGATGGTATGGAAGTAATCATCTTAAATTGCAGCAGGAAAAATTTACCTTTGATATTAAGAAAAACTTGGCAGTGTAAGACTAGTTAAGCACTGGAATAGATTGCCTGGGGAAGCTGTGGGAACTTGGCACCGGCAGCTTTTTGAAAACAGTCTGGGAAGTGCTTGTCCAGGAGGGGCTGGCCTTGCTTGGAGACGTACAGAGAAGATTAGCGTGGCCCTGCGCAAGGATGACACACAAATTCATGAAGTATTCCTTTATTTTTGCTGATGAGATTAAATTGGGAGGAGCTGTTGACTCCATCGAGAGGCCATGCGGAGACGTGTAGACAAATTGGAGAGCTGGGCAATCACCAACTGCATGAAGTTTAACAAAAGCAAGTGCCAGGTTCTGCACCTGGGAAGGGTCAACCTTGTCTATAAATGCAGACCAGGGGATGAGATGCTAGAGGGCAGCCCTGTTGAGAGGGATCTGGGGGTCTCAGTCAACAGCAAGCTGAATGTGAGTCAACAGTGTGCCCAGGCAGCCAGAAAGGCCATTACAGTACCCTGGGGTGCATCAAACATAGCATTGCTAGCCAGAGAGAGAAATGATTGCCCTGCTCTGTGCTACACTGGTGCAGCCTCACTTTGAGTGCTGTGTGCAATTTGGGGCACCGCAGTATAAAAGGACATAAAACTATGAGAGGGTGTCCAAAGGAGGGCTACAAAAATGGTGAAGGGTCTAGTTTAGAGGGAAAGGTCTATGAGGAATGGCTGAAGGTTTGTTCAATGTAGAGAAGAAGAGGCTGAGGAGAAACCTCATCATAGACTATGGCTTCCTTACAAGGGAAGCAGAGGGACAAGCGCTGATCTCTTCTCTCTGCTCACAGCAATAGAATCTGAGAGAATGGCATGAAGTTGTGACAGGGGAGGTTCAGGTTGGATATCAGGAAGCAGATCTCCACCAGAGGGTGGCTGGACACTGGAACATGTTCCCAAGAGCAGTGGTCATGGTACTGAGCTTGCTGGAGTTCAAGAAGCATCTGGGTAACACTCCCTGACATGTGGTCTGATTTTTAAGTGGTCCTGTGTGGAGCCAGTTGGACTCAGTGATCCTTATGGGTACCTTTCGATTTGGGATATTCTATGATTCTGTAATCTGTAGACTAATGGTGTGGTGCTCTGGGCAAGAAATCAGTGGGCAGCCAGTGCTGCAGGGGCAGGCAGAGCAGGCAGGGCATGATCCACGACGGGATCCTTGCCCTTCCCTGTGCTCCCCTCTGCAGACTTCAGAAGGGCTGCGCAGAGCCACATCTGTGCAGCACTTATTTATATATTTGTCCTCCCCTTGCTCTTCTCAGAAATCAATTCCATTCCCCCAAACAATGGCAAAGGCCTTGAGGAGATATCGATCTGTGGCAGAGCCAGAGAGAGGAGTACTTGTGACACAGAGATGCTCTTTTGTAAGTAAAAGATAATTACCAGATCATAGGGACACTCGCTGAATGGGATGACATTAAATAGGCATCAGGGTGAAGGGCAGCGGGGCTTTGAATGAGGCGTTAAACAGCACTTGGCTCCCACCAGCAGCAGCCCCTCCTCTCCACTTTCCCTGCCCTTGCTATTTATCCTGCTCCTCACCCCATGCTCTCGTTTTGTCCCCAACATCCTTCTCATTCCAGCTGCCTTCTATCCCATCTTGTCTTACTGTTGGATGCTGCCAGGCTGACAGCACGGGTGCACTTCGCTTCAGAGCTGCTGAGTCCCCATCCCCAAAACCAGGGGGACTCAAGTGGCGTTGCCCCGAGGGGCTAGGGAAGGAGCTGCTGCATGCATCTGGCTCGGAGAGCGGTGGTGCTGACATTTTGGGATGAGCGTGAACACAGGACTGGGGTGTATTTGGCCCTGGAGAGGTTGGTCTTGCAGTATGCTGGATGATGGCAGTGCTGTCAGTGTCCTCAGCACAGCCTGGCTGCTTGCCACCTGTGCTCTCCTTGCTTGGTTTCTGCTGGTACTTCCAAAGCCAGTTCAAGGGTACTGTTACCGCTGTCAGACAGAGGGGGATCCCTGGGATGGGACGAAGCAGGACTCACCATGCCACTCGCTGCTGTCTGAGAGCTGCTGCCGGCCGGGCTTACTGCAATTGGCATGACACAGTGCAAAATACATTCTCAGAACACTGTGTCATATTTTTTTATTTATGCTGACACTGGCAGTCTTATTCTAATCCCTCGGTGGCACATTACAGATGGATTGCAGGGAGGACTCCCCATCTGGACTTCCCCAGCCCATGGAAGGCACACTGCTGGGGCCGCAGGGAGGATGGAGGCTGGCTGTGCCTTGGGGACATCTGGAGAGTGCTGTGGAGACTGCGGCCGTGCCTCGCTGAGCAGCATTTCTCAGCCTTGTGCTGAGAATGTCCCAGCCTTGTCCCAGCCAGGCTCAGGAGGCAGCAACATGGCACCAGCATGGTGTCCGAGCAGAGAGCTGTGATTTTGGCACAGCCGGACCTGTTTGTGCAGTGCAATAAGTGCCTGCCATCGCGAGGCAGGAGCTGACTTTGCAGCCTGATGTGGCACCGAGCGCAATCCTTTCCTTTAAAAGGAAAAAAAAAAAAAAGAAAAAAAAAAGCCCATTACCATTATTGAATCAAATACCAACAATTTAAAAAACTCTTTTAAATATTGTTGCTGCGTTTCCAGCTGTTAAAATCTTCTGTATTTAGTTATCATAATAACAAAATGCTGAGGCTGATTTGAGCAGCAGGGAGGCAGTGCCATTATTCAGAAGGGTTTTAAATGATCGGGTTTTCTTCAGCACAGTGGTGCTCTCCTGTCTATTAAAAGGCCTTTTGTTGCCTTGGCACCTCCAGCCGGGGTGGTGGGGGTGGTTTGGCGTGTTGGTGGAGGGTCCCTGCCTCGTCGGCAGAGCACGAAGCAATACACAGAGCTTCTCACCACGGGGCCGCTTGCCTGGCAGAGGGTACTCAGAAATGGGAGCGCTCCCAAGGTAACTTGCAGAAGTTTCTGCTCTTTGGTGTTTAGGGAATGCAGATATTGCTGTTCATGTTGCAGGGAAGGCTTAAAATAGCAGAAGGTTTTGTTGGAAACCGGTTCCTTCTGCACAGCATTTGGAAAAGGCTGAGTTGTGCTGCTGGCGTGCGCTGCTTGCGACATCTCCTTAAATCCCTTCCTAGAGAAAAAAGCTATTTTTGCACCATCTCCCAACGGCAGTCAGGGTTGGCAAGGACGTAAGAAGTGCACGAGGATTCTGGGAAGCACCTCCAGGCGGGGGGGAGGCAGGATGGGAGTGAGCTTGCCCTGGTGCAGGTGGAGCTGGTGGGTACACGGGTAGCACTGGCAGCTTAGGAGTGCCCGTGGGATGGTGGAGCTCAGGGCTGAGTGGCTCCATCCAAATGAAGAAACAACCTCGGCTGCTGCTTGGTGAGGACTGTGCGCAGGCAGCAGGGCCCAGGCAGAGTAATGCTCTGCAGCCCAGAGGCAGCGGGGCTGCAGCCTCAGCCCCTGCCAGCCACCCGGGCACAGCGGGCCATGTAAACACAGGTCCCCAGCTGTCCCCAGCCTGCACGCTGCTGCCTTGCACACCCCAAAAGGTTACCTCCAGCACGGCACATTGTGGGTAACGAGATGCAAATTGATAGAGAGACAATGAGGCTGTCTTGTGAGCCATTCCGACTGGGGCCAGTGTTTAAAAGTCAGCCTGATTGCCTCTCTGGCAATTTGCATAGCATTAACCGGAGAGATTTTCTTTTTAAACTTGAACTTTTTTTTTTTCCCGAGGTCACCTCAAACTAATTACATCTGCAAGGCTGCTTTACAAAAGAGGGCTCTGCAGATGTGATTACAGGGTTTGGAGTGTAAAGAGGAGACTTTCCTGGCACAGGGAGGGGGAAGGCCCCGTCCACACGAACTTGGTTAATAGCAGAGCCCCACCTGCTGCCATCAGGTCTGTGTGGGTTTGCAGTGCATGCTATGGGAGGTGAGAACAGAGCTGGAAACAAGCCTCTGGGGACTGTCCCCCCATCACCACTTGATTTGGGGCTGGCCACGGCCTGCCACTACACACAGGGTGCAGCTGCCATGGTTGGGCTTGTCACTGAGGCATGAAGGTGCTTTGTGATCCCAGGTGACACCTCGTGGCTCTTCCACGTGGCTCCTGGGCTGCAGGGATTGCTGCGTGGGGCTTGCTTTTCTGCTGGTCATGTGGCACTGTGAGGCAGTGCCAGCACAGCAGCTGCTCTAAGGAGCCAGCTGGATAATTTTTGGAGCATTTATTTCACCTGTAGCTATGCAGGCCATGACTTCAAATAATTAAATCTCATGCTTCACAGTGTTGCTTGCTGCAGCTGGGAGCAGGTCTGCTGAGAAGCCCCTCAACAGGGTCTGGTGTGAGTGGAGGCTGGCTCAGCTTCAACTCCAAGCCACGGGCTCCAGTCCCAGATCCCAGGCCATTCCAAGGCCCCAGGCACAGGCCCCAGCCGATCCATCCCTGTCATCCCACAGAGGAGCAGCTTGCCCCCAGGTTTCATCACGTGCCCACAGCAGGCACTTCTCCTCAGGATCTCTCCCTGTGGGGTGCCACAAAGTAGTTCATCTTCCATCCAACACTCTTGAGCTTCCTCCTCCTCTTCTCCAGGAGAAGCTCCTCCTTTCAGTTCTTCCCTTTGGCTGAGGCCAGGCAGATCACCTCCTTCCTCTCCAGCATCCTCCTCCCCTGACTTTCAGGGGAGCCGAGATGCTGTGCATGGAGCTGTACTCCTCCAGCTCTGTTAGCTCCTGCTGTGCTCTTCATTCCCTGTGCTGCACCTTCTTTGAGACGACATCCTGGCTGAGCCCAGGAGGACCAAGGGAAGATGTGTGATGACACAGATTATTGGGCATCTTCCTGCATCACTGTGGCTGTGTCCTGTTGGGGCAGAGACTACAGCACTGCTGCTGCCATGGCTTTATGCCCTGCAAAGAGAATTGGGGAGCAGAGAATATTTTTATATTTTTTCCTTTTTTTTCTCTCTCTTTCCTTTTTTTTTTTTTTTTCCTTTTTCCTTTCCTAAAGATTGAGTATAATCAGAGCTAATCAGAAAATTATGAGCTGTCTGATTGCTGATTAGATTCCTAATGTTAATATAGTCAAGAAGCCTCTCTTAGCGTTGTATTTTAAGAGAAGTGTAAAAATAACGTCTTAGGAGAGTTAGAGCTGCTGGAACAGCAGGGAAGCCTGTGCTAGCTGAAGCAGAGGAGAAGAAACCAGGCCAGCAGAAAGAGCCATGACCGGGCACGCAGAGGCGAGTAGTGCTGCTCAGCACCATCATTGCTGACCCCTTTTATTGTGGGTTTCATGAGTGCACCAAGCTGTTAAGTCTGGCCACCTATTTCTGAGGTTTCTTCTGCTCCCGATGTCCCTAGTCTGCTCCCTAATGTCTCTGCTCTGCTTTGTGATGTCCCCAGGCTGCTCCTCAGTGTCTCCATGCTGCTCTCTGGTGTCCTCTGGCTGTTCCCCAGTAAGATTGGCCCGTGGGGGCCCGAGGGCCAAGGCTCACTTCAGAAAGCTGCTCCGTACCATGGAGTGGCTCCCTAGAAGCTGAGCTAGGCTTGTGCCAGGCTGCCAGCTGGGCACAGGACTGAGATGCCCTGTGGAGTGTTAGTGAGCACGTTCTCTGGGATGCTGGAGGAAATCTTCATCCAATTCAGGCTGCTTGCGCTTGGCTGAGCAGTTGCAAAAATCTTAGGGCAAGTGGAGTTGAATGGGGATGCTGCATCGCCGATGGCATCATAGAATCATTTAGACTGAAAAAGACTTCTGAGATCATCGCTTCCAACCATCAAATAACTGCCGGGTCCACCACTAAACCATGTCCCTTAGTGCTGAGTGTCTCTGAAACACATGCAGGGCTGGAGACATCCCCTCCCTGCCTGACCACCCGCTCAGTGCAAAATTCTTCCTGATATCCCATCTGAACCTGCCCTGGTGCAACTCAAGGCCGTTTCCTCTCACCCTATCGCTCGCCCAGCACAAGGGAGCAGGGGTCCTTCTGTTCCTCACCTTTCCTCCCTACCCTCACAACTTCCGTCTCGTGCACCTGCATGTCGGTCCCTCCCCAGCTGCACAGCAGCCGTTGCATTTGCACACATGGATGCTCCCCCTGGGAAGCTACTCTCCATTCACTCTGTGTTTGGCTTTGATCCGTCCTGGCGGTGGTGCTATAGAATGGGCTATGTGCTGTATTTATCCCCCATTGTCACCGTTTAATAACTTAGCATAATGTTATCACAGTTATTGTTGCATTTTTTCACTAAGTTCTATTTTGTTCTTAGCGGGTAAAAATAACAGAAAATGATGAAAGGAGGGAGGGGTTGACAGAACTCTTCTCCAATTGCTGAGCATGAGGTTGGACATCAGGAAAGAATTATTCTCAGAAAGAGTGACGAGGTATTGGAACGGGCTGCCCAGGGAGGTGGTGGAATTTCTGTCCCTGGAGGTGTTCAAGAAATGTGTAGATGTGGCACTGAGAGACACGGGTGGTAGGGATGGGGTGATGGTTGGACTAGGTGATCTTAGTGATCTTTTCCAAACTTAATTATTCCATGATTCTGTGATAGCAACAGAGAGATCTGCAGCCCGCATCTGGGATGCTTTTGGTTCTGGGCCCTGGACAGCTTTGAAATGACATTTCCTTTTAAAACATCCATCACCAGGACTGTGCCCCTGCGGCTCTGACCGCTCCCCTAACTTCTGCCAAGCCCCATGGAAAGTCCAAGAGTGCCTCCTTAGACTGAATGAATACAAGTCTATGGGGCCAGATGGCGTGCATCCCAGGGTCCTGAAGGAGCTGGCTGAGGTGGTTGCCGAGCCGCTCTCCATCATATTTGAGAAGTCGTGGCTGTCAGGTGAGGTCCCGGATGACTGGAGGAAGGGTCACGTCACTCCCATATACAAGAAGGGGAGCAGGGAGGACCCGGGGAACTACAGGCCAGTGAGTCTCACCTCCGTGCCTGGGAAGATCATGGAACAGATCCTCCTGGACAACATGCTCGATCACATAAAGCATGAGCATGTGATCCGAGACAGCCAGCACGGCTTCACCAAAGGAAGGTCATGCCTAACTAATCTTGTGGCCTTCTATGATGGAGTGACGGCATTGGTGGACGAAGGGAAGGCGACCGATGTCATTTACCTGGACCTGAGCAAGGCCTTTGACATGGTCCCCCACCACATCCTCATCTCCAAATTGGAGGGAAGTGGATTTGATGGGTGGACGACCCGATGGATAAGCAATTGGTTGAAAGGCCGCAGACAGAGGGTGGTGGTCAATGGCTCTGTGTCCAGGTGGAGGCCGGTAACAAGTGGTGTCCCCCAAGGGTCTGTCTTGGGACCGGTGCTCTTTAACATCTTTATTAATGACATCGATGAGGGAATTGAGTGCACCCTCAGCAAGTTTGCTGACGACACCAAGCTGAGTGGTGCAGTTGATACGGTGGAAGGAAGGGATGCCATTCAGAGGGACCTCGACAGGCTGGAGGGCTGGGCTCGGGTGAACCTAATGAGGTTCAACACGGCAAAGTGCAAGGTTTTGCATTTGGGCCGGAAGAACCCCAGGCACCCGTACAGGCTGGGAGGAGTGGTCCTTGAGAGCAGCTCGGCAGAGAAGGACCTGGGGGTCCTGATGGACGAGAGACTGAACATGAGCCAGCAGTGCGCTCTGGCAGCTCGAAAGGCAAATGGGATCCTGGGCTCCATCAGGAGAGGGGTGGTCAGCAGGGACAGGGAGGTGATTGTCCCTCTCTACTTGGCTCTTGTGAGGCCCCATCTGGAGTACTGTGTCCAGGTGTGGAGCCCTCAGTACAAGAAAGACATTGAGATTTTGGAAAGGGTCCAGAGGAAGGCGACTAAGATGATCAGGGGTCTGGAGCACCTCCCCTATGAGGACAGGCTGAGGGAGTTGGGCTTGTTCAGCCTGGAGAAGAGAAGGCTGCGGGGTGACCTCATTGCAGCCTATCAATACCTGAAGGGAACCTACACCCACGAGGGGAGTAAACTCTTCAAAAGGGCTGACAACAGCAGGACTAGGGGAAATGGATCGAAGTTGAAGGAGGGAAGATTTAGGTTGGATGTTAGGGGGAAGTTCTTTACAAGGAGAGTGGTTAGGCCCTGGAACGGGCTGCCCAGGGAGGTTGTGGATGCCCCGTCCTTGGACGTGTTCAAGGCCAGGTTGGACGGGGTCCTGGGCAACCTGATCTGAATGTGTGTGTTTGGTGGCCCTGCTAGGCAGGGGGGTTGGAACTACATGATCCTTGAGGTCCCTTCCAACCCGGGTGATTCTGTGATTCTGTGATTCTGTGAAAGGTCATTGGGGTGGGCAGGCGAGTGCAGGTGTGGGGGCTGAGATCTGGGGCGCTGCACCACGTAAGGATTTGAGGACACGTTTGAGCCTGACGTGGAGCAGCAGCAAGGAGAGGATCTCTGGGTTAAGCACACAGCATCCCACCAGGTGTGGGCAGCTCCCCAGCATTTGTCTCTGAGCTCGTGGTCCCAGCCCTGCAGCTGAGCCCTGAGTGTGATGTGCACAGAGGTGTGAGGCAGAGGGGCCTTCAGGATCGGCGAGGGGGAAGGCATGCACTTAAATGAGTTTTTCCCTGTAACACGTGTCCTGACCTTTTTAAAAAAATGAAATCTATTTTATTAATATTTTTTTTTCTTTTTATCACATTCGGCCGTGCAACATTTAAGATACGACTGTGGAAAAGGTCAAGAAACGTGTAGTTGTTGAAATCTTGTTCCAGCTGATGGCTTTTCCCTTCGGGGAGCTCTCCCGCTCCTACTCCCCCAGTCTGGTTTTTAAACAGCAAGTCTCAGGCCTCCCTGCTCCCTGGGTGTAGCAGCAGGTTGAAGGAGGGAAGGCCCCTGCAGTCCCAGCAGTGGAGCTGCAGGACGATGCCAGGGGCAACGTTTCAGGCACAATGAATAAAGACCCGGGAGAGGGGTAGGTGGCTGCTCTTTGTGAAGCTGGAATGTCCTGCTCCCACACCCCACAGCCTGGCTCCATCCCTCGGGCTGCTGGGGAGGACAAAGGCAAAGCTGTCATACAGGTGGCTGCTGAGTTTGCAGGATCTGCCAGTCCCTTCTCCATGCTGTCTCAGTGCATTTTTCACCCACCTTCCGTGCTTTTTCCTGGGTGTGGATTTTCCTGGCGTGACGGGAATACGACCATCACCAGTGCTTGGACAGGCAGACTCCAGAAGCTTTTGCTTACATTTCCCCGGTGTCAATTCCTAATAATGGACTTTCAAATGCGGCACGCAGCACTGCAAATTTTTGTGATTCCATTTTGTTTGCAAACCGCTTAATTGGCTGCTCGGCACAAACAGAAAACTCTCACAGTTATTTTGAAAATGCCTCAAAATCCTCCTCAGCACGGTTTAACCAGATGCAAGATGTCAGCAGGCTGACGGCAGCTACAGGCAGTGTGGTGTGCTGGCTGTCCTTCCACACGCGCCAAGCCAAATGCTTCCACTTGTGTGCAGTACAGCCTGGTGCTGGCAGTCAGAGTCCACCCAAAAAGCCACCGGCTTCATCTCAAACACAGCCCGGCTGATGTGCAGCACGTGCCTTAAGACAGCCCACTGCAGATGTGGCTCCATCACCTTCTAGCCCCGGGGATGAGAGAGATTCAGGCTGAAGAGGAGGAGAGATGGGCTCTGGCCACTCCTTTCTCTCCCATGCCATGTGGCTGAAAGAGTTATTGGCAAACAAGTTAGCACTGATAGAAAAATGCTGCGGCACTTTGTGCAGCCGCTCCGTGATCAATACCCGGCTGTGGCTGAGCCGGCTGCTGACTGGATTTCATATGCCTGCTGCTGGGGTAATAAGAGCCCTGGGATCAACTGTCTCGGAGATTATTACAGGATGAGATGCTTCGTTGCTTTACAGTGTTTGCTAAAGATTTATATTCCCTGTGCGCATATAAAGGGAATATCGTCGCTGCCCAACAACCCTGGGCACGTGCAGATGCTGCGCTTTGCCCCATCGTTGCATGGCTGAGTTGCAGTGACGGGGTGAAAGGTGGCATCTGCACGTGCCCTTAATGCCCTGTGGTGAAGCAAGGCTGGAAAAGCTTCCCAGGGCTCCATTGGTTGGAGGACAGGAGCACCACACTGAACGCAGAAGTGGAGGGGCACGGGGTGGGCCGTGCAGTGCCTTGCACACAGCGTGGCTGAAGATGGGATGATTGATCTGCAGCACTTGTAAAATAATGGTTTAATCGTTATTAAGGATTAGAAATAATCCTTGAGCTGTATCGATCCCAATCGCATTATTCATGATGAACTCATTGCGCACAGATGGGAATGCCCTGCAGCCCATCCCTGTCACCACGTTCTGTCCTCCCTGGGGCACGTTGCCACCCTGCTGCCACCTCCTCCATCCCTGTAATGCACTGATTAGCCGAAGAAGAAAAGAACATCTGGATTATTTTTTCTTAAAAACAAAGTTTTGTCCAGATTGACTTTGACAAATTGACGTTTTCCAGAGGAAAAATACATTCCATTGAAGTGCCTGTAGTGGGTACAGCAGACACCAAGTGCACCATTTGCAGCACTCCAGGCACTTCTTGCGAGGCAATGAATAGTTAAAGATGTCCATAAATCTTCCCTGGGCATGCAATAAACAAACACGCTCTTATCAAGTATAGAAAAATGCATATTTCATCACTGCTGCCTTAAGTACAACTCGGAATAAATGCTTGCCCTTAATCAGCCATCTCAGTGCATAAGCGGAGCACGGAATGTCAGGGGGAGGGTGCAGGATTTGGGCCGCAGCTCTGCTAACACCAACCCCCCCCTGGGCAAAACTGCCCCAAAAATGAGCAGACATTTGACTTTTATGTTTGCTATCTCTGATCTTCTCCCAGCGACCCAGGCGGGACGAGTTTCACTGCAGCACCCTGTGGGTTGCTGAACTCCCAACAGATGCTAGCTGTGAAAAGCAGGCACTTAGGCTTGGAAATCAAAATTTCAAGCAATAGAAAAAGGTTAAAGGAGAAAGTTTTGACCAGTGCGGGCTGAGATAGTGCAGTGATGGAATACTCATCTCTGTGCAGCCGATAAGAACAAGCCGTGCTGTCCCCATGGGAAGATGCACGATGGCACTGCACACTCAGTGCTCCCAGTGCTTTGCTGTGCCTGGCGCTCAGCCGAGGTGCTGAGCTGGAGGCACACTGTGCCCAGTGTGAACTGGGGGCTCAACAGGCTGACTGTGCAGGGCCCTCGTGCTTCCATCAGAGCAGTGGGTGCCTGGGGATGTCAGCAGTGGCACGTCTCAGCTGGCTGCATCCCCATGCTGCTGAGCTCTCCAGGGAGCCTTGCTGGGATGCAACAACCTTGCCAGCCTCATGGCTAATTAGCACTGTGCAGTTAGCATCGTTAGGTGCTGCCTCTGCCTGGAGCCTCTTGCTGAAGGGAGGGCGGCTGTGGGGTCCTGGCTGCAGCGGTTGTGTATGCAGAGGGCTGCTAGGCACACAGAGAGGGGATGGAGGCTGTGGGCACAGGGAGCCCCATGGAGCCTCTCTCGACTGCTCACAGCTGGGGCCAGCCATGGCGTGGGCATCACACAGCTTTACACTCACTCTCCCCTCTTGCTCTCTTTGCAGAGGCTGGCGAATGCAGCAGAGAAGTTCCAGAAAGCCCACCACTGGCAGGACAACATCCGGGTAAGGCTCCAGCTCACCATGTGCCGTGGGGACACACGCTGTGACACACCTGTCCCCTCCCTGCTTCCCATCCTTCAGCTCCTCCTTCCTTATCCTTGGTTCCTCATGAATTTTAAAGCTACTGTCATCCCCATCCATAGGCTACGTGGACAAATCCATTCTGAGCTTGTCTGCAGCCGGGTGGGAGTGGGCAGAAGGGGAAGGCTGAACCGAATGAGGCTTTGGATTCTTGCTGAGAGGTTTCTCAGGGTTTCAGGATTGGTTTTTCAGGGCAAGCGCTGGGCAAGGGTAGCGGCTCACGTGCCTGAGGCACCTGACAGCAGTGCCTGGCTGCTGCCGGGGAAGGAGCGAAGATGTTGTTTTAATGATTGCATTTGACTTTGTAATTATGGCAGTGATAACGCTCAGCAGGAATCTGAAGTGTTCTGCCTGGAAATGCTCTCAAATTCTAACAATAATACAAAAGGAAGGAAGGATTGTTTTCCTTCCAGTGCAAATGGAACCTGCAGTAAAAATATCTGAGTCCACCAGCCTCTTCCTCAGAGCCGAGCCAGATCCTGCCCTGCCACCAGGAGCCCACTGCGGTGGTTGAGGGGACAGCCTGGGGACAGCCCCACCTCTGTGGGCATCTCTTGGAGTACAAACATCACTGGCCCCAGGCTGGCAGCCCCAGGGCTCCACATGCAGCTGGTACTGTCCCACAGTGATGGCCTCTCCTTTTCCTCTCTGTTCCCATTCCTGAGGCAATGGCTTGGCTCAGGGTGAGCCTTGGCCTAGGGATGTCACCACTGGGCTGCCTGCCCCTATCCTTCTGTGTGACAAGCCCCTCACATGGACCCAGTGGCATTTACCTCTGAGGGAACCCTCCTCCAGCACTGGCCAGCTGGTCCCTGTGCACCGCTGTCCTGGCTCTACACCTGTCCATGTCCACCTGCAAGGAGGGGTTGGCCATCCTGTAGCTCTTGGCTGCTAAATAGGGCGGTCAGTGGGCTCCACTGGACATGCAGATGGAAACGAAGGAGAGGTGGGGGAGAGAATAGAAACTGAAGCAAATGCTGCTCCTATAGACCCTCCTGCCATGGGTGATGGCAGCACAGATAAACATGGAGAAAAAGGTGAAGGAAGAGCAGAAGAGAAGGCAAGGTGCTGAGCCATGCTTGCCAGGTGATGGGTGCTCCCAGCCTGTCCCTGCCCCATCAGCAGCTGTGTCTGGCTGACACTTGTGTGTGCCGAGCTTCCAGGGGTCTTCAGGAGCGCACCTGCTCAGCTGCAGTGCACTGGGAGTGCTGGCCATTTGCAGAGCAGGGAGAAGGCACTGCAGGGAAAGGAGAGACAGCCATGTCCATGTCCTCTGCCTTCCGTTCACCAATAGAAGCAGCTTTGCTAATGGAAGGTGAGATGAACCCGCTAGCTGTGCCATCCAGCAGACTGCTGTATCCAGTACCAATGGTCACCAAGAGCTTTCTGCGAGTTACTTTCACCCCTTCCCTGGAGATGGGTTGAAGAGGCATCAGGAGGACAGCAAGTGGGGCACAGCGGAATGTCAACCTAGCAGGAAAACCCTCCCTGCACTTCTTCATACAACAGCTCTGTGGGTTCAGCTCACGTTTCCTCGCTTTGCTGTGCCACAGCCAAAATCACTGTCTCCCCTTCTGGAGCCTTCGTGGGCGGGGTGAGAGAGAGCCAGTCCTGGTGGTAACCAGTGTGCAGGAGCAGCTGTGGCGCTGGGAACTCTTGGCTCATTTTGCAGTATGTGGCACAAACCTTTCAGAAACCCACTTTCATTGAAAAATATTTTTAACAGCGCTGTTTGCTACCACTTCATCAAGGTAATTAGAAGCGAGTCACCTGGAAACAATGCGCGGCCATGCGTCACCACGCAGCTTTATCAGGACAGCGCAGAGCTGGGTGGGATGCTGCTGGGATGCTGGGGCCGTGCTGCCAAGTGCAGCTGCCACCTCCTGCCTGTGCTGCCCATGGGGAAGTGCTGGTCCCACCACCCGAGAAGCACCACCAGGATGAGGTGCCAAGGACCACAGTAGCGCCCACAGCATCACCATGCTCCTCTGTCCCACCAGCTGCCGGTCATCCTGGCCGCAGCTCTCCCTTGCTCTCTCCGCGTGTCATTTCGTAACCTCGAGCTGGAGTTTATGACAGATTGCACCGAGCGTGGTTATTTTTGTGTTTCCATCTGAATGCGCGACGGCAGATGCTGAGTGTTTGCAATGCATTAGTGCTAATGGCAGGACCATTAAACATTAGAGTTGCTCACTGCAGATGGGTTGCTATGGAGGTTCAGGGGAAAATGAAACAGGAGCAGAAGCGAGGACGGCTGCGAGGTCGCTCCCAGCGATCACACAGCACTGATCTCTGCCTGGAAAGTTTCTTCTCCCTCACCAGTGCTGGGGTTTTTGGTTCCCATGCCGCACACTGGCGGCGCTTTCTTTCCCGCGTGGCACTGGAAGTGTCTCTGCTCTGATCCATGTACCACCCCTGTAGTCCTGCCCTGTCCTCCATTCCGTGTCATCACACACTTCATCCATTCCAGGGCTGTGTCCTGCAGAGGCTGCCCCCCCCCCGGGATGCACAGAGCATCCTGGGCAGAGCACATGGAGGCTGTTTGGGTCCGAGCAGCAGAACAGCTGTCCCTGTTCCTGTTGCCCTGCCAGTCCTCCCTGGAAGATGTTTCTGGTCCCCAGGTGCACAGTCAGGGCCCCGTGGGGTCTGTGTAGGACGTGCATGTTGTGCTGTCAGAGCTAGGGACTCTGTTCCACAAAGGGGGGCATGGAGCAATGTCCCAGGTGCTGTCCCCATGCTCCAGGTGTCCCCATCCCTGTCCCCAGTACCATGCTGCTGCGCACCAGCTGCCATCCCCTGCTTGCCACATAGCTCAGACAAGAGCCAGGTGCAAAGCATGATGGTAAGAACACCAGCACACCACCTAGCAACTGGCTTTCCCTGTTTCTCCATCCTCATCTCCCTGTTATTCCACCATGCAATCCCAGTGTACATCCCACCATGGGGTCCCCAGCTGGAGCACAGGGCAGGTGATGCATGGCAGTGCAGGGACCACAGCCAGCTCTGCAGAATGGTGACAAAGCCCAGCCTGCACAACACATGTCGAGGCATGGTGTTGCTGAGTTCAGTGTGCTGGGCAGCAGAGCTCTTTGTCCCTTTAAGGGACACTTAGGTGCTGCAGAGTCCCATTTATGTGCGCTTGGCAGGATTATATAAATTGCCTTTAAAAGTTGACTTCTTTATAAGCCATTTTCTGCTTCATAAAATGTTTATTACTGTTGTTTCTCTCCCAGTTTCTCTTCCTCACAGCATTTTTCCCTGCTACATGGGGAAGTTCCCCTCTTCCATATGTTTCGGGCGCAAAGCGCTTCCCTCTGGGTTCCATCTCAAAGATGGGGAAATCATCTTTTGGCAATAACCCCTTCTGGAGCTCTGCGCATGTCCATGTGCTCTGCCCAGGATGCTCTGTGCACCGCACTCACGTTTCTGTTTTGTTCCTGCCTCTGAGCACATGCATTACGGGATGGCCCCCACAGCCAGCCACCACTGCAACAGCCATATTTCCCAAAGAGATTCCTGTGCTGTGCCATGCTGTGGCACAGATGTGGCACGGAGGGCTGCTCTCCATCAATAACTCCCACCTGCAAAAAAGGAAGCAAATAACAAAGCCCAGATAATTTCAAGCTCCATTAGAAATGAAACTCAGGGGAAAACGGGAGCACCGTTCGCCAAATGGGGAAGGACAGAATGAATCACTGAGGCTTCACTCACTGGGGAAGAGCAGAGAAGCCCAGCATGGCAATGTGCGCCTGCAGCCCAGAAGGCCAGCTGTGTTCTGGGCTGCATGAAAAAGGGGCGGCCAGCAGGAGAGGGAGGTGATCGTCCCCCTCTGCTCAGCTCTTGTGAGGCCCCATCTGCAGCGCTGCGTCCAGGCCTGGGGCCCCCAGCACAGGAAGGACGTGGAGCTCTGGGAGCGGGTCCAGAGGAGGCACTGAGATGAGCAGAGGGCTGGAGCCCTCACTGTGGCCTTCCAGTACTTGAAGGGAGCGTAGAAACAGGAGGGGGAATGGCTGTTTATGAGGGTGGATGGTGACAGGACAAGGGGAATGGTGTTAAACTGAGACAGGGGAGGTTTAGGTTGGATATTAGGAGGAAGTTTTTCACTCAGAAGGTGGTGAGGCACAAGGCCAGGCTGGATGTGGCTCTGGGCAGCCTGGTCTGCTGGTTGACGACCCTGCACGTAGCAGGGGGTTGGAACCAGATGAGCATTGTGGTCCTTTGCAACCCGGGCCGTTCTATGGCAGTGGGAAGGCAGTGATGGGAGCACGGTGGCAGGGCTGCAGCAATGGGAGAAGGGCAGTGGGAGCACAGCAGTGGGGCTGTGGCTGGCTGTCCCCAGCCCCTCTCTGCGGCCATGCAGGACCACAGCAGCCTCTGCGGTCAAAGCATCTTCAGAAGGGCAAGCACAAGTTCCTTATCCCCATTTCATTTTTCTCCTCCTTTAATTACAGATCCTACTTATCGGTGGAGAACAGAAAGATCGCCACCGTAACCTTGCACTTGTCCTTGTAGAAGGCTTACCTAAAAAGTTAGAAAATAAAATCAAATACTCTAATTTGCAGTCGTCTTGCTATTTCAAACCCAGTTTTCATTACAGCACAGAAAGTGCATTGAAGCTGTGTTTATAACCCCCTTTTAGATAACAAATCACATTTTCTTTTGGCTGGCGAGTGTGTAGAATTGATATTTTTTTTTTTCAGTTTAATGGGTTTGTGTGTTCAGGAATGATCTCCATCAACTGAGAGTCTTTATTGTGTTTGATATAATGTCAGCTTTCATTACGCTCTGAGAATTACTGTGTTAAAGCACCAACCTTGCTGTAGAGCCATTCTGGACGAAAGTAGAACAAGAAAATCATTCACAAAAACCACAGGGTTGTGCCATTTGCTCTTAGGGGAAGCAGATGTGCCTCTGGGGGCAGCGGGGATGGATTGGGCGAGGGGTGCCATGGGCATCCTGCTGTCCCCCTGCCCCGGGACTGGGTGCCATCAGCAGGGACCATCCGCTCGGTTGGGTGAAGGAGGTGCTGACAGATCACTTAAATATTCCCCCTGCTCTGTCAGAGGGATGGAAGGAGGAAATTGCTTTAAAATATATATATATATATATATGCCTTGGCAGATGATGATGGCTGTCCCTACCTGTCCTTGGTGGGGCTGCTGCCTGCATGGAACACTGTTTGTGGTGCATTCTGCTTCATCCTTTGGGCTGTAATGGGAGGGATTCATCCTGACACACAGCTGTGGGTCATCCTGCATCCCCACACGCTACACTTGGGCTTCTCCGGGAGCTGGGGGCCCCCAGGTGTGTGCTTACCACTGCTGGCAGCACCAACGTGCCTGGCTTGCTGCATGCTGAGGTGCCAATGGGATGCCATCCCTGTCCCATGGTTCCATCCTCCCCCATATTCTGACCCTACTGGGCTGCAGCTCTGCCAGCAGAGTGCTGACCTTTCTAATGTCATTTTCAGAATTGCTGGAACTGTTTGTAGAATCATAGAATGGCCTGGGTTGCAAAGGAGCACAGTGCTCATTGCTCATCCAGTTCCAACCCCCTGCTGTGTGCAGGTCACCAACCAGCAGCCCAGGCTGCCCAGAGCCACATCCAGCCTGGCCTTGAAGGAATGGGGCATCCACAGCCTCCTTGGACAACCTGTTCCAGTGTGTTTAAAAACAAAGACGTATTTCAGTGCCTGCAGAGGCTGGGGAAGGCCCGGGGGGGGGACACAGGGGGCTGGGGTCCCCAGAGGGCATGGGGCAGCTCCATCCAGGAGGGGACCACAGAATTGAAGGGTGTGGTGCTGGTGGGTTCACCAGTTTTTGCGGATTGCTCTGTGATTGGGCTTAACCACCAGGGTAATTTCCACGTGCTGGAAGACTAAAATAACCCTGTGCTTCTCTGGTAATGGTGCTCATGGTGCTGTCACGCAGCTGCACTTAAGTACTTAGTGCTACACCAAGGAGCACCTACCAGTTCAAAGCAGTGCTCTGCCAGTTCACAGCAGCAAATGCTTCTGCACAGGTTCACTTCCAAGAGCCAAGGGCAATGCTGGGCGGGCTCTTGCTCCCAAACCTCTCAACATCTCCACCCACTCGTTTTCTCTATTGGCATTTATTCAGAAAGACAGCAGAAATACCAGCACTATTTACACAGCCCCTGTGCTTGCTTGGGTCAGAGGAGGAGGAGGCAAGGATCAGGTGAAGAGTACAAGTGTGGCTTTAAGAGCAAATGCAAGGGAGAGGAAACTGTAGTACTCCCTGCTCCCTTTTTGAGACCCCGGTGTGGAGCCATGATGATGTCCCACATGTCCCCTGCACACACACCACCCGTGGCATGGAGCATGGACAGAATGACTCCAGCTTCTGACATGGGCAAGTCCCTGATCCTGCACACCAGAGGGGGACAGAGCTTTTTGGAGGAGCTGATGGAAGATAAAATGAATAACAAAGCCCCTTCTGGCTGGCTGTTGTTAGTCACACTCACTTCTGATTAAAGCTCGTTAAACATGAAATTAGCTCCTTTGTGTTACGGGTCTCCAGGGGCTCCTCTCACTGCAGGTGCAGATGGCCACGGGCCAGGGGCATGCTGCTGGTATGGGGCAGGGCTGTGGGGAGAGAAGTATCCAGGGGCAATGTATTATTTTTCCCTTCCCTTGTCGTTGTGAACCCCTCAGCACCTCACAACAAATCACAGATAATAAGTACACTCCCTTAGTGACTGGCTTTTTAATAACAAAAACCAGAAGGTGCTGCGTTGAGTTTTTTGCTCCCCTCTATCAACGTTACCTCATTGCCAGATCTGGGGCAGCTGTGGAGAGGACACGGGGGCCCCCCATGGGCCATCCCCGTGCTGTGAGCAGCGAGCAGTGACAGCCATGCAGGGTGTTCCACCACTGCACCCGCATCGCCGCGTGCACAAGAGAGCCCCGAGCGCCCTTTAATTCCCCCCTGTGCTGGGAGATGAGATGAGATGCTGTTCTGACAGTGTGACGGCTGGCTGCATCGCCTGCCTCTCTCTGAGTGCTATCAGCTGCCTCGCGCCCTAGTGTGCAGGGAGAGGGATCTGAGCAGACCTTCCTGCGTAAATAGCTTTTAAAAACCCCAAATTAAGGCCACAAAGTGAGGATGCTGCTCACCGTTCACCTGCGCAGCCACCTTGCTGCCTGGCTGTGCCACAGCTCCCTCAGTACAACTGCAGCATCCCGGGCATGGGGACACGCTGCATCCCAGTGTCACCCACTGGGTGACTGGCAGCGGAGTGGGCTGTGCGTGGTGAGGGTCTGCGTCCCAGCGCTGCGGTACGAGGAGGGGTACGGGGCAGTGATGGGGACCCCCATCCACGCCTGCCCTCATGCAGCTCTGCTCTCTCTACAGGAGGAAGACATCGAGTACTACGACTCCAAGGCAGACACAGAATTCGTGAGTGCTGTGAGTACTGTGAGTACCACCATCCCTTTGCACCGTGGGTGCACGCGCATTGCTGTGACCCATCCCCAGCCCTGGCCACGCCACGGTGACATCCAGCCCTGGTCCTGCTGGGCAGGTCCCTGTGCGGCTGCTGAAGTTTCTAAAATTAAAGCCGGCATCTGAAATTCAAATGAAGAGCAAATCTTTAATTAGCGACTGAAGCTAATTCTTTGCCCTCTCCCTGAGCAGCCATCCTGTGATTTCTGGCAATCAGGGCTTCAAATCCGCACCGACAGCCCCAGGGGACTGCCGTCACCCCGCGTCACACCAAGCTGCTGGCACGCAGGGAGCTTTGTGCCACAGCCCAGTGCAGGGCTGTGCTGTCCCTGCATGTGGGGAAAGGCACGGGGCAGGATGCTGCCCACCCTGCCAGCAGCACTCCTGCACTTATGCCATCGCTGCCACCCAGCATGACCCTGGCAAATTTCATTCTGGCAAAAAATAACGGAGGGAGAAGAAGGTGATGTTGAAATAAAGAAGGGGGAAGATGATACTGGTGGGTCTGAACCTCACTAAATAGCGGTCTTTCTGTCTTTTCTTTTATTTTGCTTCAATTTTTATATTTAAATTGAGCAGGATCTCGCTGAAATGAAGTTGGTTCTGATAGACAATGCCTATTCAATGTAACCAGGACTTATTCACCAGCCTCATACTGGGTTTAAGGAGGGAGAGAAAGAAATGAGCTTCCTTTTCATTCTGCTTGCACTCGGCTCTGCTATCTCCCTAAGCAGATTTTGGATTTCAGAGTGGGCTTTAGCAGCTGGGCCGCCGGCACGTGTTCCTGGGGGACCACAGGGCTCTCCGCGTGCCTGCAGGAGCAGCGCTCCTCACTCCCTGCCACCAAGGGCCGGGGAGGGGAGTTTGTCCTCAGGGCCGCACTCAGGGCAGCACCCGCTCTGGGCTGGGCGCTGTACACGGAGCGCAGGAGTGCAGAGGTTTGCGGCTGCGTGTGCCAGGGGGTGGTGCTCAATTGAGGGCCTGGGTCAGGATGTGCAGGGCCGTGTTGCTCTCCCGGGGGATGGTTTCCCAGGCAGTGAAGTGGGGTTTAGCTGTGGCTGCAGAGATCCTGGAATCACGCATTCATTCGAGTTGGAAGGGACCGTTGAAGGCCATGTGGTTGCACTCCCCTGCAATGAGCAAGGACACCCACGGCTTCGTCAGGTTCTCAGAGCCCCATCCAGCCTGACCTTGGGTGTCTCCAGGGATGGGGCACCACTACTTCTCTGGGCAGATGTCCCCACAGCACGGCAGCATCAGTCCTTGGGGATGTCCTTGTCCCCATCGCTGCAGGACCACTGTGCCTCCAAGAGTGAAGCTGGTTGCCACAACAGCCCCACTGAGAGGTGGCAGGGCTGGAGCGGGTCTTTGCTAGGGACACCCAAGTGGCCTAGAGTCGTTCCCATGCTGAGAGGTGCAGGTTTGCACCAGCTGAACTTATCCGTGAGCCAGATTCTGCGCTTCCAGCTTCACAAAAGGCACAGAAAAGCAATTAGGAGTCAGATTGTTTCCTCTTGTCATCTTCCAAACAAAATGCTTCTATTTCAGTGTCACAATCCGGTCTGCTGGTGTGAGTAGATGCAGAGCTGCCAAAGCAGAGGAGGTAGGGCAGGGGGAGAACTGCTTGCCCTGGATTGTTCCGCTCCCACCACAGCCCCAGGCACCTCTCCTGGAGCCGTGAGGCCACGTGGCCTTGTCCTGTCCCACGGCACAGGGACGTGTCACCGCTCTGCCACCAGCACTTGCCACCCAGAGCCTTGGCTGCGGGGATGGAGGGAGGGGGAGCGGCCCTGAAATGTCAGCAGCAGATGAAAGGGGTTGGAAAATTTAATCTTCCAACTTCCTCGACTCATGTGGCATTTGGATTGCCTCCCGATAAGCTATCAGCCTGAGAAGTTTCTTTCTTTTGCCTTTTTTCTTTTTTTTTTTTCCCCTTCTCTTTTTTTCTTCCCCCTTCTTCTCTCCTCTGGCTGGTAATTCAAAAAATAAATGGTCTAGAAAGATCTCCAAACAGTACCTTTGGCAAAGATAAAAAAAAAAAAGCAGGGGGCGAGGGGAGGCGGCTGGAGAGGCTGATTGTTATTTATAGCCGTGCTGCTCGGAGCAGAGCGGGGCTGCAGAGCTGCTGCGTTCCAGGAAAGGTTCGGGGCTGGGGGAGGGAGAAGGGCGTTCTGCTGGGCTGGGCTCTCCTTCCGAATGCGGTGAGTGCGTGGTGGGATGGAGGCAGGTGGGGGCACCTGGGGGCACGGAGCCCGCCGGGGCCGCGATGTCACCGAGTGTTTGTCCCTGTGCTGACACGTCCCCAGCCGTCCTTAGCGGCTCGTTCCCATGGAGATGTCGCTCCACGGGGCAGCTCACCAAAGAAAGCCACAGGGACGTGGTCGACCTCCCAGCCGGCTGGTGAGAGCTCCGTGCTGCTGAAGCCGTACTGGGTAACGCTGTTGCATTGCCAAGAACGGTCAAACAAAGTATCCAGATCTGTAGCGTCTCTGTAGCCTGCGTCGGGTGTACAGTAACGTTTGTGAGATGCAGTAGATGCTTCGGAGTTCTTTTGAAATGCTAAGGTGAGAAATGCTGCGCAATCTGGCCAGGGATGCGCAGAGCTGTGCTCGGTGAAAGCGATACGAGCCCCAAATCCTTCCCTCCCATGCTCCAACAGCAGCTCCAGCACCGATTGCATGCAGTGTTTCTGCTCCTGGCCCTACTTACAGTCCCTCTGTGCCCCAGCTGGTCATGATGGCTCCATGAGGCTGCACTGGGAGGCATTGATCCCACGCCAGAGAGCTCCAAGCTAGGCCTGGAGCTGTGTGGGTAAGGGCTGACAGCAGCTGGGTGGCATCAGGTCGCCATGGGGCTGCTCGCTGTACAGGTGTCAGTGATGCATGGGGCCTTCCTGCACCTGCAGTGTTGTGTTTGTCTCTGAAATTGGCGCATGTAGGGGTGCCCAGCCTTTGGGGTGGGTGGTAGAGCAGAATGCACAGCATAATCTGGATTTCCACCCCAGCTAGGGAGGCAGAGCTATCCGTGCCTGCAGCCAGGCTCCTGCAGCCGTAATTGGGTTCAGCATCTTTCGGGAGGCCCTGTGGCCTGCAGCACGCTTACACTGCCGACTCTTGGAATTAAAACCGAACCCTTCACAGCAATCCTGTTACTCTCCCGAGCTGTGGCGAATGGCTTTGCCACTCTCCCAATGTCAGGGCAATGTCACCACCACGTCTCCTCCCTCCCCACACAGGCCCAGCCCTTCTGCCATCCCACGGCTGCAAGCAGCTGGGCTGGGCGCAGGGCACGTCCCCTGCCCAGGGCTCACGGCTGAGCGCTGGCGCTGCGGGGGGAGCACGATCCAGCACCAGCAGTGAGGGATTTGCCATCTCTCCACCATAATTAAATATTGTTTGCATTGCTTATTGACAGAGCGCTGAGCCGCGCTCGGTTTTAATTTGTTCTTTGATAGTTGCCTCTTGCCGCTAATTGATTTTCAAGGATTTTTTTGCCCAGGTGGGATTTTTGTCTGGCTTCAGCCTGGTGGTGCTACCAAAGCCCTAGGGCAGAACTGGGACTGGTGGGTGGGGGCCAGGCAGAGGTACCCAGGGATGTCCCACTGACCCTGCTCCCTTCCCAGGATGATCCCGATGGGGAAGAAATCGAGCGGGAGAAGTCCAACTCCCTGAAGCTGGAGTTCACCGACGATGCCAACTTCAAGACCAAGGTTAACTACTCATATGCTGCCGTGCAGATCCCCACTGACATCTACAAAGGCTGTGAGTGCCCCCACCTGCCTGCCTCCGCGTCCCCCGGGTCCCCACCAGCCGCAGAGTGGCTGTCCCCAGGGCTCACTCTGAGTTCGGGATGCTTTGGGGTGAGGTTATGGAGGGGCATTAAGGGCGGGTGAAATCCCAAGGGAAGGCAGCAGAGGACCATTGTGGAATGATGTGGGGATATTCAGCCCTGCATCAGTGCCCTGCAGAGTGCTCTGGAGAGCACGGTCCTGGGGCTGGGCAAGGTGAGAGCAGTGGGCAGTGAGGTGGCAAGAGGATGGATGGATGGATGGATGGATGGATGGATGGATGGATGGATGGATGGA
>NW_024884778.1:18731291-18769412 GCF_019232065.1 Centrocercus urophasianus | reverse complement strand
GGATGGATGGATGGATGGATGGATGGATGGATGGATGGATGGATGGAAGGACGGATGGACAGATAGGTGGATTGATGGATGGGTGGGTGGATGGATGGATGGACGGATGGACGGATGTATAGATGGATGGGTGGGTGAACAGAAGGGTGGACAGGTGGGTGGGTGAACAGAAGGGTGGACAGGTGGATGGATGAACAGATAGATGAACAATGGTGTGTGTGGTGGAAGAGCAGGATGTGCCACACCAGCTTGTGGATCTGGGCCAGGCTGACATGTCCACTTTAGAGAGGTGACAGTTCCTGAGCAGCGAGAGCTCTCCCAGCTCTCCCGGCTCAGCTGCACGCAGCGACAGTCCCTCTGACACATGGTGACGGCCGGTCTGCATTTCCCTCTAGTGGCTGCTCTGCACAGAGCGGGAGCTGCTCCCTGCCTGATTCCATCCGTGCACTGCGCCCAGCCCAGGCACTGCTGCTGAGGAACACGACCCCCACATGGCCCCGCACCCCCTACGCTCTCACTCACTGGCACTTGGCAAGAGTTCCTGGGCAAGGTGACAAGGACAGAGCTCATGCTCCTGTCTCGCACACTCAGAGCCATGTTGCCGGAGCAATTTCACCACATCAGCATCTCTGGATTAGAAATTGCAATTAGTTTTATTACCCAGACAGCACAGGCCAAGCGGCTCATGAGACAAATGATAAGAGTGAGGGGAGGCAGAGTGGGCTAGGGGAAGCATTCTTCACTCCAAACCCCAATGCAGTGCTGGTGCCATGCGGGAGCACAGCCACCACCCTGCTGGGGACCGGGCTGGGGACAGTCCTGAGAGCACATCCCCATGCACTGATTAAAACCCTGCAGAGCCACCCTCTGCCGTCACCCCTGGCTACACATGCAAATGATATCCTATATGTGTTTTATTTACAGTGCCACTTTTAATTAAAGCTGCAATCAGTTGCTGGTGGGGAGGGGATGGGGATGAGGGCGAGGTGGGACGGGGACACACTGCTGCACGCCAGAGTGCTGAGCCCTGTGCTGCCCCAAGGCAAGGCTTAGGGACACGTCACCCAGTGGTGGCAGTCCTCACTGTCACCAAGGGGACAGGGGGTTTCCTGGCTGTGTTGGTGCACCGCAGGGCCCCACAGCCATCAGGGTTCCAGGAGGAGCCCCATGCCCATGGGGACGTGCCGCTGTCCCCGCATGCTGTCGGCCCCATTTGAGTAACTGTGGGCTGAGGCTGCCGGAAGCTTATCTGCTGCTTTAATAGCTGAATAATTTAAAACCTCTGTTTGACGGCATCTTAATTGCTTCAGCGTCAGGTGCGGGGGACAGCGGGAGCACAGAGCAGGGCCTGGTGCAGCCTGGCCCCACGAGGCTCCTGGGGAAGGGGTAGAAGGGAGATGGTGTGCCATGTGCCCGCTGTCCCCTGCGTCCCCACCACCGCCCGGTCTGTGCCTTGCAGCCACCGTGATCCTCAACGAGCTGAACTGGACGCAGGCACTGGAGGACGTTTTCATTGAGAACCGCAAGGAAGATCCCTCCCTGCTCTGGCAGGTCTTCGGCAGCGCCACCGGCGTCACCCGCTACTATCCTGGTGTGTGATGTGGGCAGCCCCCTGCCCCAGGTCCCCTGTCCCCAGGTCCCCCTTGCTCAACGCTCGCCTTTCCCCACAGCCACCCCATGGAGAGCACCCAATAAGATCGACCTGTACGACGTGCGCAGACGGCCCTGGTAAGGGGGCAGTGGCTGAGGGGGGGACAGCGAGGGCCCCTGTCCCCTGTGCCCCCTCCCCGCTGCCCCCGGCACGCCGCGCTTCGGTGCTGTGAGCAGCCAGCTCTGTCCAATTTTCATTTCACACATCGTTGGCGTTGGAAAATGGATACAATAACACAGGCAGGGGCAGCCAGGCTGCGGCTTTCAGCTCCCGCTCCCTCCCCTCCTCCAGCACTGGGGAGGTGGGGGGTGGGGGGTGGAGATAAGCCCTCAGATCTCAATGGTGTAGGGAGAGGTGCCCCTCACCGATCCCACATAGCGTTCCTGCAGCAAACAGGGAACCAGAAGGACAGCAGAGGCAGTGCCAGCACTGTGGTGCCTAAGTGCTGGCTGCAGGCTGCATTGAGCCACATGCTGCACTGGGTATGATGGAGTCACTCCCCATTAGCCCAGGTAGACGTGCTCATTTGGCAATGCCAATTAACACTGCTCCACTGATGATACCCACCTGTGCCCCAGCATCCCCGGCAGCTCCATCCCCAGAGCCCCCTGTGGGGCACATTGGGTCCCCTTGTCCCAGCTGTGCCACCAGCCTCTCCAGGGACAGGCAGAGCCACCGGATGGCAACGGCTGCCAGTGCCGCTCGCTTTCCTTCCCCTCCTTGACAAATGGCCCTATTAAATAAAGCCTTTTCCTGCAGAGCTCTGGGTATTAATCTGAGTGGGACACTGGAGACAAATGCGGTGCCACAACCCATTACAGACAGCATCTCAGTTCCCAGGAAGCAGGCGGGGGGAACAAGCCGAGCCCCCGGCCCGACAGCAGTGCTGGGTTGGGTTGGGGCAGGGGGAGAGCTATCCCTATGCTCTGTAGGACAGTGCCACAGGGCTGGGGCCAAGCCAGACGCCTCTGCACAGCCTGGGTGCATCCATGGGGTGAGAAAGCGCTCCTGATTGTTTGGGGGGTGGGAGGATGATTTCCACGCCGTTATTATTTCAGAGCTAAAAATAACCTCATCAGCCTGGCCTTTGAAGCTTCCAGGGGGGTAAATAGCATTTTAATATGGATGCATGTGTCAGCACAATCAGCGTGCAGAAAAGGGCTGCGATGATGGAGGAGTTTAGCATTTAGAGCTCGTTAAGCTGATGCGGCGGCGAGTTGGCCGTGCCTCTCTGCATGCCCACCTGGTGGGGCCACAGCATCAGCAGGGCTAGGGACCCCCAGCACAGCTCCTGCCACACACTGACCCCACTCTGTGCCCCACAGGTACATCCAGGGTGCTTCATCCCCAAAGGACATGGTCATCATCGTGGATGTGTGAGTAGAGCGGGCGGGCAGTGGGCACCCCACACTCCCCCTCCCCATGCCAAGTACCCACTCCCCTCTCTGTGGCAGGAGCGGCAGTGTGAGCGGCCTCACCCTCAAGCTGATGAAGACCTCGGTCCACGAGATGCTGGACACGCTCTCGGATGATGACTACGTCAACGTGGCCTCAGTGAGCCCTGCTCTTTTCTTTTACAAGGAATCCTGAAATGGTGCTGCTGGCAGCTGCTGGGCAGCTCAAGGCCGGCTCAAGGAGAGCCGTAGGGATCCAGCCCTGCCTGGCTGAGCCCTGCCCCATGCTCCTCAGGGGTCCTGGATCTCTGGGGAGTGCTGGGGGCATGGTGGCTATCAGCCCAACAATGCTGAGCCGCTTGGGGTTGCCCCAAGCAAAGTCAGAGGGAGCCATGGGTTACTGGTGGACAATAGCTTTGGCTTGCATAACAGTGCCACTAGCCCATGACATAGTGCAGTGTGGTGGCCGTGCTGGAGACGAGCTGTGCTGCCAGCAGCTTCTGCCCCCCCCCCCCCCAGCCGTGACCACGTCGATGCTCGTTAGCATGTCTGGCCCCTCTACCGCATCACTGCTCCCCTAATGCGGTCCCTGCTGCCAGGAAACGGAGCAGAAGCAGAAGGCAGCACCTGCTCTTGCTGCCTCTATGCAGCATGGCTCAGCTCAGCTCGGCTCAGCT
This sequence comes from Centrocercus urophasianus, assembly GCF_019232065.1. Lineage (NCBI taxonomy): Eukaryota > Metazoa > Chordata > Aves > Galliformes > Phasianidae > Centrocercus > Centrocercus urophasianus. The sequence continues at coordinate 18,765,690 of NW_024884778.1, read as the reverse complement.
CAGCTCAGCTCAGCTCGGCACCACGTGTTCCCTCACCCATACCCAGATGCCCCAGACACGTACCAGAATGCCAATTACAGGGTTTGTTCCATCACCCTTCATTCCCTGCTCACTTGCTGCTATGCAGCACGCTGCAGAGGCAGCAGGATGTGCCCATTGACCCACCATAAGCAGAGTGCTGGCCAAGGATGTGCTGTGTGGACTGGAAAAGCCAGAAATCTAGTCTCTAAAACAGCAAACTGATTTCCTGAAGTGCCGGGTGAGCACACTCAGGTTGAGATCACTCCAGTGTCCCCAGTTCCCCAGTGTCCCTGTACTGCTGGGACATGCTCCAGCTCGTGAGTTTAGGACCACAGAGTCATGGAATCATAGAATCATGGAATCACTAAACCATAGAATCATGAAACTGCGGAATCATGGAAACATAGAGTCATGGAATCACAGAACTGTAGACTCATGGAATCATTTGAGTTGGATTATCTGATCCAAATCCCCTGCAATGAACAGATGTGTTGCTGGGGCTGCTTTTGGCTCTCCTTCCCAAGACCCTCCACTCTCTCTTCTCCCTCCCAGTTCAACGAAAAGGCAAAGCCGGTGTCATGCTTCAAGCATCTGGTGCAGGCCAACATCCGCAACAAGAAGGTCTTCAAGGAGGATGTGCAGGGCATGGTGGCCAAGGGCACGACTGACTACAAGGCTGGCTTCGAGTATGCCTTCGACCAGCTGCAGAATGTGAGCCAAGGCTGTGCCCATGGGTGCTGGGGGCTCTCTGAGAGGCACCCATGGGTGCTGGGGTTTAGCATCCCTCTCCCTGTGCGCCGTCTCTCAACTCACACTCTGCCTCGCAGTCCAACATCACGCGTGCCAACTGCAACAAGATGATCATGATGTTCACGGACGGTGGTGAGGACCGGGTGCAGGATGTCTTTGAGAAGTACAACTGGCCCAATAAGACGGTGAGCGCTCCCCACTGCCTGGCAACGAGGATGGGCAGGGGCTGGCAGGCTCTGAGCACCATGGGGATGGGGTCACAGGACAAGCTTGGGGCCCTGCAGCAGGATCCCAGTGCTGCCATGTGCCCTGACAGCCACGCTGTGCCGCAGGTGCGTGTCTTTACCTTCTCTGTGGGGCAGCACAACTATGACGTGACCCCGCTGCAGTGGATGGCATGTGCCAACAAAGGTGAGCAGGGGCTGGGCACGCGTGGCTGAACCACCCCCTGGGATGTGGGGTCACCTGGCACCTGGGGGCCGGCAGTGGTGCTGGCAGCATGGGCAGGCAGTGGGACAGATGCTGCAGAATGCTGGCTCTCTACCTGCATCTCTCTTTCCTTTCCGAGGTTACTACTTCGAAATCCCCTCTATTGGTGCCATCCGCATCAACACACAGGTGAGGCGGGGTGCTAATACACAGCAGCAGGCAAAGCTGCCCTCTGGGGCACACCAAAAAGCTGCCCGGCCCCAAAACACTGTGTGCTGTTGGAATACGTCCTGTGCAGTACCCCCTGCCCCTTTCCCTCACCGTATGGGCTGTTGCCATGTACCCTTGGGGAGAGCTGTTCCCTGTGAGATGCCATGCTTGCACCTCTGTGGCCCCACTTTGGGATTCCATCCTGCACGTGCAGAGGACAGGAGCATGCAGGAGGTGTCTGTGCCCCGTGTCTCACTGTCCCTGCCCCTGTCCCTGCAGGAGTACCTGGATGTGCTGGGCAGGCCCATGGTGCTGGCTGGGAACCGTGCCAAGCAGGTGCAGTGGACCAACGTCTACCAGGATGCTCTGGTAAGGATGCCCACCTGGCACAGCCCCGGTGTGGTGTGACAGCCAGGTGCCACCACAAGGCTGGGTGACACCTCCTGTGCTGCTACAGGGGCTGGGGCTGGTGGTGACGGGCACGCTGCCTGTGTTCAACCTGACAGAGGACAACAGTGACAGGAAGGTAGGAGCACTCCTGGGGTCCTGACCCCTCTGTGGAGCCAGAGGGTGAGCACAGCTCCCGTGAGCACCCGTGAGTGCTGCCTGAAGGGCTTGGTGTGGGTGCACCCACTGATTCTGCTGCCTTGTGCTGCCTTCCAGAACCAGCTCATCCTGGGTGTGATGGGGATCGATGTGGCACTGAACGACATCAAGAAGCTGACACCAAGATACAATGTGCGTGGGGAGCTTTTGTCCCGTCTGCCCCTGCCCCAGGGTCCTGGTGCCACACTGAAGTACTGAGCATGGCCTGGGCACCTCCAGCAGGGTGGCATAGCCTGTGGTCGTGGGCATGTTGCACCTGGGAGCACAGAGCAGAGACAATTGCAGAAACAATGGGCAGTGGTTCAGAATACAAAATTCATAGTCAAGGAGAGAAGAAAATGGCTGGGTTCCGTTGCACCTGCATGCTTCCCATTCCAGGGCTCCACAAAAGGGGGAGCTGAACTTTGGGGGTTGGAGAGGAAAAATGAACCCTGGGGGAGGCTGGGAGCCTGCAGAGGCTGGGCTCAGGGGTGGCATGGGCTCACCACGGATCGGCACAGCTCACCCCTCCTCATGTCCCCCCACAGCTGGGAGCCAATGGCTACGTCTTCGCCATTGACTTGAACGGCTACGTGCTGCTGCACCCCAACCTGCAGCCCCAGGTGAGCGGGTGTGCCCCTGGCTAGGACCACACCTCTGCCCCTGGGGGACACCGTGGCCAGGAGGCATAGCATGTGGGAAGCTCCCACCACCCTCCTGACAGCAGTGTGTAGGATTTTGCCATGACCCAGGAGAAATAGGAATTCCCAGGGATCTTGGGCAAAGAGGCTCATTTGTCCAGGAGAGCCAGCTCCTGCAGAGGAGCTAATTGTGGGAATTCATCACTGGGCAGCGAGCGAGGACGAAGTGGTGAGGAACTGCACCGCCAGGGCCCATTTGTCTCTTTGGCAGCTATGTCACACTCCACCCATCTCCATGCTAACAGGATGCCCGTCAGGTGACGGCAGCCGCTCTGTCCCATTGTGGGTGGGGGACTGTGATGAGTTTGTTTGTGCTCAGCAATGTCTGCGGGAGCCCTGAGCACTTCCTAAGCCCTCCCCCTCCGCCAACAGATCATCAATTTCCGTGAGCCAGTGACGCTGGACTTCCTGGACGCCGAGCTGGAGGATGAGAACAAGGAGGAGGTGGGCAGGACTGGGGCACGGCAATGTAGGCTGGCACCACTGGGCTGTCGCTGGGGACCAGTCACCATCCCTAGGTGATATTTGGTGGCACGGGAGCCAGACTGCCCTCACACACCTCTCCATGTCCCCCAGATCCGGAGAAGTATGATTGATGGGAACGATGGGCAGAGGTTCATCAAGACACTCATCAAGTCGTTGGATGAGGTAATGCTGCAGGGAGGGGGCATGGCACATGGGGCAGTGTCAGCATGCAGAGCCCTGACCCACCTCCCCCATCCAACAGCAATACATCGATGAGGTGTTCAGGACCTACACGTGGGCTCCCATCAAAAGCACCAACTACAGGTGAGCGGCCTCAGCGGGACCTGTGCCAGCATGGGGACACATGCGAGGAGCTCCAGAGGTCTCCGAGGCCACCTCGAGCGTGTCCCACAGACAGGGAGTGGCAGAGGTGCGCTCCAGGTCATTGCACATGTTGCTTTGGAGATGGAGAGCAAAGCTTCCTCCACATCTGTAGAACCACAGAATCCTCTGGGCTGGAAAAGACCTCCAGGACCGCCAAGTGCTACCCTTGAAGACGGCGCTCTCCCAGCTCGGCGCTGGGCGTGAATGCTGTCACCAAATGCCACCACATCTCTGCAGCCAGAGCCCACCAGCCTGGCACACTCCCACAGCATCTTCCGTGGGTTCGGCAGCCCCAGGACCACCTCCCATCTCTTCCTTCCCCACCCCCATCTCACATTTTCATGTGCCGAGCCCTCCTGGTGCATGGATTCTCCCAGAGCCACTGGCCATATAAGAGTTTTCTCCTTTCTCCGCTCACTGGGAACCTTCTGACCCTTCGTTTGAGGGTCACAGCTCTTTTTGGCTCCCCCTCTTTGGGGACAGTTGGTTTGTCTTCTGCACACATCTCCCAGGTACCCAGGCAGGCACTCGCTGCCCTCAGTGCTGATCTCAACCTCGGCTGGGCTGGCTTGTCACCTGCCTCTGCCCAGGAGATGGCCCTGGGGGCAATGGGGAAATCCCGGGTGCTCTAGCAACATCCTTAGGTGCACCAAGGTGGCATCAGGTAGGCCAGGATGTCCCTGGGTGCTCCAGGATGGCTGTGATCTGCCCAGTCATGGCCGTGGGTTCCCCACAATGGCCCTCGGCGCCCTGGAGTGGCCCTGGGTGCCACTTGATGGCCACAGATGTTCCATGGTGGCCATGAATGCCCCATGGTGGCCTTGGGTGCCCCAGGATACCAGTGGGTGCTCCCTGATGGTTATGGATGCCCCAGGATGCCTATGAGTGCCCCTGGAATTCTCGGTGCCCCATGTTTGTCCTGGGTGCCCCATGGATGCCCGCACAATGCCCATGGCTGCTGCATGATGCCTTATGCTGCCCATCTGCTCTTCCCCCGCAGCCTGGGGCTGGTCCTGCCCCCCTACAGCACCTACTACATCCAGGCCAACCTCAGTGACCAGATCCTGCAAGTGAAGTGTAAGTAGCCCCTTCCCCTCCGTGCACCCCCGCACACCCTCTGCCCCTGCCCACCCCCCAGATACGGCTGTCAGGGGGGAAAGAACGAAGCCAAACCCTATGAGAAAAGGGATGAGAATAGCTGTGAGAGGAAAGCAAACTAAAAAGCGAGCCCGAGAGGCGCGAGGAGGTGAGCGCACACACCCGAGGCAGGACCAGCTGCGCCAGGGCCAGGTGCTGGCACGTGGCACCCGAGTGGCTGGCACTGCTGGGGCCAGGATAGCACTGCAGCACAGGGAATTTGCCAAGCCTGTGAAAGTTTGCATGGGTCTTTTTTTGTTTATTTATTTCCTTTGTTTGATTACAGTTCTTTGCTTTCAACCATTCTTATTGTTTCAATGAGTTCGCTTTCGGTTGGTTTCGATTTTTTTCCTTTCGGTTGAATCCGTGTACTTGTGTGTTAGCCTGGCCCCCTCTCCCCCCCCCCCCTGGACCCCCACCCTCTCCCGACAGTGGGGCTGGCGCAGCCTCCAGCTCCCACCCCCGGCCCTCGGCCCCTGTGGCCGCCAGGAGCCCCCAGACCCCGGGAGGGGGGTCCCCACCTCCGCCCCCTGCCCGCCGTTCTGCATGCCCCGCAGTGCGAGCATCGCTGTACCGAGACTGTTGCAAGTGTTTGCTGCTGACTCGCATTTTCCTTTGGAGTACTGAATATATATATATATTTCTCTAGTGATATCTCGGCATCTTTTATTATTTCACTGTGGCCTTTTTGTTTCTTTACTTTTTTTTTTCCTTTTCTTTTACGTGTTGTTTTTTGCAAGAGGTTTCCTTTTGGTATGATTATGATACACAATATTTTTATTCAAACGGCGATTGAATAAAATATTGTTTGTGCCCCCTCCCCCCTTTCCACCCAACCCCCTTTTTTTTCGTTTGTTGTTTTTTTGTTTGTTGTTTTTCTTGCTTTCTCTCTATGGTGGATTCACACAGTACCAAACATCAAAATGAAGGGCAAGTATTTTCAGTCTCAGACCACTCACCTTCACCACCCGTCCCGCCCCGTGTCGGCCCCAGCCCTGCCTCCACGGCTCCCACCTTCCTTGCTTGCCCATTTCCCTGCCCGTTTGCCGAACCTGCAAACCGCCACGACCCTGCCTTCTCCTCCTCTTCCTCCTTCTCCTCCACCTCCTTCTCCTCCTCCTCGTCCTCTCCTCCTCCACTCCTCCAGCCCCCTGTTACTTGGAAGCGACATGTCTTGTTATGTTCATGAGAGCTTTCCCACGGTGACCCCACTCCCTTCCTGCACATCTCTCTAAAATCCGACCTGATACTGCTCCAGGCCCGGTCTCATCCAAAATCGTTTTTGATGAACGAGGTTTTCAGTAGCTAGCCGGGATCCCTCTCCTCCTCTGCCAAACCCTCTTCTCGCTGCCCTCTCCTTGCTCTCACCCCTCCGGCTCTCTTCTCCCCGCCCCAAACCCAGCTCCTCTGCTTCCTTCCCCCCCCCTCAAGACAACTCAACCTGAACGGGATAGGGCTGTACAGAGCAGGGCTGGGGATGTGGGGTGGAGGGACGGGGCCCAGGGACCCCAGCGGTGCCCTCACCGCCGCTCCCTTGCCCCCTGGGATGGGTTTTCTGGGGCTGTGATGTCACCGTGCTGCATGTCCCCTGCCCTGCAGGGATGCCATCAGCCCCATCCAGGCACCGGCTCTCACCCCAGGGCTTGATGTCCTGGCATCGGGGTCTGCAGGCGGTCACCCCACACAGCCAGGTGGTTGTCACCGGTGTCATCCATGGTGGGACATGGCAACATCCCTGCCAAACGCACACCCACATCATACGGCACCTACATGGCCACAGTGGGAGGACAGGGAGGGAACAGTGGGGCCGGGAGCCAGGGAGCGGCAGCGGGCAGCGGTGTCCCCCTCAGCCCTGTCCCATCAGCCTTGAGTTGCCTCCTTCCTTGCCCCTGCAATGGCAATGCGGATGGGCTCAGTGCGAGCGTTCTGTGCTCCTCTCCTCCTCCTCCTCTCATCGGCTTGTTCCCAGTCCCTGCCTACAGCCCTCGGAGAGCAACAGTCCAACCTCTGGCCGCGCCTCACTGCCCAGCCGCACAACGCGCTGTGGGAGGGGGAACACCGTGGGGACCAGGGATGTCACTTCCCCACACACGCATCCACCGCTGCCCCTAGGGGACATCCCCGGGAGCGAGGACCCCCCAGATAGGAGCGGGGTGGCCGAGGGCTTGCGGCTGGGCCCCCCAGGGATGGGGGGGCCTGCAGCAGGATCCCACAGCGCATTGCTCGGCCCTTGTCCCTGGCGAGCCGCGGGTTGGACTGTCCTCGTCAAGGTGCCTGGTTTGGCCATGCCGATGCCTGAAAACTCCTTTTCTCTCCGATGACCAAGTGTTTCGGCGGTTCTCCACGAGCACAGCATGCGGTTCCTCCCGTTGTCGATGACCCTAATAAGAGAGAGACGCCACCAAACATGCATATATATCCACGCGCGCATATATATGCGTGTGGTGCACGCGTCCCAGCGTGCCGCCAACCGAGCCAACCATGCTCCGACGCCAATTCGGTCCAAATCCTCCCCATGCTGGCAGCGCGTTGGTGGGCACTCCGTGCCGCGGGGGCCTCCGGCCAGCACGACGGCTTTCCTTTCTCTCTTGTTACCAACGCAGCCGGTCTCTGTCCCTGCCCTCTCTCTGTCCGTCTCTCTCCCTCCTGAGCCCCCCAGCATCTCCGTTTGCAGCCCCACTGGATAACGTCGCCTTTCTGTTGCAGATTTTGAATACCTGCTGCCCAACAGCTTTGAGTCGGAGGGACATGTGTTCATTGCTCCCAGGTAGCTCTGTGTGTGCGCTTGCCGAGGTGTGCATCCCCCCGGCCCCGCTGCTCCCACCTCGCCTTGCCTACCTCCCCTGCCGCTCTGTGTTGTGTGCCCGCGTGCCGCACGGTGATGGTGGCACAGGTCCCCCCCGGGGGCTTGCGGTCAGCGCGGTATATATGGACGTGGCGTGGCCCTGCCTATGCACGTGCATATATAGGTATAGTTTCTGAAAATCCGAGATGAACAGACGGACGGACAGACAGACGTGGCCCTCCACCTGCATCACAGTCAGCAGAGGGCACCAGGCAGGGTGTGCAGACACCCAGCACCCCATCCTTTGTGGCTGCAGAATGCAACCCATGAGCATTCCTCATTAACACCTCTGGCAGATCATCTATGTGCTCGTGCACCGGTGCTGCAGCCAAGCAGCCTGCTGGTGGGGTCTTCATCATTGCAATTTGCATTCGGCAGGTCGATCCAAGGGTGCCTGCAGCACAGCATCAGAGGTGACTTTGGGACTGTCCTTCGTCCTCAGGCGATGTGCAGGGGCAGTAAGGCCTGAGAACCATGGAAGCCAAAGCAGAATCTCAGCAAGAAATGCATAAATCCTATAACTAAGAAGCTGCCCATGGTGTGATCAGGATAGGGGTGGAGAATGGAGTGGGAGGAGCGGCTCTGCCTCAAGCTGCCCTGCCTTAGCTAGGGAGCATTGACTCAGGACGCAGCAGGGGGACGCAGCTTTTGCAGCTGGAGCTGTGGAGCTTTGGGTGACGAAAAGTGGGGTGAGCGCTCTGGGCCATGGAGCAGCTCCCCGAGCCCCCTCCTGTTCAGCAGGCACCCATAGGATGTGCCACCAGTCATTTTCAGAAACCGTATATCCCATATTCTCCCTGTGGGCGTGCCATCCGTGTACCCGTGTGCATCCGCGCGGTTGTGCAGATGGTTGCTCCCCCGAGAGGGGACACGGTGGCCCTGTGGAAAGGGTCCCAAGGCAGCCCTCACCCCAGTAATGCCTAGCAACCAGACCCAGGGTGTATCCAGCAGGGTGGGCACAGCATCACCGTCCCTGTCTCCAGGGTCCCCAGCATGTGCCCAAGGTAAGTACCACTGCCAGCGGGTACGGATGGGGACATGTAGCTTGGTGGCTGCAACAGCACTCAGTGCCACCAGAATGGAGAGAATAGGGCACGGGGTGCACCAGTTTATACCAACGAGGTAACAGCACATTGGTGGCACCTCAGTGGCTGCAGAGGTGTTGGAGCCAGAGGTACCACAGGTGGTGGAGATGCCCACTGCCCAGCACAGCTCGCTCTTCACTGCCATGCTGGGTTTGGGGTGAGGAGGTGGCATGGGGCCGTGGGCACCTGGCTGGAGCCCAGCAGGTGAGGGGACATGAGCACGACTGGCATGGGGGGAAAACTGATCTTACCTTTTTCATCCTTGTGAACCACACATTTTGTCACCCAAATCCCAGAGAGTATTGCAAAGACCTCGACTTGTCAGATAACAACACCGAGTTCCTGGAGAACTTTATTGCCCTCATGGAAAAGGTGACCCCAGACTCCAAGCAGTGTGAGTAGCTGGGGTCAGCTCACGGGGGGGATGCAGGTCATGGGGCACGAGCAGCCCCACAGGTTCCGGCCCTCACCTCATGCTGCTCCTCTCCCAAGGTGACAATTTCCTCCTGCACAACCTAATCCTGGACACAGGCATCACACAGCAGCTGGTGGAGCGCGTCTGGAAGGACCAGGACCTCAACACGTAGGCAGGGGACAGAGGACCCTTCCCTGTAGCTGTCCCTGGGGATGTGGGGACAGAGGGGGTGGGGGACATTGAGTGGCTGGGACAGGGGACAGGGACACAACGAAGCCCCGCCTCTACATCCCCCCCTCTCCCTGCAGGTACAGTCTCCTGGCTGTCTTCGCAGCCACAGATGGTGGCATCACCCGTGTCTTCCCAAACAAGTGAGTGTTCTGGTGGGGTGCCCATGCCTGGTTCCTTGTGGTGGCAGATCCGATGGCAGAGCTGGGGACAAGGGGCACCCATGGCTGTGTCTGCTCCCTTCCAGAGCTGCAGATGACTGGGAGGAGGAGCCGGAGCCCTTCAATGCCAGCTTCTACCGCAGGAGCCTGGATAACAAGGGCTACATATTCAAACCACCCTACAGGGATGGTGAGTGCCTGCAAAGCACTGCAGGTGTGCCCTGGCTGTCTCCGTGTGCCACCTCGTGCCACCCCTGTCCTCCACAGGTGGCTACCAGGGGCTGGATTTGGAGAACAACACAATTGGGATCCTGGTGAGCACTGCTGTGGAGCTCAGCATCGGGGGCAAGACACTGAAGCCAGCAGGTGTGCAGGGGCTGGGTGACAGTACCACTGGGCTGGGGATGTCCCCATCCCTCCAGAGCCAGGGCTGAGCCCTTCCCCCCTCTGACTGCGGCTCCTCTCCCCAAGTGGTCGGGGTGAAGCTGGACCTGGAGGCCTGGGCGGAGAAGTTCAAGGTTCTGGCAAGCAACCGAACAGACCGTGACCAGCTAGGCTCCCGCCGGGTATGCTGGGGACAGGGCTGGGGATGGGGACAGGGCTCTGCTTACCAGGAACATGACTGGGGAGCACTCCTGGGCGCTGCTGCCCATGTCCCCAATGGCCTGCAGCTCCGGCCCCATACCCAATACATGGCACCAGTTTCCAGCCCAGCGGGGGCACATCCTCCCCTGAGCGGGGAAGGACGGTGCCACTGACCCTGCCACCATTTTGGTTGACAGTGTGACCCCTCGAGCAGCTGTGAGATGGACTGCGAGGCCAACAACAAGGTGAGTGTTGAGCAGGGTTGGGTGGTGCCTAGTCCCTAGTCCCTAGCCTCAGGCAATCCCATGGGGAAGAAGCCCCCAGGTGAGGGGTGAGTGAGGGTGGTGCTGGCAGTCCCTCACGCCCTGCCTACGGAGGACAAGGCAGGTGGGTGACGCTGCCCTCTTTTGCCAGGACCTCATCTGCGTCCTCATTGATGACGGTGGCTTCCTGGTGCTCTCCAACCAGGAGGATCACTGGTACCAGGTGAGCAGTGCAATCCCCAGAATGCTGCAGTCCTGATGGCAGCAGGGAGCTGAGGCTTCTAAATTCATGTCACACGTGACATTATGCATCCCCGCTTGAGTCCCTGCCACAGCAGACCCCGAAGCAAGCTCTGCTCTGTGCCACTGGATGCAGACTGTTCCGATGTCCCGCTTCAGGTGGGCAAGTTCTTCAGCGAGGTGGACGCCAACCTGATGTCTGCCCTCTACAACAACTCCTTCTATGCCCGCAAGGAGTCCTACGACTTCCAGTCCGTCTGTGCCCCCGAGGCCCAGAGCAACACGGGTGCTGCACCACGTGGTGTCTTTGTGGTGAGTGCCCTTCGACCCATGGCTGTGCCGGCATCATTCATGGGTCCCACCACCTCACCACCCCTCTTCCCACAGCCCACCGTGGCCGACCTGCTGAACCTGGCCTGGTGGACCTCAGCGGCAGCCTGGTGAGTTCTGGGCCCCGCATGGCAAGAAGGACGTTGGGGTGCTGGAGGGCGTCCAAGGGAGAGCAATGAAGCTGGGGAAGTGCCTAGAGAACAAATCTAAGTGGAGAGAGTCTGGGGGAACTGGGATCGTTTAGCATGGGGAGGAGGAGGCTCAAGAAGACCTCATCACCCTCTGCAATGACTTCAAAGGAGGCTGTGACGAGATGGAGTTGATCTCTTCTGCCAAGCAACGGGTGTAGGATGAGAGGGGATGGCCTGGAGCTGTGCCAGGGGAAGTTTAGTTTGGACATCAGCAAAAATGTCTTTACAGAAAGGGTTGTGAAGCCCTGGGACAGGCTGTCCAGGGAGGTGGTTGGCGTCAGCGCCCTGGAGGCATCAAAGAGATGTGGATGTGGTGTTTGGGGACGTGTTGGCTTAGCTGTGAATTTGGCAGAGCTGTGCCAACAGTTGGACTTGATGACTTAAGGGATCACTTCCAATCAAAATGATTCCATGATTCTGTGAGCGCCATCTGTGCCTCATCCCTTGTCTGGGGCACCACTGGGTGACACCAGTGTGTTCTCAGGGATGCACAGCTCACACAGCCACGTTCCCATCTCCAGGTCCCTCTTCCAGCAGTTCCTCTACAGCCTCACCTACAGCAGCTGGTTCCAGACAGGTGAGAGCCACCTTGGTCCCAGGGGTGGGTGGATGGGTGATGTCCCCTCACTGGACACCCACAGCCACGGGACACTGTGTCAATGCAGAGGACGTCATGGCAGAAGGCATGGAGGCGAGGGAGACGAGCTGCATCATGAAGCAGACGCAGTACTACTTCAGCACCGTCAACGCCACTTACAACGCCATCATCGACTGCGGGAACTGCTCCAGGTGGGTCTGTCCCCTACATCCTGGCGGTGTCCCCGTGGGCCTCAGGGGGGGATGGTGACACAAGGCCAACGCCACCCGTGCGTCCTCCAGGCTGTTCCACGCGCAGAGGCTGGCCAACACCAACCTGCTCTTCGTGGTGGCTGACAAGCCCCTGTGCAGCCAATGCGAGTCCGTCAAGCTGCTGCAGGCTGAGGTCAGGGGTATCCTTTGGAGACACGGTGCCATCCCTGCAGGTGGCACAGGGACAACGGGGCAAGGGGTGGGCAGGGCAGGGGGAGCTGCCTCATGGCCATGGGGCACCATGAGGACCTTGAGGTGCGCCGTGTTCCCCTGCCACACTGGTCCCCGTCGTTTCCTTGACCCACTAAGCTCCCCCGAGAGACCCGAACCAGTGTGAGCTGGTGGACAGGCCCCGCTACCGGAAAGGCCCCCACATCTGCTTTGACTACAATGCAACAGTACGTGAGGGGCTGAGGGAGCACGGAGCTGGGGGAGGGGCTGAAAGGGATCAGAGGGGGGGAATCCCCCTGGAGGGGGGGCAAAGCCTTGGGGTGCCCTCCTGGGAAGGGTGGGGACAGAGCTTTGGGGGCCTCTCTGGGGGAGATCAGAGCCATGAGATTTCCCTCTGGGGGATCCAGAGCCATAGGGTGCCTAAGGGAGGGGGCATCACCATGGGGGGCCCAGGGGAGCATCGTTATGTGGGGGCGCAGGGGCGGATCACACCGTATCCCCCTGCGGCGTGCTGTTGGCTCTGTGAGTGCCCCATGTCTGCTCTCCCTTTGCCCCCCCAGGAAGATACCTCAGACTGCGGCCGAGGGGCATCCTTCACCCCCTCCCTCGGGGTCCTGCTCTCCCTGCAGTTGCTGCTCCTCTACGCCAGCACCAGCCGGCACCCGCTGCCCCCGGCCGCCTGCCTTTAACCCACGCCCGCCACCCTCCTGTTCTCTCAGCCTCCATCTCCATTCCCTTTCCAAGGCCCGGTGGGATGGGAGCAACCCCCCCACAGCCCCACGGCCTCGGGGCCGCGCTCCCCACGGCCACATCCAAAGAAGAGCTGGGGTGTGGGCAGGGGCCCCCCCAGCCGGGACGGCGTCCGGCTCCCCCCCGGCCACTTGGACTCCGAAAGCCCCCCCTGTCTGCCCCCCACCGCTGCAGCCCCCCCTTCCCCCTCGCCTATTTTTTTAGCCTCAAGATTTTAAACCAGATCTTTCTACATCTAGTTCAGCCTGGAGAACGATGGTGCGTGTTGTCAGTGACAAAGACACGTGGGCTAAAAGGGGAAAAAAATTACACACAAAAAAAAAAAGAAGGGAAGAGAAGTTGGCCTGCCTGTCCTGCTCAGTATGGTCACGGGGATGCCGGCCCCCAGGGTGCAGGAGGACAGTGGTTGCAGTGTCCCTGCAGCCCGGGGCTCGGTGCGGGGAGCCAGGTGTCGCCTTCACCGGGACAGGACCAAGCCCATGGTCCCCACCCTCAGCTCATCCGCTCTCATTCGTGTGTCTTGGGCACAGATATTGGGGTGAAAAGGAGGGAAAAAAAAAAAAAAAAAAAAAGACAAAAATCGTATTTTTTTTTCTTTTCTGTTCTGCAGATCACTGTGAAACCTTTCCCATCTGCCTGCCCCAGCTCTGCTTGGCCCCTCTGTCCTGCCCTGCAAAAGAAACCGCGCACCAGCCAGCGGGACAGGGCAGGACATGTGTCCCCACATGGGACACTCTGAGTGTCCCCAAATGGGACATGCCATGTGTCCCCAAATGGGATGCACCATGTGCCCCCACACGGGAAGCAGTGAGTGTCCCCATATGGGAAATGCCATATGTCCTCAGATGGCATGCACTGTGTGTCCCCAGAGAGGACGTGTTTTGTGTCCCCAGACAGGATGCACTAAGCATCTCCAAATGGGACATGCAGTGTGTCCTCAAATGGGATGCACCGTGTGTCCCCAAGTGGGAAGCGCTGAGTGTCCCCAGATGGGATGCACAGTGTGTCCCCAGAGAGGACATGCCACTTGTCCCCAGACAGGATGTGCCATATGTCCCCAGACAGGACGTGCTGCCTGTCCCCAAACGGGACACACCGTGTGTCTCCTGACGGGACGTGCCACCTGTCCCCAGCCCTGTGTCCCCAGCAGGGCCGTGCCAAGTGCCAGGTGCTGTCAGCTCCTCGCTGGCTGTCCCCAGCCCCGGCCCCACCGGCATTTGGGGGGACAGGAGCGGGCAGCAGGCCAGCCGGAGGGGCTGGGGAGGCGCTGATAAGCGCTGGGGTTAATTAATGGTCATTCTGCTTGTAGCTTTCTCAGTCAGTGTGTGTTTGGTTACTGTCTCTGGGAACCGTGTTTGAACAGATGGCTCTGTGTTACCAGGAGTGTGTGTACTGCTGTAGTCTAGTTAGGTGCTCTGCGAGAAACCGCCACTATACAGAACTATAAATATATACATATATAGTCTATTTTAAGTTAAAACCAAGAGACGAAGGGACGGCGCAGCCCCGGCCCCCTGCCCCACCAGCGCCGTGTCCGCCCCTTCCCACCCCGAAAGCTTCTCTCTGCTCATTCAAAGGCTTTGGGTTTTTAATTGGTTTAATTTAATTTATTTTTAATTTGTTCATTTCTTTTTGTACAGAAGAGTTGGAAAACTTCAAAAACCAACAAAACGACAATTTGTAAGATATTGTGCGTGTGACTCCTTGTAAAATATTTTCAAATGGTTTATTACAGAGACTCAGTTATTAAATAATGTTCATATTTTCACTTCACAGGTGGTGGCTGCATCATTTCCCAGGGGATGGGGGGGGGGGGGGAGAGGGGAAGGATGTTGGCTTGCTCCCTTTGGCTGGGCTGTGCCGGGGGACACGGGCAAGACACGGGTGGGCCCATGCAGCCCACATCCCCAGCCCCAGGCTGCCCTGTCCCTGCGTCCCTTTATTCCCTGTGTCCCCTGATGAACGTGTCTCCATGTCCATGTTCCCGAGTGCCCTGTGACTGTCCCATGCTACATAACCCCACAATGCCCCTGTGTGTCTTCGTCCCCTGTGTGGCTCCCACCAGTGCCCACTGAGCGTCCCCGGCTCACACTGTGCCCTCACACCCACATCTCCCAGATCTGCCCCCTGAACCACCAACCCTACATCCCGCAACCCCTGTCCCACAGCATCCGTGCCCTCAGCGCCCACAGCCTCTCCTTGTCAGCATCCCGACGTCTGCGGCCCCTCCGTGACTGAGCTGACGTGTCTGTGTCTGTCCCTCTCACGTCCGTGTCTCCTATGTCCGCCCCCTCGTGTCCGTGTCCCCTGTATCCGTGCCCCATGTCCGTAGTCCCCACATTCTGCCCCCGATATCCGTGCCCCCAGTGTCTGTGCCCCCCATTTCCACGTCCTCACCGCGCCAGCGTCCCTCACGTCTGTGACTCCCATGCCGGCGCCCACGGGCCCGTCCCTACACCTCCCACGTGTCCCCGCTCACGGCAGATGCCGCGCGGGGCGGGGCTGCCCCTCCCCTCCCTGGCCCCGCCCCCACACCAATTGGCCCCGCCCTCCAGCTGCAGGCCCCGCCCCTCCGCTCCGTCCACGCCGCTCGCGCGCAGGCCCCGCCCCCCCGCGGCGCATGCGCGCAGCGCTGTTTGTCCGCGCCCGGCCTGGCCTAGCGGCGCGGCCCAAGAGGGGACGTGCGGCGCGGGGGTCGGGGCCGGCGAGCGCGGGCGGGGGCAGGGTCCGGCGGGGGGAGCCGCGAGGGGGCCCGGCCCCGCCCCTCCGGGGGTAGGCCCGGAGCTCGGGGCCCCGTCGGCCTCCTCCCCGCGGCGGGCCGGGCCCGAAGATGCGGCGGTACCTGCCGGTGGCCCGGCAGCACTGCGTGGCGGCGCTGGGCGGCACCAGCGTGGTGGTGAAGGCGGTGAGCGGCGCCGTGCTGCTGCTGTACGCGCTGTCCTTCGCGCTGGACACGGCCTACGGGCTGGCGGTGACGCCCGGCTTCCTGTTCCTGCCCCGCTGCTGGCTATGGACGCTGCTGACGCACGGGCTGGTGGAGCGGCGGGCGGCCGGCGTGGCGCTCAGCCTGGGCGCGGTGGTGGCGGCCGGGCGGCTGCTGGAGCCGCGCTGGGGGGCCCTGGAGCTGCTCGTCTTCTTCGCCGTGGTCAACGCCTCCGTGGGGCTGCTGGGGGCCGCCGCCTACTTCCTCACCTACGCCGCCACCTTCCACGTGGCCTACCTGTTCGACGTGCACATCCACGGCGGGCTCGGCTTCCTGGCCGGCGTGCTGGTAGCCCTCAAGCAGACCATGGGCGACAGCACCGTGCTGAGGGTGCCCCAGGTGCGAATGAAGGCCGTGCCCGTGCTGCTGCTCCTGCTGCTGGCCGCGCTGCGGCTTGCCACCCTCATCGAGAGCCCTGCGCTGGCCTCCTACGGCTTTGGGTTGCTCTCCAGCTGGGTCTATCTCCGCTTCTACCAGCGGCACAGTAGGGGCCGCGGAGACATGTCCGACCACTTCGCCTTTGCCACATTCTTCCCTGAGATCCTGCAGCCTGCGGTGGGGCTGGCGGCCAACCTGGTGCACACACTTCTGGTGAAGGTGCGGCTCTGCCGGAAGACGGTGAAGCGCTATGATGTGGGCGCACCGTCCTCCATCACCATCAGCCTCCCGGGAACGGACCCACAGGATGCCGAGAGGAGAAGGTACCGCTCACCCCGCTCTGCCCGGCGTATGTTGGCCGGTGGAGCTCTTAATGTGGGGGTTGGAGGCTCGGGGCGCTGAAGGGAGCCTTCTCTGGGGGCTCAGCAGCTGGCACTTGTCCGTTGCCATTGCCCACTCACTGGTGAAGTGCTGGGAGTGCAGCTGGGGCGGGAGGACACCACCCTCGCTTTCCAGGGTAGAGCCAAAGTACCGGGGATGAGTGGGAGGCCTGGAGAGGGGTCAGGGAGGGGAGACGTGGTTCCCATGGCAGTGCTGTCACCTGGCATAGTGAGAGCTGATCAGCACGGTGACCGAGCCCTCCCTGCATGTGCAACCGTGCTTCGGTCATGGGGCAAGGCACCAGCTCACTGTTCCTGTACAGTTCTTAGAGTGGTTCCCATGTGAGCCAACAGCAGCCAAATGCACTGCATGGGAAGGGAACTGTGCATCTCAGAGCAGAGGTGGCTCTGTTTGGCTTCATTGTCTTCAGTACAGCACCTGCTCAAGCAGCATGGGCATGGCAGGGATCCTTGGTGCTGGTCAGAACCGCAGCATGACTGGTTCCAGCTGCATGTGGGGCAAGAGGAGCGGGGCAAAGCGGTAACGCATTTCAAAGTCCCCTCACACCAGCCTTCACCCACCTTTGCTCTGCAGGCAGCTGGCCTTGAAGGCGCTGAACGAGCGGCTGAAGCGCGTGGAAGACCAGACAGCCTGGCCCAGCATGGAGGACGAGGAGGAGGAGGTGGTGGTGAAAAGTGAAGGCCCGCTGCTCCCCGAGGCCAGCGTGGCTGGGAAGGCAGCTGGCCATGAGAGCAGCCTGATCACCTTTGAGGATGCCCCATCCCAGCCATGAGCTGCAGCTGCATTGCCCCCTTCTCCCCACCCTGGCTCTGCGGGAGAGCTGCAGGTGCCCACATGGGACGCTGCCTGCGGGGACGCTGCTGACCCAGGGGCAGGGGCTACCTCAGAGCCGCGGGGCTCTGCTTCTCGCTGCCTGCTGGAGTGGCTGGGGCTTCTCATGAGGAGGTGGATGTCTGTGCTGGGGGCTTTGTTCCAGAGGGAGTCTTGGAACCGATCCATACTGCTCAGCTCCATTCCCAAAGGCCTCTGCACTCAGCCACGAAGGAACCTCACGATGCCCTGGGAGCAAAGTCAGCAAGCACCATGCTCTCTTGCTTCTCCTCTGCACTCAGAACTTAATTTTCTCCTTTATTGAGTTAGTTTTGTTCTTACTCTAGGAAATGAGAAGGATCATGGGTCTCTTTTCCAAATTCCCTGCCTGTTTCCACCCTCCCTCCATCCTGCAGGAGATAGACAGAGCTCCCACACAGGGCTGGTGCCTGTTTTTTGGCTCTGTCACAAGCACGTAGAACAGGGATCAGCCCTGACTCCCATGGCTTTGTTCTGTTGGTTCTCTCCTCTTTCCTCTCCTGCTGCAGTGACTCCCCAGGAGGAGCCAGTGTCCTTGGCTGCTGCACGACTAATCCGTTTGTCAGATTATCCTAGAAGCTGGAATTAGTTTTTACAGCGGGGCACTCGCTGCTTCCCCTGACACCAGGCTTCTGTCCTGTGGGTAGAAACTGGATCCCCCTCCTCTTCTGCTCCCTCTGTGTGGCTGGGCTGTCCTTGTGAGGGAGAGGCTGCTCCTGGAGCTCCTTACCCTGGGCTCTGGGAGGCAGCCCACGGTGGTGTTATGAATTTATTTTTTTAAAGGACCACACGGGAAGGTTTTGTCAACTAGAAAAAACACAGACATTTCGTTATCAATAAACAGTTCTTTAAAAGAGTGCTTGTTAAGTCCCTGCACTGCACAGGGGGTATGGAACTGCGTGTGGGTGGGATATTCTCCCCAAACCAGGAGCTGCTCAATGCTGGGGTGCTGTGAAGGCTCATGGGGGCCAAGGGTCTGAACCAAGCACCTGCCTATGGTCAGTGCTATTTTCAACTGCTTCCTTGTGGCTCCAAGGCGTCCCTTTCCCTATGTGGGCCAAAAGCCCCCAGGGCAGTAAGGAGGCTGTGCTGTGCTGTAGCTGCCTGAATCTTTATTGAATAAAAGCTCTGGATACAGAGGACTTTCCCAGCTTGGGTGCTGCTCCCAGCTCTCTGGCCCTGCCAGGAGCATGACAGGGAGCAGCCCTGGGGCCACCGCAGCACAGTCCATCGAGCCCCACTCCATTGGGGCTGGAGAGGCAGCTGCTGCAGGAGGAGAGGAGCTGTGATTCTTTCCAGGGTCACCGCTCCACGAAGCCTGCTCCCTCCACTCTGTTGAGGATGGGTACCCACACAGGCGTTTGCTGAGAATTCTCCTGTGCTCGTACCGTTCTCTGCACTCCTCAGAGGGATGAACCAAGCCCCTGCAGGCTGCAAAACACCCCCTGGTGCCCGACAGGCCGTAACCTTGCCACCATTAGCCCCGTGGCACGGGGATTTGTGCGTGGATGGAAAGGAAGGAGGATGGAGTGGGACTCCCCAGCTCTCCCACTCCCTGTGCTGGGGACCGGCGGTGTCACCGGAGCTGCGATGCGCCCCACAGCCACCACGGTCCATCTGGGATGAAGGAGCTGCAGAGCATCCAGGCCGGAGCACTCAGTGCTGGCTCCGCTTGCGGTACAAGTAGGCGTTGCTCACCTGGTTCATCACCACCAGGCTGGTGAGCACGGGACACAGCATGGCCAGGTACCAGGCGGCCCCTCGGGCGGCAGCAGTGAACCACAGTGAGCACATGCCCAGCATCAGGCTGGCACAGCCCAGCAGGTACCCCACCAGCCCGGCTGTGGCGTGGTACAGCCGCAGCTTGCCCGGCGGCCAGCAGCCCGCCAGCTTGGGGTAGAGCAGCAGCAGCCCTCCGAGGCTCTGCGCGGCAAAGTACAGCACGGTCAGCAGCCCGGTGCGGCCGTGCCAGGTGCGCAGGTGCCCGGTGCCGTGCAGGTGCTTGTTGTAGGCCACCAGCCCCAGCCCCAGCGCCGCGCACAGCACCGCCAGCGCCTGCAGCGCCCAATGTGCCCGCGCCTTGGCCTTGCGGGACAGCCCGCGCAGCGGCGAGGCCTCCGGCGAGAACACGAGCAGCGCCTCGGTCATCAGCAGCGACACCTGCGGGCGGAGCGAGAGGGTCGGCGAAGCCCCCGGGCCCGGCCCCCGCCCCGCGGCTCGGGACTCACCGCCAGCGCCATCAGCAGCGGGTGCCAGGAGAACAGGCCTGCAAGGGAAGCGCCCGTCAGCGCTACCGCGCTACCGCGCTACCGCCCGGCCCCGCCGCCCCGCAGCCCCGCAGCCCCGCACTCACTGGAGCCGGGCCGCGCCAGCACGGCCACCCCGGCGGGCAGCCCCAGCGCCGCGGCGTGCGCGGCCGCGCCAGCGGCGGCGCGCAGCGAACGGAAGAGCCTTGAGTCGCTTTCGGCCGTCAGCGCCATGCTGGCGCCGGGAAACGGGAGGGCGAAGCGCGCGCAGCGATTGGACGAGGGAGCAGCCGCTCGGCTCCGGCGGCCCCGCCCCGGCCGGACCTCGCGTTCGCTGAGTGGTTGACAGGGTTGTCGCTCAAGGAGAGGGCCCCGCCCCCGAGGGGGCGGGGTGGAGGCGGGGTGCATGCGTGCTGTGGCCGGCCAGCTGCCGTACCCGGGCCGCCATGGGGGGCCGCATAGAGTGCGTGTTTTTCAGCGAGTTCCACCCCACGCTCGGGCCCAAAATCACCTACCAGGTGCGGGGAGGCGCGGCCTGAGGGTGGCTGCCGGCGGGGATGAACGACGGGGATTGGGAACGGTACACGGGGGGCGGCGATGGGGGCGTAACTGCTGCTGGATGGGCTCGGGTGCCGCGGGGAAACAGCGCCGGGGCAGCAGTGGTACCGGGGCAGCGGTGGTACCGGGGCAGCAGTGGCAGCAGTGGCAGCAGTGGCAGCAGTGGCAGCAGTGGCAGCAGTGGTAGCAGTGGTAGCAGTGGTGCCGGGGCCCGTCGGTTCTGCCTCCCGCAGTCCACCTCTCCTGCAGGTGCCCGAGGACTTCATCTCGCGGGAGCTGTTCGACACCGTGCAGGTGTACGTGATCACCAAGCCCGAGCTGCAGAACAAGCTCATCACTGTGTGAGTGCCGCTGTGAGGGAAGCGGGTGCCTGCCCGCAGCCCCAGCACTGGGCACAGCCCCTGTCCTCCCGCAGCACTGCCATGGAGAAGAAGCTGATCGGCTGCCCGGTGTGCATCGAGCACAAGAAGTACAGCCGCAACGCCCTGCTCTTCAACCTCGGCTTCGTCTGTGATGCGCGAGCCAAGGCCTGCGCGCTGGAGCCCATCGTCAAGAAGCTGGCGGGGTACCTCACCACACTGGAGGTGCGCCAGCCTCTGGCTGTGCTGAGTGGAGAGGGTTAGGGTGGGCAGTAGGGAAAGCTGCTGGACTGTGAGAGCGGTCAGACACTGCAACAGGCTTTCCAGAGGGCCGATTGGTGTCCCGCAGCCTGTCTGTGTTCATGAGGCATTTGGGCAATGCCCTCAGTTATGTGCTGTAGCTTGTGGTTATCCCTGAAGAGGTCAGATGCTTGGACTGAGTAGTCATGAAGGTCCCTGAAAGCTTCTTGCTTCTTGCTCCTCCCCCCCAGGAGGAGCTGGCACAATTTTCTCCCTTCTTTAGCTGGAAAGCGGTTTCATCTCTAATAAAGAGAGTAAACAGAAGCTGGTGCCTATTATGACCATCCTGCTGGAGGAGCTGAATGCTAAAGGAAAGTGCACCCTGCCCATAGGTAGGTACTGTGCATCAAGGGCAGAGTGGGGCTGGGGGGGGATGCTGCCCCGACACTTTGTCCTCACAGTCAGAGCCTGCCTGAGCCACCTTGGCTCAAAGGAATGGAGTTTTGGACAGAAACTCCTCTGCTCATGGGGCTTCCAGATGTTCTGGGGCTACTGATGGCAAGCTCCAGAGGTGTCTCTTGGAACTGAAGTTCATCTTCCCTCCAGATGAGTCAAACACCATCCACCTGAAGGTGATTGAACAGCGGCCAGACCCCCCCATTGTGCAGGAGTACGATGTGCCTGTCTTCACTCAGAACAAGGATGACTTCTTCAACTCCCAGTGGGACCTCACCACACAGCAGGTGCGTGCAGAGAGGGTGCTTGGGATGGGAACTACCCCGGAGCTTCGCATGGTCCCCAGCATAATTCAGTGTTTCCCACTTTGTGTTGGGACTGCAGATGACTCATTCGCCCAGTGTGCAGTGGGTTTTCACAGGCAGCAGGCTGCTGATATGGATGGCTCGTTATTTTGCTGTTTCACTCCCCACTTCCTCCTGCCTCCCCACTCTCAGATCCTGCCGTACATTGATGGGTTTCGGCACGTTCAGAAGATTTCTGCTGAAGCAGATGTGGAGCTGAACTTGGTGCGCATTGCCGTGCAGAACCTCCTGTGAGTGCAGTCATGGTGGGGGCTGCCCAAGGCGGGGGACCTCTGCTCCTCTCACCTTTCCCCTTGCCCTGCAGGTACTATGGGGTCGTCACACTCGTCTCCATACTTCAGGTGAGCTGATGCTTGTGCTTTGGGGAGGCTGTGCTGGGGGCACCCATCGATCCCCCAGAGCCATGGTGAAGCCAAGCCGCTTGTCACTTGCTCCTCAGTACTCCAACGTGTACTGCACCACACCAAAGGTCCAGGACATGGTGGATGACAAGTGCCTCCAGGAGGAGTGCCTGTCCTATGTCACCAAGCCAGGTGTGCTACAGCTGTGCTAAGCTCCAAATGCTTGGGAACGTGCCCATGGGGGCTGACAGCAGCACATCCCCACAGGGCACAAGCGAGCCAGCCTCCGTGACGTCTTCCAGCTGTACTGCGGCCTCAGCCCCGGTACCACGGTGCGGGACCTCATCTCCCGCTACACCCTGCAGCTGCAGCGCGTGGATGAGAGGTGCGAGCCCTGGGTGGTGGGGGCAGATGCGGAATGCTGAGGCAAAGGAGCGGGGGCTGCCTTAGGGCTCAGTGTCATGCTCACCCCCAGGAGACTCATCCAGTTCGGGCTGATGAAGGGGCTCATCCGGCGGCTGCAGAAGTACCCGGTGAAGGTGGCACAGGACGAGCGTAGCCTTCCGGCCCGTCTCTACACAGGGTGCCACAGCTACGATGAGATCTGCTGCAAGACGGGTGAGTGAGCCACCCTACCTCGCCTCTGCGAGCTCCCAAACCACGTGTGTTTGGAGCGTCCCGAACACGCGGGGGCAGAGATGCTTAGGCAGCGTTAGGAGGGAGGGGGGGTGCGGCCCCCGGCGATCAGCACCCCCTTTTCACCCTAGGCATGAGTTACAAGGAGCTGGACGAGCGCCTGGAGAACGACCCGAACATCATCGTGTGCTGGAAGTGACGGAGCCGGCCCGGCCGGGGTGCGCGCCGCGTGTGTCCCCGCGTGCCCGCGTCCGCCTGCGCGCGTACCGCAGCCTGCTGGCACTCCTCCGCGCCTCCAGGGGGCGCCAGAGGCTCTAGCGCGCCTCAAAGGGAGTTCTGGAGACCCCTCTCACCAGCGGCGCCGCCGTAGCCATAGCGACGCCACCGACGCCATGGCCGCCGCGGAGCCGCTGTCGCCCGCCGAGGCCGAGGCGCTGGTGCGGGCCTTGCGTGGCACCGAGCTGCGGGACGCCGGCGGGAAAGGGTGCGGGAAGCGGGCCCCGCTCTAGGGCGGCCACGCGGGGCCTGGAAGGGGAGAGGGGGGCGGGGGTATCGATTTGAGATGTCCCCCTCCTGAGGTGATGGGGGGCTTCAGCAGAGCATGGGGGTGAGGAGGGACGGGGCAGTGAGGGGAAACATTCCCTCACAGGGAGTGGTGGGTTTGGGGATCACCAGAGGGCCTTGGAATGGGTAAGGAGGGGCCTCAGGTAGTGGGGCACCCGGAAGGTGTGGGGGGGTGTAGAGGATGAGGAGCTGACGTTTGAGGTATCGCCCATGGTGGGAGGTGGGGTCTCCTGGATGGGGTGCAAGGGGGTGTCGTGGCAGACCCAGAGGGCCCTGTGGATTGGAGGTGTAAATGTGAGGTTTTCACTCATGTTGGGAGGTGGGAGGGGTGTTTTGTGGCCCCCTGAGCATCTGTGTGGGACTGCGGGCTGAGGAGGGGCACTCAGGGTGACCTGGCTGTCTTGCAGGTGGCTTCGGCAGCATGAGTATGTGGAGAAGCTGAACATGCACGCTATCCTGAGTGCCTCTGCCGGCCAGGAGCAGCTCCTCATCGAGCTGCTCGTCAGCCACTCCAAGGTGAGCACAGGGGCAGCCGACTCTGCCAAGACCAGGCCCTGCTGCCCAGCCTCATCTCTTGGCTTGGTCCTGCTCAGGGGGAAACACACTGGTGGGCACCCTGCTTCTTCTTGGGCCGGGCTGCAGAAGCTGGGCTTCTCCCACCTGAGCAGTGAGGGTGCCCATGATTTGTCCTTCACGAACCTTGTGGCCCTGATATTTCTCACTGGGTTTCTTCTTTGTGACAAAGCCATGAACTGCGTCAGGAGGGACGGGGTGTGCTGCAGGTAGCGGGTGGGTGTGACAGAGGGCTTTGTGCCAGGCTCTCAGCCTCCAGCTGCATCTGATTTTGGAACAAACTGTCGATGGCGAAGAATCTGCTGGAGAAGATGTCGGACTGGTGGTTTGCCATTGTTGCTTTTCAAAAAACATTAAAAGCCAAGCTGTGGTATTCCTGCCTATTGTTCTCTGGTTCCTCCCTGGACAATGTTTGCCATGACCCTTCTGATTGCAGCTCTCTGTCCCGTACCTGGGAGGGCTCAGCCCCAGCATGGTCTGGGCTGCTCAGGGACATCTGGGGCCCTGTCTCTGCCCGGTCCTTGGTCTTCCCCTTCATAACCCAAGCATCACTCTCTGCCTTTCTCTGCTCTCTGAGGCCAGAGACTCAGTAGAAAGCTGTTGATTTCAGATGCCTTCCTACTCAGGACAACTCCAAAATCTGCATTATTGAACGCAGGTGATAAAACTGCTGTTCTTCCTTCAAATGTGATTGTTGTATTGGGAAACAGCAGATTTGCCTGAGCCCTTTGCTGTCACAGCTTTCCTGCTTGTGCACTGCAATGGAGATGTGTTGCTCTTCACTTGCTGGGCACAGCGTCTGTGAAGGGAAGGCTCGAAAACTGGTTGTATAAGAAAGTAAATTGGTCCTGTGCCACGTGCCTCAGGAACAAAACAGGCATGGGGTGCTGTGCACCAGCCTGGTCCTCTGCCTCACATGGGCCTGAAAGGCTGTGCTCCTGTCCAGATTCCTGTTCTCATCGGAGAGCTGATCTCAGCGGAGCTCTGGAAGCACAAGGTCTTTCCCGTGCTGTGCCGGCTTGAGGATTTCCACCCACGCAGCACTTTCCCCATCTACGTGGTGGTGAGTGGAGGGGGCAGCAGGGACAGGAGCTGGGCATGCAGTGGGGCAGTCCTGGGGACCACCGAGGCACTGGGGCAGGCAGCGAGGGCTGGTGGCAGTGCTCAGCTGGTGCTCCGCCACATGATGGCCTCAGCCCTTTGTAGTGTTCCTCAGAAATCCGTGTGGGTGCTTGGGTCACCCTGCCAGCTCTGAAATGTGGTGCTGGATATGCATTGTGACAGGAACAGGAATGAGAGAACTGCCCATCTCCTGGAGCTGCGGGAGAGCTGAGTAAACCGCAGAATCAGTTCATTGGCTGGAAGTGGGGCAGACACCGCTACCTTTATTGCACTGAAGTTCTCAGATTTGTGATTTTACCTCTCAGCAGGCTGAGATGCTGCTGTGGACAACAGGTTCTGTAGCTGTTGGATAACTTCCCTGCAGGACTGTGCTTTGTCTGCTGAAGTCTAACACAGCCTTGGCGGTTTTGACAGACCCTGTTATGTCATTGCTGTTCCTGCAACCTGGAGCAGCTCCTCAGCGCCTGAAAAACCAGATGACAAGTACCCTGGATCTGCCTAATCTCACACCACCCTTCTTGGAGAGGCACCAAAGCTTTTTAGGGAGCACTGAAGTTTGAAGTTCCCATCCCTGCTCCCAGGCAGCAGTGCCCCAGGGGTAACTGCCCCTCTTGGAGCACTGCTTTTCTCCAGTGTTTCTAACCACAGCTTAAGTGCCTCCAAGCTAAAAAAAATAAATAGTTTTTTTCTTACTGAGAGCAGCAGTCCCTTGGGCCACTCCTGTCAAGAGTGATTCAGGAACTTTCCTTCTCTCTGGAGGGCTGCTACCCTGGAGCTAAGACAAATCTAACCCAAAGCTGAGGAGTTTTAGCCAATTTTCAATCAGATCAACATCTTGCTGGGGAAAGGTGGTATTTTCCCTTGACAGCTGCGTATCTGCAGCATTGCTGCAGGGCAACCTCATAGAATCTCAGACTCAGGACAAGCTGTCCATGCTGCCTTTTGGCCACAGCAGCTGCTTTGGAGGGAAAGAGCCCCACACTCCATTCCTACCCCCCACCAGCTGCCTCCTGCTGTTTTCCCCCCTCAGCTGCATCACGAAGCCTCCATCATCAACCTCCTGGAGACGGTTTTTTTTCACAAGGTAAGCAGCGTGTTCAAGCTCAACTTAGCATAAAGGCATGCAGGCTACAGGGGACTGACTGTGAATCTCTGAACGTCTTGTTATGGCCAAGGAGATCTGTGAGTCGGCAGAGGACAGCATTCTGGATTTAATCGATTACTGCCATCGAAAACTGACCCTGCTCGCAGCTCGAAGTGCCAGCGGACAGGCAGTGACCCAGCAGGAGCTCCGTCCCGAGGAGCTGCCCAGTCCTTCGTCCATGCAGGTGAGCCAAGTGCTGTGGCAGAGGCGGTGGGCAGCCTGCAGAGGCGCAGAGGGTCTGTCTTACAGAGAACACCTTGGCTGCAGCACCAGCACCTCCTGCCCTTCTTGTGGCAGCCTGGTGTTTGCAGTGCTCTGTGCTGAGCTCAGGCTGCCTGCTGCTCTCTCCACCTTGCTACTGTGCTTCCTCCCTGTCTCATTGCAGTGCCAGCTTGAGGTTCCCTGCAAGACAGATTTTGAGCTGGGGGAACCCTGGAGAGCTGATAATAAGGCTAAGGAATGAATGCAGGGGGTTGGGCCATTTGCTGGAGTGGTTGATTACATCTCCATGGAGCTTGTGAAACCACCTGAGCTCGGGCTGCCACTGTAGCCAGCCAGGGTTAACCATGAAAGTGATCCCTGCATCTATCTGTGTATGATATAACTGGGAGTTGCCCTAATGCATTTCCAGCCTACTTCCTCAGTCCTCTAAGCAATTCCTCCTGTTAGTGCTGCTTTGCAGCAAGCCCCGGCTGCTCCTGCTCGGGTGTACCAGGGCAGCTGTGCTCATGTGTGCTGTGGGAGCTCATTTTGCTTCTCAGCACTGAATTTTTTCTCCCACAACTCTGCAGATCGTGAGGAGTGTCTGAAGAAATGGACTTAAAGCAATAGCCTGCATACTTGGCAGTGCTTCCTTCTGCATCCATCCTTTGGTTTGCTGCCCAAGCACGTGTTCCTCTTCCAGAAAAGGGGAGGAAATGAAAGGTTCATGAGCACAATAGGGATTTTTTTTCCAGGAAATGTTTTCCCAGCTTGAGGCAGGGTGCTTTCAGTGTGTGCTTTGAGGTGACTTGGAGAAAAATGATCCTTTCAAGCTAGTAGGGCTCTGAAAAGCACTAGCTGCCCAAGGAGCCTGGCTTTCCACACTTCATCCCAGCCCCTCCTGACTTAACATACAGTGATTCCATATTAAAAAGCAGCTTCTGCCCTCTCCTGTGCTGCGTCCTTTATGGCTGTGTGCTGTGGTGGCCACGGAGCAGCCCAAAGCATGGACAGTCCCTGTGTTACGGTGGCAGAGATGAGGTCCAGCTGCCAGCAGGAGCCATAGAGAAGCAGGGCTCCTTCATGCAGCCTCATGCGTGCTCCCGCATGGGGCACTGGCGTGGGGAAAGCAGGGAGAAGTCACTGCAGGAATGTAGAAGGAAGTTGTTGCATGGGTATTTTATAGGAACACAAATGGCTTAAGATGGGAGCTGCTGGGCTCAGCTCTGCATGCACAGCCGTGAGCCGATGAGCTTGTCTGGACTGGAGAGGAGGAGCAGGCCTCACACAGGGTGTGTGGAGGACGGAAGCTGTGCACACACTGCCCAGAGGCCAAATGGCCTAGCTGGGGGGCTGGCATAACACTGGGAGGGATTTTGCCTGGCCATAAGCTGGAGAGGAGAGGCAGAGCCAGAGAGGCAGGTCAAGAATTGCTGCTGTGCCATGGCCAAGTTTCTCCTCCTTCTATTGGTCATACAGATTCCCCCTCCCACAACCTCACCTGTCTGCAGGGCCACAAGGCAGTGCCAGAGAAGATGCCTGTAAGGGACAGGGGCAGGAGGGATGCACTAGAGCAGGCTGCAGGCACTGCTGTCCCTGCTCTGGCAACAGGCAGTGCTGCTGCAGTCCAGATGAGGACTGGAGTTTGTTTTGCAGGGGTTTGGTTTCCTCCCCAATCTGTGGTCGCTGATGTGCAGCCAACGAGCTGCCTCTTTGTTGCTCTTGGGAAACAGGGCCTGAACTCCCAACTGTGCTTCTCCCCTCCACAGGAGCTGCAGAAGCAGGCGGAGATGATGGAGTTTGAGATTTCCCTAAAAGCGCTGTCCGTTCTGCGGTTCATCACTGACCAGGTGGGCAGGTAGGTGCCCAGGCATGGCAGAGAATGGGCCCCGAGTGCTGTTTGAGATTCCTGTGATTCTCAGCCCAGCTCTGCTCCCGGACACCTCCTGCAGCTGGCTGCAGCAGCAGTGGCACTGTCCCGAGGGCAAACACAGCAGCACTCCACCCTACTCTGTGGCACTCAGTGGGAAATGGAGCTGCTCTTACCGTCACTGTTTTTCTCCCATCTCTCCCAGTTGCCTCAGGGAGAGCTTGTATCCGTTTTGGTATTTGCTTGAGAGCGCCATCTCCCCTTTCTGTTAAATCTCCAGTTTGCCCCTGAGCGCGCTGACACGGATGCTGAACACCCACAACCTGCCCTGCCTCCTCGTCGAGCTGGTGGAGCACTGCCCGTGGAGCTGCCGTGAAGCAGGTATGGGTCGTGCCCTGTGCAGCCTTGCTGGGACCTGCACCTACCGGTAGCTCTTCTGCAGGAGCCCTGGCAGCCCCACTCCTCTGCACCCAGGTGCATCCCCCCCTTCCTCCTTGCATCCCTCTGAGCAGCAGTGCGGTGGAAAATGGCACAATCCACTGCAGGCCTATGAGGGGAAAGCATCTTAGCAGGAGTTCACAGTATAGGTAAGGGAGGAAGAGATGCTGGGAAGCACATGGCTCCATGCGTGCTGAGGAGCCCAGCTGGACGTGGGAACTTTCCTTCCTCCAGCCAGGAAATGCATCCCTTCTCTCTGCATGCATGCTCAGAGTCAGAGGGAACTTTGATCCAAGGTCCTGAGGGAGGGACTGGAAAGAAACCAGAATGCAAAGGCATTTCCAGGCTGTGCAGATGCAGGGTTACATCCTCCTCCATTCCCTGGGGCAGCGCATTAGCTTGTTCTGTAACTTCTGTTATAGTTGTGCTACTTCTGGCTTTCACTGGCAGAAGTACCTCAGGAAGAGTGGGTTCTGGCCATGCTGACATTCCAAAACATGCCTCTGCAGCAGCTCTGCTGCTATGGTGTGCGTTCCCCCACCATCTACCAGTGTTCTTCAGTCTTAGCCAGTACAGAGAGTGACAGGGATCTTTCAGTTCCTGCCACAACCATATCACTTTAAGATGTGTTCTTAATGCTTTCTGTGCTCTCTAAAATACTGTCCTTGCACCAAGCAGGCACCCTGCTGTGCCACTGGGCAGACAGAAACAGAGGGGTTTGCCTGAGCCTGGGTGAGGAAGCGGATGAAGGGCAGCATCCAACCCCAGAGCCCTGTTTCCTGGGGCAGCTCTGTCTCTCCCTGGAGCCCTGTGTTCTTTTGTCCCTCAGGCAAGTTCAAGAAGTTTGAGAACGGCACATGGCACGTGGTGCCCCCTGAAGACCAGATGAAGATGACTAAGCTTGATGGGCAGGTGTGGCTCGCCCTCCTTAACCTCCTGCTCAGCCCGGAATGCCAGCACAAATACCACTTTGATGGCTTCAACAAGAGCCAGCTCCTTAAGGTAGGCTTCCTGGAGGACAGTGGTGTGAGAGCAGCAGTGCAGTGCTTGGGACTCCCGGGAGTTGCTTTGCCAGTGCCCCACAGTCCCTGCTCGTGCTGTGCTGCTTGCCCTGTGCACATGCAGAGCCCTCGAGTCTCATAACCCTGCTCTGGCTCCCTTGTCCTGACCTCTCTCTGTTTGCTCTTTCCCTGCATGGCTGCAGCTCCGTGCATTCCTGACAGACGTCCTCCTGGACCAGCTGCCCAACCTGGTGGAGATGCAGAGATTTCTGAGCCACCTGGCAGTGACAGAGCCAGCTCCTCCAAAGAAGGATCTTGTTCTGGAGCAGGCATGTGGTGACTTCTTTCATCTCTCCTGCTGATCTCTTTTAAGCCTGGTCACTCCCTACCCCTTTTTCCTTCAGCCGAGTCCTGCTCTGGGGAAGCTGTGCCCCAGAATAGCAGCCAAGCACCCATTCCACTGTGGCACCCTCACTGCTGGAAACTGTTTGCAAAGAGAGGGCAGATCACTGCCCCAGCTCAACTGCTGGCATGTCAGTGGGCAGGGGCAGGACACTGGAGACCTCATCCAGGCTGCTACCCTTCTCTGCATCTCTGCCTTTGGGCTTGCGTGGCTTCTGCCTGCGCCAAGGACAGGCAGGGGGAGCCAGCTGGAGGCACTCACACAGACTCCACTCTCTACCCAGCAAGAGTGAACTCACTCCTTGTCACGAAGCCAAATGGAGAAAAGTTATTTTTCCATTTGACTTCTCTCAAAGCAGCCTCCTCCCCTTCCAGGCTTGGCTATTTTTGCTTGGCATGGGCCATCAGCGCTGTTTGAAGCAGCATCCTCCTCCCCACGTGCTGCTCTTGGCTGGTGCTTTCCCTTTCACAGCAACAAGCCCTTCCCTTGGTGATCATATTTGGGGAAGTGATGGGTGGAAAAATCTGCTCAGACGAACGGCTGCAGAGCACTGGGTTCATGCTGCTGCCGCAGCCCCAGCTGGCAGAGCGTGAGGATGGTGGGTCTGCCTGGGAGCTGGGTTTTGCCTATTTCACCTAATGCTCACTGCCTTGTTGGACGAGTCGCTCTGTTCCGTGTGTACCCACAAGCACGTGCTGCACTGCTCTGCTCCCTGTGCCCCGGGCTAGCTGCCCTCCTGTCCCTGCCTGCTCTGGCTGCCATCTCCCACTCTGCCTCTCCCACCAGGTGCCTGTCATCTGGGACCACATCCTCAAGAAGAACACGGGCAAGTGGGAGGCCATCGCCAAGCACCAGGTGAAGCACGCCTTCAGCCCCACCGAGGAAGAGCTGAAGCTGCAGGCACGCAGGTGAGGCCCCGCTCCGTGCCTTTGTCACCAGGTCCCAGGGAGCGGGGCCGCAGCTGTGGCAGCGTGCTGCTTGCTGCCCCTTCCTTGTGCGCAGTCCCCCCTCCCGTCCCGCTGCAGGTGGGCGCAGACGTACAGCCTGGACGTGCTGGAGGCCCTCGCCCCCGACAAACCCCGGTGCCGGGTGTGCGGTGTGGAGGCGGCCAAGCGGTGCTCTCGCTGCAGGAATGAGTGGTACTGCACACGGTGAGGCACCTGCAGCTCCCCCTGCCCGTTCTCTGAGCCTTACAGCAGCTTGACGAGCCCAGGGACGGGGTGCATCCCCCCGGGCTCTGCAGACAGGGCACGGCCCTGATGCGCGGCTCCCCCCGCAGGGCATGCCAGGTCCAGCACTGGCAGAAGCACCGCACCGCCTGCGACCTGCTGGCCCGGGCGTCAGGCAGTGCAGGTACTCTGTGAGCAGGGCAAGGTCTGACCTGCAGCACAGCAAGGCCCGGTTCTCCTTGGAGAAAAGCCCTGTAGCAGCATGCAGGCAGGCTCACAGCCCTTCTCCCTGGTAGCCTCATGGGGCTCAGCCTCCCTGTCACCACCCCCCCTCCTACTGCACCCTGCAGGAGCTCGGCTCCCCCTCTTGTCTCCTCTTTGAAGACAATAAACCACTTCCTTCCCTCCCTCACACCCAGGGAGAGGTTTGTGTGTGTTGCTTTTTACCCTGTGCGACAACAGGAAGCCTGGAGAACTTGAAAAAAGAGCGACCAAAGGTTGGAAACAGGGATCAAAATGGCCAAACTTGCCATCATTGAGGCATGGGCTCACTCTTGCTTCAAGCTCCTCGAGGCAGCGGGACGAGAAGGGCTCAGCATCACCTCCCACTGTTAGAGCAGCAGGGGGTGTTGAGGGGGGCAGAGGATGTGGTTAGCGTGGAGCTGAGCGAGCAGGCGTGCTCCTGGGGCTTTGTTAGCTGCCCCTGTAGGGTCCAGAGCTGAGTGCAGAAAGGAATTGTAGAATACCCCCAGCTAGAGGAGACCTGATGGCATCACCAAGTCCAATGCCCAGCCCCACACTGCATCGCCCAAATATTAACGTCTGTGAGCAGTGTCCAAATGCCCCTTGAGCTCCAGCAGCTCAGGGCTGTGAGCACTTCTGTAGGGGGAAAAAGAATAGCCTGGGAAGGATTTTTTTGATGCTTCCCCCTCTGCTTTCATCTGAAGGGACTTCAGCACTGAGGCTCAATCCCCTGGGTGTTGTGTGGTCTCAGGGTACCCGGGAGGATGCCGGTGGAGTTACAGGAGCACTGGAGCAGTGGGCTCGGGGCAGGCAGGCTCCCCATGGTGCAGTCCCCGTGCCTGCGGGGCTGGGAGCTCGGCTTTGCCTCTCCCCCTGCGCTCTGAATAGCGGCGGTGGAGGCGGCAGCAGCCGGGCCTTTGCGTTTTCTGGTGGAGCCGGCCAGGAGGACGGGGCCGTTCGCAGCCGGCCGGGCCCCGCGGTGCTCGTTTCCGTGGGGCGGTGTGGGGAGGAAAGGACCCGTCTGCCCCCGCACGGAGCTCGGGGCTGACGGCAGCCGTTCCAGGGCAGCCCTCGGCGGGGAAACTGAGGCGCGGAGCGGGGCTGCCCCGGGCTGCGGGGAACGGGGCCGGCCCGTACCCCCCCCACATCCCCCTCCACTCCCCGTCCCCGCCTCCAGCCCGCCCCGCCGGGCGCAGCCAGCGGAGCCGCCGCCACTCCATCGGCCCTCGCCGGGGCTCTGCCTCAGTTTCCCCCGCGGGGCGGCCGCTCCCGGCCCGGCCCCCGCCCCGCCGTGCAGCGCAACGCCCCGGACCATGGAGCTGATCGAGCTGCGGGAGCTGCAGCCCGAGCCGCGGCCGGGCCGGGGCCGCCTGGAGCGAACCAACGCGCTGCGCATCAGCCCGGCCCGCCGGCACGGCCCCGGAGCGAGGCCCGAGCCCAGGCCGGCGGCAGCACCGAGCACCGGGCATCGCTTCGAGCCCCGGCGCCGCGGGCTCCACACTTGGTGCGACCTCTGCGGGGACTTCGTCTGGGGAGGCGGTAGGAAGAGCCTCCAGTGCCGCCGTGAGTACCGCTCCCTGCGCTGCCGGGCAGGCGTCCCGGAGCCGAGCATCCCCCCGGGCACTGGGCATCTTCCCTGGACGCTGGATGTCCCGGCGCCGAGCATCCCGGTACCATGTATCTCCCTGGGTACTGGCTTTTCTGGGATCGGGTATCCTGGTACCACGCATCCCCCTGGGCGCTGGGCATCCCAGTACCGAGCATTTCCCCAGGCACCGAGCATCCCAGTACCGAGTATAGGGCATCCCCCCCCTGGCTCCAGGCATCGGGTATCCCGGTATCAGACCCCACCACTCTGAGCATGGGGCACCCCAGTACTAGGTTAATACTACAAAGCATGGGCATAGTAATAGGGAACATCCCCTTGGGTACCAGGTGTCCCAGTGCTGAGCCTCCTGGCACCAGACATCCCCACCGAGCATCCTGGTAGCAGCCAGGGTGTGGGCACCTGGCATCAAACATTCCCTGAGGCACTGAGCACCCCAGTACTGAGCATCTCTGCCCAGGGCACCCGCACTGGGTACCAAGCATCCCAGGCACTGAGCTCCTCAGTGCTGAGTACTGCCACCAAAATGAAAACTGCAGCCCCAGTACTGGACATCCACCCAGGGCACGGGCATCCTAGTACTGAGCATCCTGGTCCTTGGAACCTGGTACTGAGCATTCCTACTGGGCATCCTGGTTCCAAGCATTCCAGTACCAACCATCCCAGTACTGAGCACCCGGTACCATCTCCCTTGGCATGGGTATCCTGGTATCAAGGATACCCCTGGCTCAACCACCAGGCATCCCATTGCTGGGTGCCCCCACTGTGTAACCCAGGCAGGGGACACGGGCACCTTAGTACTGCCCAGCAGCACCGAGTGCCATGTGGGTGCTGGCCCCGGGTGCCTTGGTACAGTGTGGGCAGGTGGCACAGGCGGTGCACAGGGTGTGCTGGGGCCGTTGTGCCCACGGTGCCCTCTGCCCCCAGACTGCAGCTTCACCTGCCACTACCGCTGCCGGGCCCTCGTGCGGCTGGACTGCAGCGGCCCCCCAGGCACTGGGGATGAGGACGATGGCAGCGAGCAGGAGCTGGAAAAGGACACGAATGTGGTATGGGACCACGGGGATGGAGGGAGTGGGGTGGACACGGCGGGAGAGGGGAAAGCCCAGGCTGGGCCATGCCAAGCCAAGGCGCACCATGCCATGCCAAGAGACGCCGTGCAATGCCACGCTACAGCACACTGTGCCATGCCACACTATGTGCTGCTGTGCCACCCTGCGCCGTGCTGAGCTATGCCGTGCCGAGCTATGCCGTGCCGTGCCGTGCTATGCCGTGCCGTGCCATGCTATGCCATGCTGAGCTATGCCGTGCCGAGCTATGCCGTGCCGAGCTATGCCGTGCCCTGCCGTGCTATGCCATGCTGAGCAATGCCGTGCCGAGCTATGCCGTGCCGTGCTATGCCGTGCCATGCTGAGCTATGCCGTGCTGTGCTATGCCGTGCCATGCTGAGCTATGCC